>NC_067413.1:7001058-7307516 GCF_009764475.1 Pristis pectinata
TGGAGGAGGGTAAGGGAAGAGCTAATTGAGGAATATGACATTATGAGGAGCATTAATAGGATAGATAGTGAGAAACTTATCCCTTCGGCAAACTAAGTGGATAGTTCAGGTAATGGGTAGGAGGTTCAGAGAGGCTCTGAAGAAGAATTTTTTCACCCAGAAGATAGTTGAAATCTGGAACAGTCTGATGGACTAATGGAGACAGAGACTCTCACAAGAGGTACTAATCAAGTATCTAGACAAGCATTTGAATTGTCAAGTGCTTGAAAATGGGATTAGTACAGATAGGGTCTTGATAGTTCCAAATGGAAATAATCTATAAATAGGTGTGCATTTCCAACCTTTTAGAGTCGGAGGATTAAAGACACCCCTTCATCTATTAACAAACCAGCAGAGCCAATGTTGTAAATAAAGTTGCCCCTTACATGGACTATTATACAGGTATAAACATTGTGTTGATGTTTGAATGGTTTCCATTCGAAGTCATTGAAAGTTAACCAATTTTGTTTAAATTTGTCTGATCCATTGTGGCCTTTTTATATATTGTTCAAGAAGAAACTGAACTATGTATGAAGACAGGTACATGGATAGAAAAGGTTTAGAGAGTTATGGGCTAAACGCAGGCAAGTACAACTCGCTCGGATAGACATCTTGGTCTGCATGGATGAGTTGGGCTGAAGTTGTTTTCTGTGCCATATAGCTCTATGACTCTGTGACAATCTTGTTGGTATCTATGTTGATTCAGTAGCATATATTTTCAATAAAATTCCATGAAATTTTATTGAAAATATAATACAATCATTTGTATTACTGTTTGAATTGAGGTGGACATGAATCACATCATACATTGAAGACATTGTCCACTGTGGGCCATTAATTGAATACCGCTGTCACTGAAAACCCATAAACTGAGGCTTGCCTTCATTGGAAAGGCATGGCATTACTGCGGATGAAAGGACCCATGTGGTGGCAGCCCAGATGATAAGTCTCAACCTGAAACATTGACTGTCCATTTCTCTCCATAGATGCTGCCTGACCCACTGAGTTCCTTCAGCAGCTCGATTTTTGCTTGTGGAAGGACCCATATTGTGGAAAAAGCATTTGTAAAGTGACATAGTGATCAGAGTCCATGACTCTGAAATCAAGATAGTCATACTCCCTAATCCAAATTACATGATCTAAACTCACTAATAATCCAATTTTTAGCACTAGGTTGTGTTATTGTTGTATTATTAATATTGCTTAATTGAGTTTTTGGCATTAATTCAAAATATTTAGTGCAAAAATAACATCATAGAATTATGATTAATGCAAAAGAAGCAAGAATGAGTTATGCAAACACCACTAATAATAACTAACATAACCCTCAAAGTGGCAGAAAACATTACAAAGGCAGACTATGGATGTCTGCCAAAAAGAACCATTATTTTAGCTCTTTATTAAATAGACAAGAGGGCTAAACACCCTCTTGTCTATTTATGAAGGGGTATACTGAGTCAAAATACGCGAATTAGTAACTGACAAATTTTTTGAGCGAATTCTTTACAAATTCTAGGTTCAGTAACATTTGTTATTCAGAATAAAGTTCAAGGAATTGGAGATCTAACTTTAAGTGCTGTAAGTTTTGAATAGTTACTGAGGGTGATGAGATGGACATTTTGCTGGAGTTTTTAATCACGTGCTTTCCTATACCCCACACATTCTCTCTCCACTGGTAATCCAAAACCTATTATAAAGCTAACAGTTTCCTCATTAAGTGATTGGTTGATTTTAGATTGTTAGTCAAACAACCTTTTATCTCCATGGCTGGTGTAAACCTGGAAACTCTTCAGATTTGACCTGAAAGATAATGAATGAAAACAACCTGGTCTCTGGGGACTTTGGTAAAAATTCTGGTTTACCAGAACCAAGGCCAGGTGTGACAGACAGGAATCATGTTAACAATATTGTTTAGATATGCAATTTTTTATTGCTCTATGAAATTAATTTTTTCAGGTCATTCATAGACCCAGAAAATAGCCTTCTATTCCTGGTGGGTTGCCATTCTTGATGTGTGGTGTTATTGGGCTGCTCACCAGAACCATTAACAGAATTGAATGCTATCAGTAGAACCCCAGTACCATCTTAGATTGATGCCATGAATGTAGCTAAGAGCAATGAATACACCTAATATCACAGGGCTATACAGGAACAATGTGACAACCAGTATACGTAGGGATCTTCACCTGCAAGCAAGGAATGAGAGCATAACTATTGAGTTATTGCCATACTATTGCCATAACTATTGAGTCCCATCCATAAGAAAAGATTGCAAAACTTGTTGCAGGGAGTCCACAAGTCCGACACCTGGAGAAGCCTCCTGATTTATAGGTCAAAAATTTATCTCTATGTTTATGCATAAAACCTTCTGTGGGTGGCACAGTTGCCTGAGATAACCAACAGGACCTCCTTTTAAGTTTCTCTCGAAGAGCCAAAAACAAGGCTAATCAGGTTACTCCTGCTACAGTGCCTTTAAGGCTATGGGACCAGAATATCAGTGACAGATTTCTGAAGAAATCCAGCCGTTTCAGCTTCTTCATTCCCTGTGGGAGACTATGTTAAAAGTGGGCATCAAACCATCAACATGAAACTAGGGCTAGATGGAAGGCGCCTTAGTCCTCAAGGAGATAAACAAAGAGATGGGTGAGCCACTGCCTATCACTTAACAGCATAAATGTAAGTATTTACTTGGAAGCAAGTGTCTAGACTTATGAATCTTCTGGTAATTCTGTGGGTTATTAATATGAATTAATAGACAAGTCCTGAACAGTATATGGGAACCTTTATGGATTTGCAGAAAGCATTGATTAATATTTCTGCCATATGCGGAGCCAAAACGATCAAATTTCAGAAGCAGCTTGTGAAAGTACACACTTAATACATGACTAAGGGTAAGTTTCTACCCCAAGATTTTTAGGCATAACTTCTGTAAAACCATAGTTGGGTTCGATTGAACTGAACTTAAACAACAAAAAGTGACTTATCAGGAGTCAAAGGAGGGACCAATGACAAATGAAATATCAAAGAAGTATGTTTCAACCATGATTATATATATTTAAGTTAAACAGCAGTAATATTGTATGATGAATTTCTAACTAAAAATGCAACAAAACATAAAATGATTACATGATAGTGTTCAATAATTTGAGTGCATACAAAGTAATTAATGATTTATGTAAATTAATTTTGGCATTACTGGTAAATTGGTTTATTGTTGTCAGATATACCAGGGTACAGTGAAAAAACTTGTCTTGCATACCATTCATACAGATCAATTCATTGCAACAGTGCATTGAGGTAGTAGAATAAAGTGCTGCAGTACAGAGAAAGTGCAGTGCAGGTAGAAGGTAAGGTGCAAAATCACAACGAGGTAGATTGTGAGGTCAAGAGTCCATCTTCTCGTACTAGGAAACCATCCAATATGCTGTTGTAAATACTAATTATAATAAATATTTTACATGTTCCTGCTATATCCCTGGCATCTTCTGATTATAAAATGCCTGTTTCTTTTCACCTTCCTCCCTTCGTTATATTTGCAACTTTCCATTCCATGGTTACCATGTGGAATTTAGAGAATTCAGCAACACTATACCTGTGGCCACTTTTATTTTCTAAGTAACAGATCAAGGGCACTTATCAGATTTTAATCCTGTTATCTTTTAACATAAACCTCTAATTACCTTTCCAATAGGTCTAAAAGAGCCTGCTTCCTCCTTTGTTTCTTGACATATTGTTCTGGATAATTGTCTCGGATGCCTTCCAAGAACTTGTCCTCCAATTTATAATTGCCAATTTGGTTTGCCCAGTCTGTTCAAGCACTATTATCCGCTAATTTACTGTATTAACCTTGTTGCATACTCTTCTAATTTCCTGAATTATTCCCTGTCCAATGCTGTGAATACTATTAGGTAGCCTATTAATTACTACCAGTTGCCTTCTGCCCTGTGTTATATTGTTCCACTCATTACTAACCCTACATTTTGATTTCCTGTGGCTTGGATTCTTTTTCCTTAATCTTTTATCACTACTCCATCTTCTTCTCAATTTTGCGTTTTGTTTCTCACCATCAATTGCCGTAAACGTGTTCAGCTCCCAGTCTTCTTCTCCCTGAAACCATGTCTTAGTCGTGGCCATTAGATCAATCTCATTAATCTCTATTTTGTCATAAATTAATTTATCCTGTCATGAATGCTTTTGTTATAACTTGTTCACATCCAGTGAACAATACTAACAATGCCAGTACTTATTTTTCATCCTTATTTGCTCTCAAAATGAAGTGGCAGTTAAAAGTCGACAACACTGATGGATCTGGAGTAAGATGTGGTATAAAATCCTTGGTCTTTGATTCAGTGTAGGCAGGATGGCAGTTAGGGCAGTGGCATGCTCCTCTTGTAAGATGTGGAACCTTGCAATCTCCCTGAGGACTACATCTGCAGGAAGTGCACCCAGCTGCAGCTCCTGACTGACCAGGTCAAGGAAATGGAGCTGGAATTGGATGTACTCAGGACCATCCGCGAAGCTGTAAACCTCATGGATGAGACTTTTACCGAGGTGGCCACACCCAGGGTACAGGCTTCAGATAGATGGGTGACCACCAGAATAAGTAAGGGGTGTAAGCAGTCAGTGCAGAGTTCCTCTGTAACCATACCCCTCAGCAACAAGTATACCCCTTTGGATACTGCTGCGGGGTGGGGGGGGGGGGGGGGCGGGCGGGGGATGACCTATCAGGGCACGGCAGCAGCAGCCAGGTCAGTGGCACTGTGGCTGCCTCTGCGGCTCAGCAGGGAAGGGTAAAGTCAGGCAGAGCAATAGCGATAGGAGACTCGATAGTTTGGGGAACAGACAGGAGATTCTGTGGCTGTGAAAGAGACACCAGGATGGTGTGTTGCCTCCCAGGTGCTACGGTCAAGGATGACTCAGAATGACTGCAGAATGTTCTCAAGGGGGAGGGGCACCAATGACATAGGGAGTAAGAGGGAAGACGTCCTGCGCAGTGAGTATAAGGTGTTAGGAAAGAGGCTGAAGAGCAGGATCTCCAAGGTAGTAATCTCCGGATTACTCCCAGAGCCACATGCTGGTCAGGGCAGGAACAGGATAATAGAACAGATGAATGAGTGGCTGAGTAACTGGTGCAGGGGGCAGGGTTTCAGGTTCTTGGATCATTGGAACCTCTTCTGGGGCAGGGGTGACCTGTATAAGAAAGACGGGTTGCATCTCAACTGGAGAGGAACCAATATCCTGGCCGGGAGGTTTGCTGGTGCTACTTGGGAGCTTTTAAACTAGTATGGTGGGGGATGGGAACCAGAGCGCTGGGTCAGAAAGTGGAGGGATTGAGAGGAAGGTGGATGTCAGGGCCAGTAAACACAGGCAGGAGAAAAGTAATAGACACGATGGAAGGGACAGTTTGAAGTGTGTGTATTTGAATGCTAGGAGTATTATGGGTAAGGGTGATGAACTTAGAGCATGGATCAGTACATGGAACTATGATGTTGTGGCCATAACAGAGACTTGGTTGAGAGAGGGACAGGAAGGGGGGTTAATGTTCCAGGGTTTCGATGTTTTAGAAAGGATAGAGGAGGAGGTAAAAGAGGATGGGAGGGGAAGTTGCACTACTGATCAGGAACAATATCACAGCTGCACTCAGAGGGGACATAATGGAGGGCTCGTCCACTGAATCTATATGGGTAGAACTCAAAAATAAGCAAGGTGCAATCATTCTGATGGGATTATACTACAGAGCCCCCAATAGCCACCCGGACATTAAGGAACAGATATGCAGGCAGATTTGGGTGAGCATTTTGGAGACAGTGACCACAACTCCCTGACCTTTACCCTTGCCTTGGAGAGGGATAGGAGCAGACGGTATGGGAAGGTATCTCATTGGGGGAGGGGGAATTATGATGCTATTAGGCAGGAACTTGAGAATGTAAATTGGGAGCAGATGTACTCAGCGAAATGCACAATAGAAATGTGGAGGTTGTTTAGAGTTCACTTGCAGGGGGTTCTGGATAGGTTTGTCCCATTGAGGCAGGAAAAGGATGGTAGGGTGAAAGAACCATGGTTGACAAGAGATGAGGAGTATCTAGTGAAGAGGAAGAAAGAAGCTTACTTAAGGTTCAGGAAGCAAGGATCAGACAGGGCTCTAGAGAGTTACAAGGTAGCCAGGAAAGAGCTTAAGAATGGACTTAGGAGAGCTAGAAGGGGGCATGAGAACACCTTGGCGAATAGGATTAAGGAAAACCCCAAGGCGTTCTACTCATATGTGAAGAACAGGAGGATGACTAAGTGAAGGTAGGACCGATTAGGGATAGAGGAGGAAACATGTGCCTGGAGTCAGAGGAGGTAGAGGAGGTCCTTAATGAATACTTTGCTTCAGTATTCACCAGTGAGAGAGATCATGACGTTTGTGAGGACAGCATAAAACAGGCTGATAAGCTAGAACATGTCGATGTTAAGAAGGAGGATGTGCTGGAACTTTTGAAAAACATTAGGCTAGATAAATCCCTGGGGCCAGATGGGATATATCCCAGGATACTATGGGAAGCGAGGGAAGAGATTTCTGAGCCCTTGGCAATGATCTTTGCGTCCTCACTGGCCACAGGAGTACTACCGGATGATTGGAGGATGGCAAATGTTATTCCTTTGTTCAAGAAAGGGAGTAGGGATAATCCTGGGAATTATAGACCAGTGAGTCTTACTTCAGTGGTGGGCAAATTATTGGAAATGATTCTTAGGGACAGGATTGATGAGCATTTGGAGAAGCATAGTCTGATTGGGGATAGTCAGCATGGCTTTGTGAGGGGCAGGTCATGCCTCACGAGCCTGATTGAATTATTTGAGGATATAACAAAACACATTGATGAGGGTAGAGCAGTGGATGTGGTGTATATGGACTTTAGTAAGGCATTTTATAAGGTTCCCCATGATAGGCTCATTTAGAAGGTCGGGGGGCATGGGGTCCAGGGAAACTTGGCTGTGTGGATTCGGAATTGGCTTGCCCACAGAAGACAGAAGGTAGTTGCAGATGGAATGTATTCTGCCTGGAGGTCAGTGACCAGTGGTGTTCTGCAGGGATCCCTGCTCTTTGTGATTTTTATATATGACTTGGATGAGGAAGTGGAAGTTTGCAGATGACAGGAAGGTTGGTGGCTTTGTGGATAGTGTAGAAAGTTGTCGTGGGATATAACGGAACATTGATAGAGTGCAAAGCTGGACTGAGAAGTAGCAGATGGAGTTCGACCTGGAAAAATGAGAAGTGATTCACTTTGCAAAGTCGAATTTGAAGGCAGAATACAGGGTAATGGCAAGATTCTTAGCAGTGTGGAGGAAGAGAGGGATTTTGGGGTCCAAGTCCATAGATCCCTCAAAGTTCCTGCACAGGTTGATAGGGTTGATAAGAAGGCATATGGCGTGTTGGCCTTCATTAGTCTGGGTATTGAGTTCAAGGTAAATTTGCAGGTCTATAAAACCCTTGTTAGACCACACTTAGAATATTGTGTTCATTTCTGGTCGCCTCACTATAGCAAGGATGTGGAAGCTTTGGAAAGGGTGTAGAGGAGATTTACCAGGATGCTACCTGGATTGGAGATCATGTCTTATGAGGGTAGGTTGAGCGAGCTAGGGCTTTTCTTTTTGGAGCAAAGGAGGATAAGAGGTGAACTGATAGAGGTGTACAAGATGTTGAGGCATAGATTGAGTGGATAACCAGAGACTTTTTCCCAGGGTGGAAATGGCTAACACGAGGGGGCATAATTTTAAGGTGATTGGAGGAAAGTACAGGGGGGATATCAAAGGTAAGTTTTTTACACAGAGAGTGGTGGGTGCATGGAATGCGCTGCCAGGGCTGCTGGTAGATTAGGGACATTTAAGAGACTCTTAGATAGGTACATGGATGATAGAAAAATGGAGGGTATGTGGGAGGGAATGGTTAGATTGATCTTAGAGTAGGTTAAAAGGTTGGCACAACATTGTGGGCCAAAGAGCCTGTACTGTGCTGTAATGTTCTATGTTCAGATTAGGGAAAGGTGTAAAATTAATAGGGTTGTTGTCATTGGAGGACTTCAACTTCCCTAATATAAACTGGGACCTCCTTAGTGTAAGAGGTTTAGATGAGGCAGAATTTGTTAGGTGCATCCAGGAAGGTTTCTTAAATCAATAGGTAGATAGCCCACTGAGAAGAGGGGCTGTACTGGACCTGGTGTTGGGTAACGAACCTGGCCAGGTGATTGACCTTTCAGTGGGAGATGAGTGAGGGAACAGTGACCACAACTCCTTAAGTTTTAAGATAACTAAAGATAAGTATGGACCTTGTGGAAGTGTATTAAATTGGAGCAGGGCAATTACGAGAGCATTAGGCAGGAACTAGGGAGAATTAATTGGGAACAGCTGTTTTTGGGCAAGTTCACATCTGACATGTGGAGGGTGTTTAAAGACCAGCTGCATAGAGTACAGGACAGGGATGTTCCAGTAAGAAAGAAGGACAAGGATGGCAAGGTAAGAGAACCTTAAATGTGAAGAGAGGTGGTGAATTTAGTCAAGAAGAAAAAGGAAAAGTATGTAAAGTTTAGGAAACTCAGATTATACAGAACATTTGAGGATTACAAAGAAGCCAGAAGGGAACTCATGAAGGCAATTAGGAAACCCAAGAGGGGCCATGAAAAGTCCTTGGCAAGTAGGATTAAAGAGAATCTCAAGGCATTCTATACACATATCAGGAGGATAACTAGGGAGAGGGTAGGACCATTCAAGGATAAAGGAGGGAACATGTGCTTGGAAGCAGAGGATGCGGGTGAGGTCCTTAATGAGTACTTTGCATCAGTATTCACCAAGGAAAAGGACTTGGAGGATAGGGAGATCAGTGTGGAGCATGCTAATATGCGAGGACATTTCGAGATAAAGGAGGAAGTAGTGTTGGGTCTCTTAAAGAGCATTAAAGTGGATGTCCCCAAAGCCTGATGGGATATACCCCAGGTTAGTGAGAGAGGTAAGAGATGAGATTGGTGGAGCCTTGACCAAGATCTTTGTGTCCTCTTGAACCATAGGCGAGGTCCCGGAGGACTGGCGAGTAGCTAATGTTGTTCTATTATTCAAGAAGGAAAACAGGGATAATCCTGGTAACTACAGACCGGTGAGTCTCAGGTCAGTGGTAAGGAAGTTACTGGAGAGGATTCTTAGGGATAGGATTTATGAGCATTTGGAAAACCATGGCCTTATTACGGACAGTCAGCATGGCTTTGTGCAGGGCAAGTCATGCCTTACTAATTTGATTGTGTTTTTTGATGAAGTGACGAGGGTGATTGATGAAGGTAGAGCTGTGGATGTTGTCTACATGGATTTTAGTGAGGCCCTTGACAAGGTCCCTCACGGGAGGCTCACCCAAAAGAGTAAGATGCATGGGATCCACAGTGAATTGGCCATTTGGATTCAGAACTGGCTTGCCCAAAGAAGACAGAGGGTAGTGGTCGATGGGACTTATTCTAGCTGGAGGTCCATGACTAGTGGTGTTCCTCAGGGATCCGTACTGGGACCTCTGCTATTTGTGATGTATATAAATAACCTGAATAAAAATGTACATGGGTGAGTTAGTAAGTTTGCAGATGATACAAAGATTGGTGGTGGTGTAGATAGTGTAGAAGACTGGCAAAGGATACAGCAGGATGTAGATCAGTTGCAGATATGGGCAGAGAAATGGCAGATGGAGCTGAACCCGGCCAAATGTGAAGTGTTGCACGTTGGGAGATCGAATTTAAAGAGACAGTACACTGTTAATGGCAAAACCCTTAACAGTGTTGATGAGCAGAGGGATCTTGGGGTCCAAGTCCATAGCTCCCTGAAAGTGGCTACACAGGTTGATAGGGCGATAAAGAAGGCATATGGCATGTTTGCCTTCATTAGTCGAAGCAGTGAGTTCAAGAGCCAGGAAGTTATGCTGCAGCTTTATAAAACTTCAGTTAGGCCACATCTGGAGTATTACATTCAGTTCTGGTCGCCCCATTACAGGAAGGATGTGGAGGCTTTGGAGAGGGTGCAGAAGAGGTTTACCAAGATGCTGCCTGGATGCCTGGATTAGAGGGCATGTGCTAAGAGGATAGGTTGGACAAACTTGTGTTGTTCTCTCTGGAATGGCAGAGGCTGAGGGGAGATCTGATAAGAGGTTTATAAGATTATGAGAGCCATAGATAGAGCAGACAGCCAGTATCTTTTCCCCAGGGTTGAAATGTCCAATACCAGAGGGCATAGGGGGTAAGTTCAAAGGAGGTGTGCAGGTCAAGTTTTTTACACAGAGAGTGGTAGGTGCCTGGAATGTGCTGCCTGGGGTGGTGGTGGAGGCAGATGTGATAGAGGCGTTCAAGAAGCTCTTAGACAGGCACATGAATGTGAGGGAAATGGTAGGATATGGACATTGTGTAGGCAGAAAGGATTGGTTTACTTGGGCATTTTACTACTAATGTAATTGGTTCGGCACAACATTGTGGGCCGAAGAGCCTGTTCCTGTGCGGTGCTATGTTCTATATTCTAAAATGGTGGAGTAGATACTAGAAACTACTGGCCTATGTTGCTTCTTCTTAGGTTCTAAAGATGATAGATTTCCTTCCCTTAAGGACATTAGTGAACCAGATGATGTTTTAAAACTATCCAGTGGTATTATGGTTGCCTTCACTGAGACTTGCCTTTGTTATAATTCCAGATTAATTTAAATATTTTAATTTAAATTTCCCAGCTCCCCTCATTAGATTTAAACCTCATGACTTTGAATCAATGGTCCAGAACTCTGGCTGCTCATCCAGAACTGAACCACTGCGTTATCATATCATATTTGCATATAATTTGGATTTGATTGCCTAGAAATTCATAGCCAATTGAATGTACTAAATGTGCCATATAGTGCTGTCAGGGCATAGTACTCTGCTTCCAAACTTCACTCTATTGTAGTCAGTTCAAAGAATTTTGGAGGTCAAATGAAACCCGCTGAGATATTTCAGAGCACTTTTAGTGCTAGCAACCACAGACAACGCCCCATTGTTATTATTAAACTCTCTGAGCTCGACCCACTGAGTTCCTCCAGCAGTTTGGTTTTTGCTCCAAATTCCAGCATCCACAGTCTCTTGTGCCCCCATTTCACTCCACTTCACTATGTAATGAATTGACCTGTACGACCGGTTTGTAAGACAAGTTTTTCACTGTACCTTGGTGCAAGTGACAAAAATAAACCAATACCAATACTCCACTGCGGTCTCTTCAAGGCATGCTCACTTTGGAGAAGCTTTTCTCCTCTCTTCAATGGGAATTCTGTGATTTCCCCTCTCACTGCTCCCCCCCCCCCTGTAGTTTCACCCCTCCCCCTCTCCTCTTTATACCAGCTATCTTCCTTCTCCACTCTTGGTCCTAATGCAGGGTCTGGACCCAAAACATCAACAATTCCTTTCCCTCAACAGATGCTGCCTGACCCACTGAGTTCCTCCAGCAGATTGTTTTTAGCTCCAGATTACAGCATCTGCAGTCTCTTGGGTCTCCATTAAACTCTCTGCTCCCTCCTGATACAACCTGCTCAATTTTCCTAAATCTGCAGTCTAGTTGAAACCCCCGTCATGTTAAATAAATGTATTCTTATTCAAACCTTGTCTCTTTTTGAAACTTTTTTTGAAAATTCAGTTTATTGCCTAAATATTTGTTCCCAGCCCAGTTTGTGGAGTCCATCCAAGTGAATAATAAAGCAAAAGATTTAACTTGAACTATGAATAAGATGAAGTACGTCAGGAAAGACAGGGAGGGAGAGATAGAAAGGAAGAGATAAATGAGAAAAAAGAAAGTGAGAGAGAAAGAAAGAAGAGAAAGAGAGAGAGAAAAAGAGACAAGGAAAAAGAGAAAAGAAGAAAGAAACGTGTAGGCCACGTTTTGAAGCATTCTGGAGTTTTGCTTCACTCACTTCTCGTGGGTATTTCCCCACAGATGGAATGGGTTAAATAGAACCAATTTTACAGAAGATTGAATAAACCCTGTAGTCGGAACTGCCAATCCATGTTCCATAATTTCCAAAATTCTTGTGAAATTACAATCAGACTAGTGCTGGAGTGTCCATATCATTTAATTACTTTCAAGTTCAAAGTTTTAGGCTCGAATGAATTTGTATGTGGTTTGCATCAATATGAAAGAACATCCTTTTGAGACACACTGCCATTATACTGTCTTCTCAACATTTATTATGTGAAACACAGGCTGAAAATGACTCATAAAATATGAACACCACTGCAAAAGGGAAGAACTTTTATGGTTGCACATCATCTTTGTGTTGGTTATCTTTCTAATTACAGCGAGCTTGTTCCCATAATGATTCAGTGAGGTTTCTTTTATAGTGGAATGTGCATTTTTACAACATAGATAACTTCACCTTTAATAACCAACCTATAAATGCCACTGTGTTGTGATAAAACCTCTGTTATTTCACAAAATTTCTTTCCTCCCTTTGACCAACTAACCCTTACCTGTCCAATACATGTTATTGGTGTTTGTTCAATATACAGTATAATATTCCTGGGTCTGGGGATGTGTGCATTGCTGGTTACAGTCCCATACATCCAGACAGATGATCTTTTCTTTTTCTTTAAAATAATATATAGAAGAAGATTTATTTGCAAAAAGGAAAAATTTAATCTTATTGGTAGACAATACAGATGAAACTAGTTAAACAGGATGGGACTTCACTCATTGAAAGAGAGAGATTCTGCATGGAAACAAGCCCTTCGGCCCATTGAGTCCATTCCAATCATCAACCACTCATTTCATACATTACGCATAGGAGTTTAGAAGAATGCAAGGAGACCTTATTGAAACATATGATATTAGGGACCAGACAGGGTAAATTTTGAGATGTTTCCTCTCATGAGAGAGTCCAGAACCAGAGGGTGTGGCTTCAGACTAAGGAGGAGCCCATTTAAGAGTGAGATGAGGAAGAATTTCTTCTCTCAGAGAATTGTGAATCTTCGGAACTTCTTGCTATGAGGAGCTGTGGGGTCAGAGTTGTATATATATTTAAGGTTGAAATGGATTTCTAATCAGTAAGGAAATCAAGAGTTATGGGGAAAGGGCAGGAGAGAGGTCTTGAGGAATGTCAGATCAGCCTTGATCCTACTGAATGACAGAGTGGCTCGAGGGGCCGAACGGCCCACTCATGCCCCCACTTTTTATGGTCTTATGGCATAGAGAGAATAGGCAGCACTCTCAGCAAGTTGGTTCACTGTCACTGGATTATGATATGCTTCTTAAAAATGTTATGCAGCCTTTTGCTTTATTCTACCTGATTCACATTATGAGATTTTGTAGTGTGGTACTAACTTACATAAGCTCATATGTTGATTATATGGAGAATATATATGAAATAATCCTAGAAATATAGAAAAACTATGAAACAGGAGGCCACTCTGCCCATCTTGCCAATGCCGTTCTGAACAGAGTAACCCATTCTAATCCCACCTTCCAGCACAGATCCCAGCTCTTGAAGTGCATATCCAATTAGTGCTTAAATGTGATGAGGGTTTCTGCATCTCCCACTTTTCAGGCAACAGTTTCCAAATTCCTACCACCCCATGGGTGAAGGCGCTTTTCCTCATCTCCCCTCTAATCCTTCCACAAATCACTAAACACTTACTCTCCCTACTTCCTCAGAAGGCTAAGGAAATTCAGCATGTCCCTGATGACCCTCACCATTTTTTATAGATGCACCATAGAAAGCATCCTATCTGGATGCATCATGGCTTGGTACGGCAACTGCTCTGCCCAAGACTGCAAGAAACTGCAGAGAGTTGTGAACACAGCCCAGTCTATCGTGAAAACAGCCTCCCCTCCATGGACTCTGTCTACACTTCCTGCTGCCTTGGGTAAGCAGCCAACAGAATCAAAGACCCCACCCACCCCGGCCATTCTCTCTTCTCCCCCCTCCTATCGGGCATAAGATACAAAAGCTTGAAAACACACACCACCAGGCTCAAAAACAACTTCTATCCTGTTGTTATAAGACTCTTGAATGACCTCTTGTATGATAAAGGTGAACTCTTGAGCTCTCAATCTACCTTGTCATGGCCCTTGCACCTTACTTATCTACATACACTGCACTTTCTCTGTCACTATAACACGAAGTTCTGTATTCTGTTATTGCTTTTCCCCTTGTACTGCCTCAATGTAATTATGTATGGAATGATCTGTCTGGATGGCATGCAAAACAAAGCTTTTCACCGAATCTTGGTGCAGGTGACAATAATAAACCAATTACCAATTACTTGGAATTTGACCCTTTGCTAAGGGAAGTAGCTTCTTCCTATTTACTCTGTCTAGTCCCCTCATAATCTTATACACCCTAACTAAGTAGCGCCCCCCCCCCAATCTACCTACCTACCTCTGTTCCAATGAAACATTCTAGCTTACTCAATCTTTCCTCATGGCTACAATTTTCTAGCCCCAGCAACATCTTCATAGATCTCCTCTGCAACCTCTCCAATGCAGATACATCTTTCCTCTAATCTGGTGCCCAGAACTGTACACAGTACTCAACTAGAGTGGCCTAACAAGAGTTACGTTCAGTTCCAGCATAACCTCCCTGCTCTTATATTCTCTGCCTCAGCTAATGAAAGAAAGCATCCTCTATGGATTTCTACCCACCTCTTACCTTTAAGATCCGTGGACCTATAGTCCATGGTTCTTCTGTTCCTCCATACTACTCAATCTCCTCCCATTTAATGTTCCTCCCATGCTTTGTTGAACCTCCACAAATGTATTATCATGTGAAAGTTGACCTGCGCTGTAATAAAGCAAGCACAAACAGAACCAAGGAGCGGACAAAAAGTCCTTTATTGTTTCATGCTAGCGGGAGTAGGGAGTACACGGAGGAGCAAACAGTCAGTGCTGCTCTTCCCTGCACGTGGCCCGACTCAAGGAATACAGGGTGCTAATAAACTTAAGTACATTGTTCTCCAGTGGGTGTCCACCTACTGCACAGGCATACCCATATCTGGGTATGTTTGACCAGCTCACGCTACCATTAGTCAAGCCGAGGCTGCTGTGTGCAGCCTTACGTCTTCACATGAGCCTTATCCTGTTTCCTTGTGACCTTGAAATTTCAAAGCTCAGTGACTCCTTATCCCACCAAGCAGAGACTACACGAGCAGATGGATCAAGCTGTTTACTGGTAGAGAGAGAGAGTAACCCTTTGTTCACCAGAGCTCCCTTCCCATTGTCTTCTACAATTACACAGTTCTCTGCTTTAAATTCCATTTCCCATTTTTCTGCTCAGCTGGCTGCAGTCTATATCTTTCCACCTCATGTCAACCAATTTTTTAATCACCTGTCAATTGCATTATCATGTCCCCTACACCTCAGTCTGAATCATGGATATGATTGGAACAGAGTTACATTCAGTTCCAGCATAACCTCCCTGCTCTTATATTCTCTGCCTCAGCTAATGAAAGAAAGCATCCTCTGTGGATTTCTACCCACCTCTTACCTTTAAGATCAGTGGACCTATATAACAATGGACCTTTCTATAACAGTGGACCTTTATATAACAAAAAGCATGGGACTGAGAGCAGAGCCCTGTGAAACCCCACTAGTAACAAACTCCAGTCACAAAAGTGCCAATCAACCTTTGCCTTCGTTCCTGCCACAAAGACAATTTAGGATCCAAGTTCAAGTTTATTGTCATAGGCAGGGTATAGATGCCATGAAAATTAGCTTTTCGCAGCGGCAGCACTGTACATTGCAGACATGACAAAAGTAAGTTAACATAAATTTAAATTAAATTATACATAACTTACACAAAAAAATAAACATAATGACAATTTGACTCTCTGCTTTGGTCCCCATGGAGTTTTACATTTTTGACAAGCTTTCTACATGGGACCTGGTCAAAAGCCCCTCTAAAATCCATGTAGACATCATCAATAGCACTGCCTTCACCGACCCTGCTTTTTACTTCCCAAACAATTTAATCAAGTTAGGCACAACCTTCCCTTAATAAATCTATGTTGACTGTATCAGATTAATAATAGAATCATAGAAACCTACAACACAGTAATGGCCCCTTGACCTACCTCGTCCATGCCTCTCTACACTAATGCCACTTACCCACATTAGACCCATATTCCTCAAGTACCTGTCCGACCGCTGTTTAAACATTGCAATTTTATCTTCCCCCACCACCTCCTCTGGCAACTAGTTCCAGATAATCACCACTCTCTGTGTGTAAAACACACCCTTAAGATCACCCTTAAATTTCTCCCTTAAACCTGTTTCCTCTGTTTCTAGACTCCACTGCCCTGGAAGACTGACCTTATCTATGCACTTAGTAATTTTATAAACCTCTGTGTTAGGTCACCCGTCAGGCTCCTACATTCCAGTGAGGATAAATCCAGCCTATCCATTATCTTTCTATATTTAAGATTCACTCTCTCCCTTTCAATGGATTCCAATAATCTCCCCACTACCAAAGTTCAACTAACTGGTCTCTAAATTACTCAGTTTGTCCCTTTCTGCCTTTTGAAGCAGCAATAGCAATCCTCCAAACCTCTAGTGCCTCTGTTGTAGCCAGGGAGGATTGAAAGATTGGAGGCAGATCTTCAGCAATTACTTCCCTTGTTGGATATTATACAAGATTAATTAACTGAATGCAGTTGCGCTTCTTACGTGTTTTAATGCTGAGGTGACTACTAGTTGGATGATCTGATCATTTTTTTCAGCCCTACAAGATTTATTAGCTGGATAACTTCTGACCTTGCGATTGCATTGGCTGGGTGGAAGCAATCTGATGATCAAATCTGCTGTGTGGTCCACACTTGTTAGAGAAACCAGCCTATCTTATTTAGAAAATTCTACAATGTACTCTACTTTGAAAGCTATTTATTTAAATCTTAAATATTTAATTAGGTACATTTTAAAACATATTCAAGATTAATGTTTAATAAGTACTATTTTATTTGAATTTATGTTCCCTTATGCAATTCACCAACATGAAGCACACAATTCTTGTTTATTTATCTCCGATATTTTCTGTGTATATTGATGCTTAATTTCCTGAAATTATAAACATCCCTCTGAATTGATGAAGTGCATCAGATAAGTTACTATTACAGACTGTTTTTCATTTTGACATTTGTTTTTTTCAACATTTTCATGACTAGATTAATGGAATGTGATGCGCTCATGAGTATGTTGCATTATACTTTATTAAACATGAAGTAAATGGACATAAATTTGCTTTTGCGCACTTAGAAGGGATGGTACTATTGTTTGATTCATTCATTATCTGCGTGTAGACCGTGTGAGTAATATCACATTGTTTTTGTTGATGCTGCACTCTTTGTAAAATGTTTTACAAGTTTTCAAAAATGTCCAGTGAACATTAATTTTGTCACTTTTGCACCTGCTTTTGATAAAAATTGGTGTTTCAAAGAATGAGAAAGAAGGAAGAGTGGTTCTCCAGCATACTCTGACAATTACACTGCTCGTCTGTATTATCTGCTGTGAATAATGGTGATTCAGCCACTCAGCTGTCTGGTCTCATCAACAATACATGTATATCTCCATCTCCCCACTGAGCAACAGAGGACCTGTTTTCTCATTCCTTGGGTGTCTGTCTTTATTATCCCATCACTCATTTCACATTGCACAGTGCAGTTTCTCTCTTTCCCCCAAGGTTCAATGCAATTTGGGGCCATAGGGATTTAATTATGAATTAAGGAGTGCATGGGCATAACATCAGCATGTCACATAGTTTGTCCATAATATTATAAGACAGTTCATCAGCTTGCTTCCGTTCCTTCATTTTTATGGAAGCTCCTTCAGTTAATCCAACTTTTGGTGACTGTGGCATTGATTACTGTTATACAAATTGCTTTTAGTCTTCAGCCAGTGTTGGTGAACAAGCTGCTGATAGGTGTGTGCTCATATTGGAAGCTACCTCTTTAGGACACGTGTGGTATTGGACTGTAAGTGATTTGTACATTGGTCCCCCGCTCATTGGTTTGCTCTACCAATGTACTACCGATACTTCTCAGCCTACCTGACCGAGTCCTCTCTTAAACTCCTTCTAACTCAATGCTTTGTCATTCTGAAGGTTCCGTTTTACACGGCCTTTCTACCCAACGATTCTGTGATAATGATGCCTCGGTCTAAATGACAAATCAAGTCATAACTCAGTCAAATCATGGCTCTACGACATCTTGTCAACTTGGGTCACTTTTTGCCTCCGTGACGCTTGCGTTTCTTTTTACTAAACGCCTCTTCCTTATCTCTGTGTATATTTTTGTGGCTTTATCTTTCTGCAATATATTTTTGTCTGCCTTCGCCTGAAACCCCCTTAGTACTACATCATTGCAAGTGGTTGTTACTGTTAACAATGAACCAGGGGAGGGGTGAGTTCCACGTTGTGTTTTGATTGGTTTGTTCATGTGTTGTCATGGCATTGCTGTGGAACGGTTTCCAGTGAAATTTAATACGAACTTTGAAGTTTATTTGTGAAAAGAAAACGTATCAACTGCTTACTTTTTCCAATTGGTTGTAATATATGTTGATTGTACAACGCTTTCAGGATGTTTAGTTTTGGTCGTTTGACCGTAAAACAACCCTCAGATGGTGTACAATGACAGAGCCGAGGGGCGATGCCCAAATTTAACTCAATATCGTTCGTTCTAAAAAAGGAAACGGAGCACTTTCTCTCTCTCTCTGATAACACTTAAAAGTACGTAGTTAAACATTCGATCCTAAATCTGAAAACATTTTGAATTCTAGATCACTTGGATTATTCAATCCGGTGTAATCGCTTCAAATCTGACAACACGATTTAATTTTCTTAAAGCAATTGTCTCACTTCCAAATAGCTGTTTCTAACTGAACGTAATTGGAACACATGAACCGTGGATTCTTAACAGACATTTTTAAAATCCCATATTTCTTCTAATTTCTCAAACTAAATCCCAGTTTTTGCATCAAGGTTGGGTGTGAATGCTGGTCTTAATAACGAACTAATTTGATATTTTAAACATTATTCGTATTGGACACGCGGGAGTATTAAAATCGACACTTCCCTTGTTCGCGTTGCCCTGTTTAGGGAAGATCTGGTAAAGTTGTTCCAAGGGAATAAATGCATTGGTGATAAGAGCGGGGCGGAATGATACTTTCGAAGCAGATTGTTTTGCGAAGTACATTACACAGAGGGAAATTACATCATTCATATAACTCCTCGACACGGTGTTTGGCCAAAACAAACGTCCCATTGAGTATTTCACATAAGGGGATAGTTTGAACTGTTGTATTACAAGAATTTCGTACACATATCCAAAGCTGGAGAACCATATTTATTCAAAGTAATGAGTTTCATTAAAGTAGGTGGGTGAGCACTTGCAGGGAAACTTATACAGCATAGAGCACATGTGTGGAATTATGCCGGCACCTTTTCTAATATTCTAGAATTACTAGTTCTAAGAGAGGCAAAATACGAAGGATACGTTAGCGCCCTCAATATACCGTACCTGCGGCGTAACTATTAGAAATTTTAAATCACACATCTTTTCAAACATCTTCTTAAAACGAACTAAGTTGAAATGAACAATAATATTAATAATGTTTGAAATCTAAGAAGAAAAGGTAGGTCAGTCAACATCTGTGGAGAAAAAAGATACGTTAACCTTAAAACAATAACAAAAGCGTGTATGCATGCAATTCCTAAAACTCCCCAAGGCGCTTCGCAGGTCATTTAACAATTTTAGATGTAACTCTTCAACGGAACCGATTTGCCAGGAAGTGTTAATAATTATAAAGCAAATTAATCTGTTCTCGCCTGAATGTTGATATCTGTTGTTTCCTCAAATATTGTCTTTATTGGGCGCCTGTGATAAAAGCTAATTGATAGCCAAATATTTGTTATTTTCTCATGATATAATGGGACAACGATGGAATTTAAAGCGTTTATTGAGTCTGATTCCCGACGATAATCGTTATTTTGGTTTGCAAAATTCTCCAAATAATGTTGGTGGGACCGTCCAAAGTTTAGCGTGAAAGTCTGAAGTGAAACTGGAAGCGGAGAGACAACATGTCCCCTGTGTCCTGAAGAAGACATCTAAATGATCTTCATGGAAATATCTGATTTTTTTTGACGATGGGTTTTGTGATGTGTCTGTCATTTTATCAACAGGAAAGAGTCTGCGGTCTTGGTTTTCCTTGTACGGTTCTCGCCTGATCTGGTTGGATGTTGAGAGAGAAACAATGGTCCAGCGCATTGCAAAGGGACACACAGGTGTAAGGGGAAAAATGTGTGTTGTGTCCATTAAAACAACACTTTGTTTTGTGCAGTGCCTCTAACGAAGTCAGCGTTCCCAAGGCGCTTCACGGGAGGTTGTAAAACGCCAAACCACATAAGGAGAGATTGGGAAAGATAAATACAAAGACTAGAAACACTGCACATCCATCTGACGCTGTTCCTGCTTTGTAACCAACCGTTGGTTAGGCATATATGGTCCTAAATTGTATTTCATTTTCAAATAAAAACCATATAGAGGCAAAGCACAGCTTCGTTTTGGTTGCAAATATTTCGTTGATTTTTTTTGCTTATCTGACAAAGGCGTGTTTGCCAAATGCAGAGTTGATCATCGTTTATCTCAGCGGGAATTTAAAAAAATTACAAAACAAAATATGGCGTGAAACAGCTATTGTGTCCATTGAGTGAACCCCCCCCCCCCCTTCACTAATCAGTAATTTAACAATGGTCCGAATAATCTACCAGATAGCAGCAACTTGGTAGAAATCGTTCCTTCGTGTTGGATCAAATCACATTTTGACACTTCGTTAACACCAAGTTTATGAGGCAGATTAAATTCTTCACATCTGTGTTAAACTCTGCTTCATAAAAACGTTCCTTAACGGTGATTATGAAACGAAGTATGTGGTTACTTCATCTGTGAAGTAATCTTTTGTTCTGTTTTTTTAAAACAACGAGTTATTAATGAAAGGTAAGAGCTGTGCTATATTCTGAAAAAAGAACTGGAAGATTATGCGATATTATTTGCATGTTTGATTCTTTCTAACATAATATCATGAAGACTTTTGTTGTTCTAATGTATTTAGTTTTAAACTGTAAACAAGTTAAAGAACGTTATTATGTCGGCGCTGTAACATGTAATAACCAAATGTTAATCGACGCACCCAACATCCTAGGCAAAATTTGAGTCTTCATTCAAAAAATCACATGTTACGTTTCGTTCTGGTTTAAATTTGTCGCGCATATTTTTCTTTTTACATCATTGATTTTCTTAATCTGGTATGCATTAGTTGGGTGGAAAATATTAAAGTTAGGTACGTTTTGGGGGAACTGCTCTATCCTTTCCTTCACGCCGGCCTTCATTCTTTGTAGTGGCCGCTGGGCGGCGCTCCAGGCCGGTAACCGGCTCCCAGGTGCTTGGTCAACCTGCCACTTCAGGCAGTTTGCAAGGTTCTGGAGACATACTTTACAAATACTTGCAAGCATCCAGCTTTTAAATCAATAACATTCTTAAAGGCTGCGACGTCATTGCAGATTGAATTCTTTTAAACGCCATTTCATAACTGTTGTATATTTCAGAATCCAAAGTTCAAATTAATTCTTTCACTTGTTCTTGTGAATAACTAATATTGGCACGTTGACGCTCTACTTTCTGTTGTGCGGTTTTTGATCATTGGTACCTGAATAATTTCTACCGTCGATATCGCATTGTAGGCTTGCTTAAGAATCACATCTGATTTTTATCAATAAAAGGCAGAACAAAGTATTTCCTTTAAATATATTTTAAAAAGTGGGAAATAATTGAAACTAAATGCGAACTAGGGAGAAACTAAAATTATTTAACATACTGCCTTTGCTGTTGTGTGTGAGGCTCTGAGGTGGTCCCAGAAATAGCACAGTGTGTTTGAGAAAAGTATCATCACTATTCAGATCAGTTTAGATATTCATCTGGTGGTCAGATTAGAAACATTTTGCGTTTCGGAACTAGCCACCAAGCCTGGGTATTCAGATTTTATTGGCGGGATATTAGATCATGGTATGTTGCATCTCTGCGCCTTTAAATAGCAAAATGCTTTTCATGGTGCATTTTTGATATATTATACTCACCCCACCGCCCTGCTTATCTACCGTTCACAATTTGCAAAGCGATTTAAGTCGGAGTTTGCATGTGTAATGAATTAAAATTTGTAACATACTAAATTTCACCCATAATTTTCTCGATTGGATCTGATAGCTGAATAGGTAAAAGGAAACCTTCTTGTGCAGGAAGAGGACAGGTTGTTGATTGTGATAATGGAATTAAAGCCGCTTAGGTTTTAAAGGGAAATCCCTGACGATCTCCAGTTTGGTGAGATTTGCATTGTCGTAGACACGCTCCGGCAAAGGTTAATAAGCAATCACTGACATTGCTTTTCAGAAGGCAATCAATTTCCCGATCAACAAAGATTGTACTTTGGCAATCTAAACCACTGTCATAAATCGGATATATTATGCATAGCAAGTGATTCCTGATTTGGTTGATGCTAAAACCGTGCATGAATCAAAGCAGCTGCCATCTACTGAAAAAAGGTTGAATAAATTAAAATAACTTCACACTTCTATACCAATCACCAATTTCCACAATATTGTTGATGTTTTATTTGTTTTAAAACGTGCGACAATCAATTCGACTGTTTTGTTTTTAAATCGCATTGGTTCAAAGAATGTTTCTCTCCCACTCGCACAGATGAATATATTTTATTTATAAAAGTATATTATCCCCACAATCCTAAATTAAGAAGCATAATAGCATGTAAGATAATGCTGTCTCCTTGGCGAAATGCGATCTGGTAGTATGGCAAGTGATTGGCTACTTATATTTTTCCACATTAATGGAATTTGGGGACCGCTGGCGAGGTTAACATTTATTGATGATCCCCAGTTGCCCTTGAAAGTGGCGAGCAGCCTCCTACAACCATTGATTATTGCGGCGAAGGCTGTCACACACAGAGCTGTGCAGTTGGGGTGTTCGAGGTTCTTGACCAAGTGGCAATGAATCGCCAGCGATACACTCACCATGGATGGCTGATGCTAATTTAACACGCGACTTGAGTCGATAGATGTTGATTTACATTTGTGTTGGTCGCGTAAATTAAATCAAGTTTGGCATTGGTTGAAAGTTTTCTTTGGGAAAATTGGCGCAATACTTGCGTAAATCAGCCCAATATAGCACCCTAATTATTGCTGGATGATGTAAATCTCTGCAGATAGTGTTCGCTTCATCGGACGTATTTTGAACTTGGATCAAAACGCCGCACTAAAATTGAGCGTATTGTCGTTTGAAATATCTTCACTTCTTCTGGCATAATCGTCTTATTTCGCCAAGCCTATAATTGAGGGAAATGGTGTAAAAAGTGGCGGTCATCTCTCTGCCAAAGGTGCACCCGGCTAACAGGAAATTCGCTGATATCTCGGAGGCAATTGATCTAAAAAAATAACACATATGTGGTTTCTTAGCCGTGAGAGCGATGTGCGTTTCAGGTGCTAGAGGATAAATCGATTCTGTATTTCTTGGATATAGAACATGTCAAGAACATGTGAGCCTACGTAATACTTTTCCGCTTCCTAATACACAAACACACATTGCAGCAGACAGATTTACAGCCTCTGTTCCTTGATGTCAAGCTTCACAATCTCCCCAAGAGGATAACTACAAAATCCCAACTACCGATTAAAGAAAGCCATCGATCAGTGGTACCCCAAGTGCTGGAGTATTGACGCTGTTTAGGAGCTTCCCCAGATGTTTAGTTTGGTAAGATCGAATTGACAAATACATGACCAATTCCTTACACTCGTTTTCTCCAGTCCCGTAGACTTAGCACTAAACATAACTTCGTTTCTCCCTTACGGCGCGAAATTCCTGGGGGAAAATATATATTCTATGAGTCACCGTATAAGATTGTGTTTAAAAATAAGGCGGATTTGATTCAGGCTCTATCCCAATACAACGCAAAATCTCAAGCCAGCAGTGGCGTTCTAACGTGCGACTCCAGCAGCGGTGATTGGTAAAGGTTAAGACTACCAGAAAATATTGTGCCGGTGATTAACCCACGGCCTTAATTGAACTGACAACGCCCTTGGAAAACGAGGGGGGTCATCTGAAGGGGGGAGGAGGGGAAGTAAAACGTTTTTGAATTTTTGGGATTTCATTCTGAACGGGTCAGTTTCACCAGTGTCAATTGAAGCAAGTCTATTTCCGAAGTAGCCGCACAGCTGCATATACAACAGATTATTTTAAGGTCATTAGTATATTTTACTTTCCTTAAAAATAACTCAAACCTTGTTATTCTACCAATTCCAGACGCTGAGCAATATTTAGATTTAATTTATTTAAATAAAACAATCCCTTTATTACTAAACAAGAGAAAGTAAGTATGGACTCTTAGTAATGGTGATGCTTTTGTTGCGTTGCCTTGAGCTGCGATGCCTTCAGGTAAGTACTTTGGGTGAAAATTAAAAGAGGCATTGCAAAGCTGCGCCTCGTTCCTGACATATTAACATAAAATTTTATATATTCCAAATATTCCTTCCAAGAATACACGGCATCTTTAGGATATATAAAACTTTATTTCAATATTTTATATCACAACGGAGCGTCATCCAATCAAATGATTTAATGGCTTGAAACTAATTATTTTACAGAATAATTTATTAGCATTAACTGCAAATTCGCTGAGGCTGTCGAGTGCGTATAAGTACTTTAGCGAGGCCAACAATGCAGAACGTGCATGTTAAAAGTTCGTATCTTTAAGGACGTTTTAAAAAAAATCTCACTGGTTTTGTTTTAAATTAAGCTACAGTCACAATGCAATAATTGAAATCACCCCGTCCACTCCCAAAAAAGCCAAACAAACGCCAACGCACTCGAAGCACATCAAATGAACGTGGTGGACATGGAAAGTAGGTAAAATTAGCAGATGCATAAAAGTTAATCGTCCATCCAAACCCGAGCGTTCCTTTGGCTGGATTGAAATTTTGCCCAGATTGTTACGGCAAGCTGTCGCACCCTTTATAATATATATATATATTTTTTAAAAGCCATTTTATTCTTGTGGTTAAAAAAAAGAATATCTGTGTGTGCTGGATAGAGATCCGCGGGCACTTTGCTTGCTCCTGCAATAATCTGTGAAATAATTGGCGTGTGATTCTGCTTCCCGAACTGTTAGATCAGCAATTTTATATTTAAAAAGTTTTCAAAAGTCAAATCCATTCTTTATTCACCAAGATTCCTTAAACTAGACTATTATTATTTTTACTTCCTCCATGGAAGTATTTTTATTTGAAATTTTAACCACCTCTATTACTCCGGCCGTTTTTTTCTGGCACACAGTGTTACCTACCCCCTCTCTCTCCTCGCTTCAACAACATGAAGCGAGCACCCCCCTCCCCTCCTGTCCACAACCCCACCTCGCCCGCCCCAAGTTTTGACATCCTAGACAACCCGTGTTTTAAAAAAGGACTGCCGTCCCTTTAAGGACGTGTTGCTACCCAAACAGAAGTAAACACATTTCTGAGACATTGAACCCATGTCAATAGTCACTGCTGGAGTTAATCATCTCCCCGGCTGTGCGCAGGCGCGCTGCCCGCCCTGGGCTGTAGTGAAATGTGATGGAGCCTGGAGACTGAGTTCAGAGGGAAATCGAGGGGAAGAGAGGAAAGACTCACCAAAGCCCCGATCGCAGCCTGCAACCCGGCTCTTTAAACCTTCGAACACCCTCAGCCCCTGTAAAACAAACCTTCCCTGGCGGAGCATGCGGTCAGCTACCAGGGACAAGTTGGAGAGTTTTTCCTAACTCGCCTGGATGATGCGCCCTTGACGTTCTGGATTAAACAGTATTTATTTAAGAAGTTACTATTTGCCCATCGCTGGAATTGTTGGAAAGTTTGGGATCCCCCTTGTTACCGGTAAGGGTTTTGATATCTCCATCATGAAAAGGTGGAAGTAGTCACATGGAATTCAATGCAGTATATTGGATTTTCTCGAACTATTAATGGTGCTTTACACAAGGTATTTATCCAGGTTGAAAATATAATTTGCACAGTTGCAAACTGGTGTTGGGTTATGCGCACGCTCTGTGTGTGTGTATAAAATGTGTGCGGGCGCGCATATAAAGCGAGGATCCGAGTCGAACGCTTTGCTCTTTCGCTTTGCTGGTCGAGGCCACGCACTGATCAGCGCAGGAAACTAACAGAATGGACTGAGGCCGAGCCACACTGTACAGCAGCGGTTCATTCTAAAACAGCTAATCTGCTTGAAAGCTGCGGAGGGCTGTGGAACATAGTGGTAGTGGACGCCGTGTGTGAGTGAGTGAGTGAGTGAGTGAGTGAGTGAGTGAGTGAGTGAGTGAGTGAGTGAGTGAGTGAGTGAGTGAGTGAGTGAGTGAGTGAGTGAGTGAGTGAGTGACTCGGTGGCTCTGTCGATAGACAAGTGTTAGCCAAGGAAAGGAGAAAGAATGCCTCGGGCCATTAATTGGTCATTCGCCGCTATAACGCTGAATTGAAGTTCTCACTCCCAAAGAAAATGGTCATTTTGTGTGTGTGTGTGTGTGTGTGTGTGTGTGTGTGTGTGTGTGTGTGTGTGTGTGTGTGTGTGTGTGTGTGTGTGTGTGTGTAAACACCAATCCTGACAAGCTGTTCAATCTCCGCACACCTTAAAGTGTTACAAACTCAGGGTGTATTTCTTTCTTACTTCCTTGCTGGTTCGCTTGAGGAAACCATTGATCAAAAGTGAGCCCCACCTGTAAAGTAGTTTCCACAATCCATACTTTCTGAAGTATTGCGACTATAATTTCCGTGTTTGAACTCCAATTGTCAGCTATGTTCTTTCTGCTAAACATGCCCATATCTATGTAAGCTACATAACAGTCCCAACCACGAGTCCCTGTTGGATCACCACAAACTACGAACGCCGCTTATCATTGTTAAAACAATTGGAATGTTCTAAATTCCCAATTTTCTCCCATTATATGAGTTTACTTTCACCTCTGTGGAATCCAACTTCGAAGCACTTTGCTCTCGCCACGAATCCGACTGAACTCCTTGTGGTGGAGAGCAAAACCTCCCAGCGGCGAAGTCAGTGGAGTGGCCTGGAGATCTCCTGCCGCTTCCTTGATGTGTTCATTTCGGATGATTTTCTTAAACAGATTGGGGAGGTTTTTTCGTCGAACTCAGACTAGGGGAATGAATAAGTAACAAGAGCAATGTCATGGCATTTTGCAACTACAAATCGTTCAATGGATGCCCGAAGCTGGGGAGAACCATTTCTTGGTGACAGGTTTTGTTTGTGAAGTGAAAGTTGTATGATCATAATTATGAAAACACGCTAGTGCGTTATTACCACCGCAGTCCAATAAATATTCTGCATCTTTCAAAGTCGCCAACTCCTCAAACTCCAAATGATACAGAGACCGTCAGATATATTTGATTATAGGAAAGAATCTTCGTATACACCACACACACACACATACACACACACACACACACACACACACACACACAAACTGCATTTATTATAAAACATGCAAGACTTTTAACAATAGCCACATTAGTCACTTTTATAAACTAGCTACAATAATACATATAAATGCTGTTGACCTGCATCTTATGTTTTATATGACTCGATGCACCATAGTGAAGTGTAATTTCCAATTAGCGTGTTTAGACAATAACACTTGGGTAGTGGAAGGTAAATAATATGATCGGTCACTTGGCCCGGCTGTTAGACAGCTCGATGGGGAGGTGGTAAAATAAGAGAAGAGGGAATGTTTGAAAATGAAATTAAATATATCGCGCGTAGGTGAGTTTGTTCTGCAAAATGTCTTGTCGAGTTTTAATGATAACAAATTTGACAAAGTGTACACCGGCCTTGTTCTGGTTATAAAATGTTGAGCAGCACCCAAAAAGTCCTTACCTTTGGGAATTCTGGTCAGTATAAAAGGGAATCCTCAGGTCCTATAAAGTGGGAACAGGAATGTGAAATACAGAATCTGAATACATGAACCAGGAACAACCTTACAGGGGTCGAGATCTCAATGTAACTTTTCAGTGAATCTGCCTCGCTGTTTTACAGCTGTTTTTGGGATTGTGTTACACTCAATATTTCCCACAGCATAAAACGTTGACTGAGTGAGCATACTCTGGAGAATACGGCTTGCAATGTATTCTCCGTCTGGACTTTTTTTTTAAAAAATGAGGCATTTACTGTAGTAACGGAAGACGGCGCCGTGTTACTTCCCCGTTTCCTTTCACTCATCTAGAAAACTGACGATCCCGCTTTGCTAAATATATATTAACATTAAAAACGAGGTTTTGCATAGCGCACCTAGTTACGTGGTTCACAGTAAAAATGACAATACTTTAACTAACACAATCTGGTATCCAACAGCAAGTAAAATAAAGCAGCGTTGGCTGTGGTTTCTCGTCGGTGACTGAACCAGTGTAGTCTAACGATGCGAACATGGGACCAGATAGTTTATAACATCCCGCAGAGTAATTTCAAGGGAAGGACAGTAAACACACACGCCGTGAGATACTGGACAAAACGACCCCCTTTTCTGACAACGTTGTTTTTCTCTAATTTATTTTGCACGGTCTAGGCTCGGGGTATTTGACATTAGATCTGTCTGGCCTTCAGTTATGGAGGCCCTGAATCAATTTTTTTTTGTTATGTGAAGCTCTCCCACATAGTTTCATGGGGATGCTTTTGTGGACGAGTTAAAACTAGCGTTTAATGGAATTTGAAGCAAGTTGATAGCTGCTAAGGTAATTATGGTTAAGGGGGTTAAGGTCGGTGGGTGGACTAAAGCATGAGTCTTTGGGGATGTATAGGTTTCTTGCTAGGTGCCATGATAGCTGTTAGCTGCAGGCGTGTGAAAGCCCGGGGTTGTGTGAGATTCTTTCTGGGAAAGTTCTTAAACAGGCTGTTTAAATATAGTTTCTTCCTAGCTATATGAAGTGAAACCGCTGATGGTCCCTCTCTCTCATACGCACACTCACAAAAGTACTGATTCATACACAACCACACACATAGATACAAACGTGCATACACATCACCCGTTTACACAAACATAGACACGGGGCCACACATACACACAGAGACACGCCGACTTACATACAGACACCCACAAACACCACTCCAGAGAAACAGACACAAATAAACGCACACACACTTCACCCACTTTTACATACACAGTCACTCAAAGACAGGCACTCACATACATTCATACACATACACAACCCCCTCTCCACCATACACAGGCCGACACCGTGGACCCCCACGCACACACACCTCACTATCTAACAGACTGATAAGAAAAGTCTCTATCTTGACTGAGGAGAGCCCGTTGACTAATTTTGGACTGAAAAACCCCTCCCTTCCAGCCCCCAGTTCTGCTGCTAGGGGAGGACATTGGGACCAATCCGTAGAAAAGACACCAGGCAAAATAGACACACCGACAGGTTGACCATGGGTCACGTATTTCAGATAAATATTGCAAAGTTCAAAACGGTATTAGTGATGCCTATTGCGATTTAGAAAAAGTACATGCAACCGGCCATGATGTTGGGATCTATATTAGGAATGAATGTCAAATTTAATCAAACGCGCCAATAGGGTAACCCCGGAATGACAATCTACAGACAATCGGTATACACAATGTGAAAGTGAAATTCGCTCGAATTATTATTTGCATATTGCTGATATCCTAAATTGATTAGAGTAGAATTAAAGAAGTCTCTACAAATACAATGGGATTAGCATTTCATAAACCTGATTTGATCGCCGTAAAAAAAATCGATTAGCAATCAGCGTTTGTAGATCGGTTGATAAAGTATTTGGAGGTTTGCAGTTGATACGCGCTAGGAGGGGAGGGGATGAGGCAGCAAACAACTCACCCCTCACCCATTCCTCCCTCAGCAAACCGAAGGGTTCAGGGTAATCTGTAACGGGAAAGTTGACAGGTCGATATAGTCGGCTCGGTCCTTTCAGCTGACTTCAGAGGAATCCGGTCTGAGTTCACACTGAACACCCTGCATTCACAAAGAGGGCAGATTTATATCACAGGCAAAATACGAGTTGAAATAACAAAATAAACCACCGATTCTCCTGGCGGCATCTTACTTCATTTAATAAAACTTGTCAGAACGATGTGATGTTTTGTTTTTGATGCGAATGTTGCTTTGAGCACAAGTCCCCACTTTTGCAAGCAGTTGCTCTGGGAGAATTCTCCTAAACTGTTTCTATGGGGGGGGGGGGGGGGGGGGGGGGGGGGGGGGGGGGGGGGGGGGAGGGGACGGCGTAACAACACAAGCGGGGCAGCGAGGATTTGCAATTTCAACGTTTTACCAGAAATTTAATTTTAAATAAGCAATTTCTTCAAACTTTCCCTGAAAAATCAAATGGGAGCAGATTTAGAACCCTCTTGCTTCGTTGAATAAAATGCCAGAACAAGTATCATCTCCAAAACATGAACATCTAACATGACGTGATGACTACTTGGGGAAAAAAAACATTCAGGTTTGAAATGTTTAATCATTTAAATTCTCGCCTTGATAATGCGGCAGATCAGAACCAATGGATTTTCAGTGATTTTTAATGTGAATATCAGGCGTACATGAATATTTTAGAATTATTTTCCAGAGGGCTTAGTTATTCTTTTTTCGAATGAAACAAGTTTCACTCTGCAGACAACTTCTGCCGAGAAGTGGGTTTGTTTAGCGCACGAGGCATTTGCTAAAGTGTTGTTTTCCCCACCCACCAACCCCCCCCCCCCCCCTCAATTATCTTGATGAACGAGTTGTTCTTGAAAGAAGAAAAATAAACAGTCTGTTCGGATGCCGACGGTTCTATTCCACTACCTCCCACCGCCCGGGGTCCTGTCTCCGCGGTGACACCGTGTTTAACGTTTACAGCCTCTCGCTAACCGTGGTAGTGGGGCGGAGGGGGCGGGTGGGTGGGTGGAGGGGGGGGGGGGACGGTGACTAAAGTGCACTTACAGAAAACAACAAGAGCCTGCAGAGCATCAAAGCTCCCATGAAAAGGCCGCGAGTGTGAGTGGCTATGTGTGAGAAGTAACCCCTTCGCCATCTAGCTGGTGTTTTCAAAGGATCGCTAGAACAAGGGAAGGACTGAGCGTGTTGCAGCTGAGACCCAGTAACCTACCCCTCATCGGCACCCAAGGAGTTGGTGACTTTTATTTACCTTCCTGGGTTTCGAAATGTTCGATTTTATTTGTGCTGGTAGGGTGTTTATTGACCGCTTCGGTCACCTCGTAAAGTTAAAGTGGTTAAGGCATTAGATCTCATCCCCATATTAAAAAAACTGCGTGAGGATTGTGAAGGGAATGCAATCCATTGCCATCTGCAAGTTAATTTATTTATGTAGACTTGCTCGTAATGATGTAAAGCGAAGTCATCAGATGCTCGGGGAGCTGGACAACGCTTTAATTCCTGTCAATCCTAACTGCATCTCGCAAAGCCGAGGCCTTCTATGCAGCAAAACCTTCAGGGGAGGGGTGTGAGTTTAGTTCCAGATATAAGAATGTCACAAACTATCTCCCATTCCACTACATCACATACACACAGAGCTCAAGGGACTATTGCCATTCTTGCTGTGGCGTATCCTAAGGACACAGAGGCTTTGAACCACAGCGGGGAAAAAATGATCCACGAAATACGAACTCTGATGAGTTTAAAACATTTGCTAACTTGATTTGAACTTTATCTGCCTTACGATCCCTTGTTGAATATGGTCCCTGGGCTCAGTTTGCTCAAAGACTGAACTATTTGCCTTTTCTTTCTCAGACGCTGGCGGGAGGCATTGGCCAACTCCCGGACCCCCCGAGTGTTCACCGTTCCACCGAGATGGGAAGCAAGACGTTGCCCGCTCCGATCCCCCTTCACCCACCGCTACAGTTGACCAATTATTCCTTCTTGCAAGCTGTGAACACTTTCCCCTCGGCCGTGGACCACTTGCAGGGTTTGTACGGACTCAGCACGGTTCAAACCATGCACATGAACCAATGGACACTGGGTTACCCTCACCTGCACGGAATCGCCAGGTCCACCTTCACTGAGATGGCTGCGGCTCAGAGGTTCATGGACGGCCGGTTCCCGTTTCCGGCACTGCCGTTTGGGACACACGTCTTCCATCCGAAGCAGGGCACTGTCGCCCACATTATCCCCTCCCTGCAGAAAGACCGGCCCCGCTTTGACTTTGCCAACTTGGCACTAGCGGCGACCCAAGAAGACCCGCCAAAGCCCGGAGACTTTCCCAAGCTGAGTCCCGGGGTTGGAGGCTCCCACGGGGAAGTGGGGAAACTAACCCTGGACAGAAAACCTTCCAGGGGGAGGCTACCGTCCAAGACCAAGAAAGAGTTCATCTGCAAATTCTGCGGGAGGCATTTTACCAAATCCTACAACCTCCTCATACACGAGAGGACCCACACGGACGAGAGACCTTATACCTGTGACATCTGCCACAAGGCATTCAGAAGGCAGGATCACTTGCGGGACCACAGGTCAGTCCGCCCAGATCCACCAGTTGTTACCGTTTAAACAAAGTCAAATCAACCGGTCATCTGTAAATGCATTCACCGGTGTCCAACAAATATACGGGGAACCAGGGCGTTATCGTATCTGGTGTGTAAAAATGTTAATAGAGGTTTATTTAAGGCTTTGTCTATGGGATTTCATGTTGAACTGCAGAGGTCAGTGAGAATCAGATTTATTATCACTGACTTATACGATGTGAAATTTGTTGTCTTGCTGCAACAGTGCGGTGCAAAGACATAAAAATCCATAAATTACAAAAATAATTAGTGCAATAAAAGGAATAATGAGGTAGAAGAGGAGTTTTTAAAAAAAATTCTCCTATTTTTAAGTATCCTATTTAATTTATCCAAATATTCAGCAATATTCGCCTACATTTTTAACTGTGAAATGTGAGAATGTTTCTTTTTAGCTTTTATTTTACATTTGTGGTCCCTAGTTTTGGCGTGTCTCAGAAATGCAAGCTTTCGTAGATATTCCCCACCTCCGCTCCCTCCACGCCTCTCTCCTCCACACCTCCCCCCCCCCCCCCCCCCACCACTCAACCGGCTTCCAGCCCACTTGCCCGGATCCCAAGTGGGTTGGAAGTCGGCGTGGCGCTTCTCCGGCTGGAGGGGGCGCTGCCCCGGCGCCTGTAGCGCCCCCTTCACGTCCTGGAGAGTGGTCAGAGCAGCAACCATAGAACATAGAACAGTACAGCACAATACAGGCCCTTCGGCCCACAATGTTGTGCCGACCTTTAAACCTCACCTAAGACTAACTAACCCCTTCCTCCCACATATCCCTCTATTTTAAATTCCTCCATATGCTTATCTAGCAATCTCTTGAATGTGACCAATGTACCTGCCTCCACCACCAACCCAGGCAGCACATTCCATGCCCCAACCACTCTCTGGGTGAAAAACCTCCCTCTGATATCTCCCTTGAACTTCCCACCCATTAAAGTAATGCCATGCCCTCCTGTATTGAGCAAGCCCGAGAATAATTAACTAGACGCCATCAGCAAATTCAAAACAAAGCAAGTGTGATCGACATAGAAATGAAGAGGCCACTGTGTGTGTGTGTGTGTGTGTGTGTGTGTGTGTGTGTGTATACGGACGCATTACTGAGAATTACCACTGCGTTGATTTGCAGATATATCCATTCCAAAGAAAAACCTTTCAAGTGTCAGGAGTGTGGGAAAGGATTTTGTCAATCAAGGACCTTAGCAGTTCACAAAACGTTACATATGCAGGTAAGGTCAACAGCAAGTTTCCGTACAATTTAAGCTCCATTAAGTTATAAAGAATCAAACTTTGACAAATCCTGCGGGAAGTATTGTGGATAATTTTGGGTGTGTGCGTGGGAGCTTTGTACGACCACGAGTTACTTATAATGAGTCGATTCATTTCTGGAAAATGTATTAAATCTGTCGTTAATGTCTAATCCGTTTAGACGTATTTTTTACGTTGCGATCTTCCAATTAACAGTTTTATTACCTACTTTAAAAATGAAAAGTAAGCTAAAATATACAATGCACGATTATTCCATGGCTCTAGACCGCCAGTGTAAGATAGAAGGAATTCACTATGGTTTTCTTTCTTTTTAAGAGAGAGGAATTAATCATTTGCTTGCTTCAAATCTGAACAGGAATCTCCTCACAAATGTCCCACATGCGGAAGAACCTTTAATCAAAGAAGTAACCTGAAAACTCACCTTCTTACCCATACAGACATCAAGCCCTACAACTGTGAGCAGTGCGGCAAAGTGTTCCGGCGTAACTGTGACCTGCGGCGGCACAGCCTAACGCACACCCCTCGGGCGGAATATTGAGCGAGTCGTCAGCCAAGCCACTCCGCGTTACTTGAATTTGCTGTGAATACTTGTATAAAATGAACGAATAAATAAATAACCAAAACAAAAAAAAGTACAGACAATAGCCGCACTCATGTAATTCAATTGTTTTATACATATTACGGTTCGAAAAAGAGCTTTCAACGATGTGTACATAAAATGTTTTTTTACTGTTATATTTCCAATCTGCAAATGAGAAAAAATGGAAGCATGTGAATAATAAAAAATAAATCCCTTTTATCATTTTTTTTGTTTTTCTTTCAGTTGGATGTTGTCAAAATAAAACAAGCCAACGCCTACGTAAAATGCAAATTAAAATGCATGCCAATATTCGTAATTAAGGCGTTTAATGGGAGATAAGGACGCTTATTTGGAGGTTTTGGAATAATAACGCATTTCATCTCTCACCCAAGGCATTCTATTGGGCAGGGATACAGTTCTCTCACGTAATTATATTGATTTAAAAAAATTCTTATTCTGGATTGGTCGCAACGAACCGCGTTCTGAAGCCATTCTTGGTGGAGTTGTTGTGAAAGATGGTTTCACTCGTAATTTGAAGACGTGTTTCTTTAGTGAGCACTTGAGTCTGGATACTTTTTCAGAAAGAAAAGTTTTTTTTCATATATCTTCTGCTGACCCCAAAATATAAAGCATCGAGACTACAAGCTGACTCCAGTTATCAGCGACTAAGAAACAGAAGGCTTTTCTAACAACCGCCCACAACACTGGGTTTTAAATGCCTACTCGGTCATTCAGCAAGATATTGAATACGCTGGAAAGACTGTAAACTGCAGGGCTACAAATTTATTTCAGCTGTCTTGTAATGTTTCTCACAAGTGTTTCACGGGCTTGTCTAATAATGTGGGAGAGTGCAATTTACTCTTACAGTCCAACCTCTGTGCTGGAGGCTGAGGTTAATGAAAGAAGCTTTATTTAAAATCTTAGTTTTACTATTGTAGGCCGAAGATCATTGAAAAAAAGACCCACAAACGTGAACACCTGGACAAACAGCTCCCAAATTCATTGTCCCAACTCCAAGAAAAACATTATCCACGATATCCCTCTTCCATTGCCAAATTTGCATTTTCTGTTTGTGAGGCCTTGGACAGTTCGGCGGCTTTATGATTAACTTTCATCCGGAGTACACACTGTCGAATATTTGACTGTAATGTTTACAAATCAGAGTTTTATTCATGTAGAACGCTTCCCGGGACGCATGTATCTGGAGTTAAACGCGTCCACTTTGATATTAAGTGTATTCTGATTAAGAAATCTCTTGTTTTAATATTAGCAAGATTAATTATTTAAATAAATGCACAATCATAATTAAAATGTGGAAAACTAAATACCTAAAATTTTTGCTTGAACTTTTATACCTTTTACACAACACGGAAACAGCCGTTCGGCCCGACTGCTCTATGCTGTTTAACATTCCTACAAGCCTCCTGTTACAGTTACATCGTCCCTTCCGTTCTTGTAATTCTGCTTCTTCACTACGTTTGCCATGTACATTGGACCTTCGTGGTGACAGCCAATAACTACAGTCTCTATAGTTCATATAAGGACTAGGACTGTTGGGGATGATTACACTGAGATGGCTTCACATGAAAGGAGTGAATGGAAAAAACAACTTTCCCTAAGGGACAAGCTCTTGCAAAAGTTATAATCTAAATATATTCGGCTTCGGTGACATGATACCATAATTGGTTTGAAGGCTAAGAGATTGAGTAGAGCAAAGAGGTTCTTTATACCTTGGAGCGCTCAAGTTGTGCGTAAATCACTTCCTATCGTGCAATCAAAACAGTAGTTTTCACTGTTTAAATTACAGTGTATACAATATTCCAAAAATGTTACGTTAACCATTTGATGACCCGTGTTCCCCAGTTAAAATATCCAATATATTCAATTGGTCAGAGGGTAGTACATAAAATAGGCGTAAACTGATGGCAGCTTAAGTCTACAGGTGGTTAGTGAACACCTGTTGCATTGGGCCGAATGTGTTTGAAGGGTGTTGTGCAGTGGCTCAAGCGGAGTTTTGATGTGATGAGAAGATGCGTTCTCAGACAATGAGTTGATAAGGGAGTTAAGTTTATCGTATATCAGTGAAGTCGCGACCAGTTGCATTAAGTGTGATTACGGCCTCAAAGCTGGGACGTTGGCCCTGGAAGACGACTCTTCCAGTGGATTCGAAGGACTTTTGTGCTGGCTGTGTTAGTTGGTGGCTTTGAACCGCGTTAACCTTGGTTGTGTGTTGTTCGAAAAGACGTTTTCACCAATAATTTTAAGACGCAGTAACTGATGAGCGCTCGAGTCTGGATAATATTTTCAGAAGGAAAAGTATTTTTTTTCTCTCAAGCCCTCTCTGTCCCCAAATGGTCTTCCCATCTCCGTCCTAGAAAAGTGCAAGGCTTACTTTTGTATGTTAACATAGCGGCCTTCTTAACAATTTACAGTTGATTGAATTAAAGAAGCCATTTTACACCAACATTTGGATCTTGGTCTTTATGACTGTAATCTTCACCCGCGACCGGCAAGCATAATTTGTTTCTGTTCTGGTTTATTTTATGTTAGTTACCTGATTAAATCAGGGATTTTTTGTTGTGAACAGCCCGACTCATGCAATCTTTGTCTTGGACCAACTTTTCTGTGAATGCTGCTATTTTTTCAAAAACCCACGTTGTTTTGAAGATAGATCGTTTGAAACCCAGTGTGTGTTTAGGAAGGGTGGTTGCAAACTATTATGAAAAATAGGCTTGAGTATTTTTTTCGGTGTGGCAATGGTAACCGCATTACTGAAGGCTCTTAACAGGGTCATGGTATTCTGTAATTTATTTAACAACGTTATTTGCATTTCATCAACAATTCCTCGAAATATCTGGATAGCAGCGGGTTATGAATGCAGCTTATTCTCCTCAGTTTTGTTTCTGAACTCGTTTTGTAATCATATTGGACCTGAAAGGGTAGACTGTGTGGAAAGTGTGGACTTGTGATACGTTCTTTGACTGCATCCCAATGTTACAAACGTGGGTGAGCTTCACATAACCCTCAACCGTACACAAGTCAAACATACACGCAGATGTATAAGTACATGCTTGTGTATTACTCATATACTAACACGCACAACCTAAACCTACTGACAGAAATATAGGGTTAGCAAAATCTCTTCAATGTCAGCGGCGGGGCTGTGCAGCAGAGAGGCCATGTTCAGAATTACGCTGTGATTTAAGAACTACATGTTGTACATTGTACGTATATGAAACATAAGTAAGTGCCTAGGATTGATTTGTCGGTCCCGTGCCATTGAGTTATTACAACAAGCACTTGACTTTCTAGATTGTCAATGACGGGGTGAAAACGCTCGCCTACTCTAAAGGCATTACTTGAAGTGGCAGAAAAAAAGCAATCCACTTTTCCAATTGTATCGTTAGCATCCTAAACCTTTATCCAGCCAGGGGTTAAAAAAAGAAAAGGAATACATTATGTTACAGTTGTAATGAATTGCATAAATTAGTATTTCCCTACATTTGATTTTATACAACATGTCGATAGTTTGTCCCGAAAACCTTACTCGAGTTGGATTGCAATGTATCAATTTATAAAGAAAATCAAATTAAATTTTACTCAAGGGATGCCGATGATATTTGACACATATTCTCGGATGATGATTATTACCCCGATCCGTTAACTAAAATATGCCTATAACCTAAATTGAGTAGAACAACGCGATTGGAAATGTACCTACTATTTTGAAAAGTACTGTTTTACTTAATCTGCATATCTCAGCCGTAAATCAATCAATTCTATGCAAATAATTGGCGTAAAATAGTTTCCAAAATGTCATATAAAAATATAAGCAGATTCCTAAAACAGTTTGAAGTGAATTCCGGAAAACAAAAGAGTTGGCTCATGTTTCTGAAATATTGGTTCTTTTTAGATTACAACCCCTGGCAATACATTATTGTGAATGCGACCATTTTAATATATTTGGAGCTGAAATAACAATGTCGCAAAGTTGTCAAAAAGGCACCGAGGTTGCGCTCTAAAGGAAGTGATGTTAATTTACAGTTCAGCCGCCACAGAATCGGCAGCGGTGCCTCAACTGTCATAAAAGTGAGGGAATCATTCAAACATTTTTTTATGGTGATTCACCCACAGGCCGAGGTTCTCACAAGAACTACATAATGTCACGTCTTAAAGCTGCCACAAACCTGCAGTGGATTCATATTCCATCTCTTTGGTGTTTTATATAGAGGAAACTTATGTATGCCTGATGTCTGTAATTTGAAGACAACTTATTGGAATTGCTTTATCAGTAGGTAACGTGGTAAACAGATGGTTAATGACAGATGACTGCAGAGACATACGTTTGTACGCCACCGCTTAAGATCCATCTGGACAGTCCCAATTTCAATCTGAGGAATGAGTCTATCATATCACATTACTTAAACTGGTGTGCTCCATTTGAAACGGGACCTTACCAGTCTTTTTAAAACTCAAGATCCCGCACGGAAATCGTCGCCAATGAAGGAAATTGCTGCCATGTAACAATAAGATACACGTCTCCATCTGAATCTTTTTATTCTAGTGTGATTCCTGAATATATAAATAGACTTGATTTCCCCGCCCTTCCCCCACCCAGTGTTCTTTTTGAGTATAGTTGTCTCATTCTGTATCGAAAGTACACATCTGTTCGTAAAGAACACCCTTCAATTTCTCTCCGTAAAACCACAGAGATCATTTTATTTCACAACCTCTTTATTCTGATGCAGTTACTATATTATTGTTAAGGGAAATTTTTATTATTAAACCACAGTTAAATAATAATTAATTCCTTAAAGGGTACCGTGGAGAACCACACGAGCATGCAAGCAAATGGTAAACAACTATCAGAATGCCAACAAGCGATTTAAAATAACACCTGTCTGTGTAGTGAAACGTAAAACAGAATAACTATCATAAGGATCAGTCATCTTTACATATGAAATTATCATTAAAATATGTCTTCACAATCATTGCGTGTGTTTAAAACACTCTAATTTCTTGCAAAGTCTATGGTAATATCATAAACTTGACAGAAGTTTATTAGTAGGTCATTGCAAATATTGCACAACCCCTCTCTGTGAAATAAATGAAGACTTAACCCTAGTTTTATTGGGTTGTCAAGGTCAGCAGCTTGCGAACTGAATTATTAATGGGAAACTATTATGTTTGGTTGTAAATATACTCCGGTTCCGTGAACGACAGTACAATGTAGTTATTATGTACTAATAGTTTTTTTCTAGTCGCGTAGTAACAATCCTAAACGTGTGAGTAATATTTTGTTAACCAAGGATTCTACCCAAATCTTCCCATAGGAGTCCATGGTTTCTTCAGTACACTGAACGAGGGTAATTTTCAAGAAGACTTTGCTACCCCTTTGCTTTGTAAAACAACTCGTGCAATGTAATGGTTTAGAAAACTCACACCATTCGAGCTAAGTGAAGACCACAATAGCAATGAACTGGCGAAATAAATCATACGCACCATAAATTGTGATGGACTTTTTAACGGCACCTTGGAGTTTCCAAATACGATTCGTCAGTTTTTATCATTGTTTTGATAGATTGTTCCCCATTATCAGTTCCGCCCACCAGCAAGTGCAACGAGTCTTTAAAGAAGTCAGAAATAAATTCAAAGTTTACGTTCCCAGATGCATTTTTGCGCTCAATGTTTTCTTCTGATAATTATTATCTTCCGTCTTCACTTTCGCTATCTCATTATTGTGGTTCTGATCGTTATTCGCTTTACCCGGTCGAGATAACAGTAAAGCATTAGTGACAAATCAGATTAAAACAAATAATCACACTCTTATATCTTAATTTCTACAGGAGGTACATTGGCGAACAAGTCGATGTTGTCACAATCAATTTTACTGCAAAAATTAGTTATTACAATTCAAACACTATCGATTAAGAAATACTAGCTTTAGATTAAATCTAACCCTATTTTCATTGGGGGAGCGGGGTTGCAGAGAGAGGGACTGAGGAGGAGAGAGGCTGATTGATAATTCTAATATACAACGAGTCTGATTAAAATAGAAAATGATTTGAGACTCCTTCCTGTGGTGTTTTCATGAAATCCTCCAATGTTTCCAAATGTAGTAAAAACTGGGGACCGTTTTCACCAGACCAGCCGAGCACAGATCCTTCGATCATCGAGGAGGTTTTGTTTGGAATGTGCAACCACTAAAAAAATTATTAGAATAAAATTAATATAAAAGGAAACCCAGGGAAACGAAGACTGGAGAAGATAAATACCTCGGAGCTGACTGCTGTATTTAGATTAATCGTAGTCCTCCAAAAACGTCCTTAATAATCATATAGTATGTGGGATTGGCACAATTTTGGTTTATTTATTCTGTAACTAATCAATGGTCGCATTAATCTTAGTTGTGACCATATTGTGCTCTGGTATCTATAAGTTTATTGATGTTCGATGTGTTAATTTTATTAAAGAAGTACAACTGAGACACAGATAAGGAAGTGACTACATATTATTTATGGCCTAGGCCTGAATATTCTGAAGGCAGAGCCTTTACATTTACGCTTCAACCCTTTTAAATGTACTGAAGTTGGGTTTGTGCAACCCAGAGTATTGGACTCTGATCAAAAACAGCCAAGTGCCAAAAATACCTCAGCCTCACATCCTATTAACCAATTCATCTTCCAATATGGTGTTAGTAAAAGTAGATTTAATGCGAATTGAAGCTCCAAGTCAAAGGGAACGACGCATCCTTTTCCAAGTATTCGTGCTTTGAAGAGGGCTTCACAAGAATGTTCTTCCATTTGGCGGGGGATGTAGAAATCGGAGAAGCCGTTCGGCGCTGACTGTAGTACTGCATGTAACTTGATTGTGAGAGACTGTGCAAAGCTTATGCAAAGCAGACTGGCGACTGCTAAAGCTGAAGGTGGATCTTACATTAATAGTTGTGAGTGAAATAATTTTGAGATGTTGGTTAATCCCCGTCCGCAAGGATTTTGAGTGAACAGCACATTAAGCTGCCCGTCACCACCAATAAGCCATTACTATCAGCGACAAGCCCACATATCCCATTTCTCTAATCCACCATTTCTATTTCTGGGGAAATTAACCCTCGTTTATTTCTCTCTTAAATTTAGAAATAAGTAGGCGGGTCAACCGAGCTGTAGAGACGGAGTTGATCCAAATACGTTTCAGAAATATGTTTGCTTCCCAACCTCTAGACGTGACCTGTGTTTCTTGAACCAGAAACAGAAGTGGCGCCAAGTATCTCACAGGTCACTGGGCGGGAGTGGACTTGCTTCATTTTAGCTCGCGTCCAATGTTGCCATTTGTCTTAAAATTTGAGATGCAGATCGAGGAATTGTGTTGACTCATGGTCCACAAACGATGAATCATGAACCAATCTCATTTCTTGTACTTGTTGGATGCAAGTTCTTTTGAACGAGGTTCAGAAACCAATTGGGAGATAAGTACGGGTGCGACTTCTTACATAAAAGTATTAATGCAAGTTTTATTTTCCCCTTTCAGTCTAAAAAGGGAAACGTCGACATGGGTATGATTGGAATTCATTTACAAACCCGTTCATATCTAACGAGACAAGTTGATACCGACAGTAATGTGATTCAGGCAACATTCGAAAACATTTTAAATATATTCGGACCAGTGTTGCATTTTGGTAACTGAAACCAGGGCAGAATTTACACAGTTGATGGCAGTGCCCTGGAGACGGTTGTAGAACGGAGGGAGCTAGGGTACAAGTATGGAGTTCCCTGAAAGTGAGGTGGTGGTGAAGAAGGCGTCTGGCACAACTGACTTCATGTTACAAGGCGTTAGTGAGACCACACTTGAAGTACTGCGTGCAGTTCTAGTCGCCTAACTTTTGGAAGGATGCCATTAAGCTGAAAAGGGTGCAGAAAAGATTTACGAGGATGTTACCAGGACTGGAGGGCTTGAGTTATAAGGAGAGACTGCTCAGGCTGGGGCTCCTTTCCCTGGAGCATAGAAGACTGAGGCGACCTTTTACAGGTACATAAAATCATGAAGGCCACAGCCTTATTTCAAGGGCAGGGGAGTCTAAATCGGGAGAACATAGGTTTTAAGGTGAGAGGGGAAAGATTAAAGAAGATCCGAGGGACAACTTTTTCATACAGAAAGTCGTGGGTATGTGGAACAAGCTGCCAGAGGAAGTGGTATCGGAGGGTAAAATTATAACGTTTAAAAAACATTTGGACAGGTACACGGATAAGAACGGTTTAGAGGGATATGGGGCAAACCCAGGCAGGTGGGACTGGGTGAGTTAGGCAACTTGGTGGGCATGGACGAGTTGGGCCGAAGGGCCTGTTTCCGTGCCGTGTAACTCTATGATTCTATGATATAGGTTTATTCGGGCGATCTGCACAACTTCCCAAGCGCTCGCTCCGTACCCAAATTAAGCGCATCCTTTCCATTCATAATGCTCATTGCCTGAACGTAACTCGTGGCATCCAAACCTGTGTGGGTCTGCTGTTCGCAACTGTAAACCTGTTGAAGAAGGGGTTGGCCGTCCAGATACGAAACCAACCTAATTCTTGCATGTGGCTCAGTGGAGTAGCGCTCTTGTCTTTGAATGAGAAGGTTAATCTGCTCCAGAGAGTTGAGAACAAAATCCAGGTTGAATCCCTGCAAGAACGAATCACCGTGGGTATTGTCTTTAAGATGAGATATTAAACGAAGTTCCTCTTGGAGGATCACTTGGCGCACGTGCAAAGAGGAGCAGGGATATGTTGTCCCCGGTGCCCTGAGCAAGATTTAGATATCAACCAATATTATTGTGTGTAAAAAAACAAAGATTATCTGGTCTTGGTTATTGTAGGCGTTTTGCTGTGCCCAGTTGACGTCGGTAATTCCACCAATGGACACAACTATACCTCAAAAGTAGTTTTACAAGACCGTAAAGGAGTTGGATGCCCAGGACGAGAAGGGCGCAATATAAATGTAAGTTATTCTCTCCTCAACGTGGGAAATACAAGATATTAGATTTATACGTCACACGCTTGGGTAGTTCAGCGAGAGCCCAGCCATCTGAGGGAAATGAGTTGTAACCATTGAGTTGTCTGAGGCCAATGTTATTGAGGTTTAACACATTTTGAAATAATAATGTTAAAACAAGAATTCAAAGCACGGTTACCATTGTTGGCACGTCTTTTGCAGACCACTTTCTGGCGCTGTAACTCCTGAAGCGTTTTAGATTTCAGCTCATTTTGCCACCAAGATCAAACGCCACGCCTGTTGTTCATTAGGGCTGAGGTCATATTGCGACTGAATTTCGTCCCTTTGTGCGGTGACAATTAAACGATATTTAGCCTCATTGGGGAGGGGGCATCTGCTTTAAAGTTGGGGGCAATTGTTGTAAACGATCACGTTAAATCTCCTCTTTGGAGGCGAGAATATTATCAAAGTTGATCGGGGGAAAAAGTTGCTTTAAGAAAAAAATCATCGCGCGTGTAACAGCTTAACCGGTTGCAAAGATATAGTGGAGGGCAATGAAAAGGCGACCCCTTTCGCCTTTGCAATGTTACCTAACCCGACTGCATCCCAACCTAAGCAGTCAGCCATTTGAGGGGGGGGGGGCATTGTGAAATATACCACCAATGTGTGACTTAAGTTCACTAAAATAGATTAAATCGAGGTTGAAACCTCACTTATAACTTAACTGTTAAAATTAAACGAGTCGTACTCCGCTTACAGCAGCCAGGAAGGAAATGCGTTCCCTTTGGTTAACAGATTTTCTTTGCAGAGCTAACAGATTGTAAATACAATAATAGTTTGAGGACTAAGGAAGTCCTAGTCTGCCCCTGCCTACAGATCTCTACACGAAAGAGCCACGTAAATTAAGAGGGATGCAATTTGACTCAAACATTGAAGAATTTAAAAAAAGTAATCTTAAATATTAAACATCTTTCTCAGCTGGTGTTTGCCCAGAAACATGACGTTCACACACCTCTCCCACTTCAGTTCTGTGGGTTCTGAGGTGAGTAATGAGGCCGATGTGGGAACCGCAGACTCGTCCACAAGTGGGGCAGGGGATGGCCGACTTGGGTGGGCGAGTTCGGGAGGTGGTCCGCTTCTCCCGCTGATTACACAGGGCCTTTCTGTGCTCCCCATGCGTGACCCCGAGGTTCTCAAACCCACCCCGAATGTTCCTTCGCCACTTTGCGCGGTTTGTGGGCCAGGGATTCCCAGGGGAAAGTGGAGAAGTTGCATTCCTTTTAAGGAAGCTTTGGGCACGTTCTTTCCTCCGTTTCCCCGGGAATCTTTTTGTAAAGCGGTGTGTTTGGGGAGACTGGTGTTCAGCGTGCGGACGGGGCTTGCCCAATCTAGAGGACTAACTGACTGAGGCCTCAACACTGTGGATGTTGGCTTGTCAGAGCACACTGATATCAGTTCACTTGCCCTTCCAGTGAATGTGGAGGATTTGGGGGAGATAGCATTGACGGCGTCTTTCCAGTGTCTTGAGATCCTGCTACTGTAATCCAAGACTCAGAAGCACACGGGAGGGCAGAGCTCTCTGCTGCCCAGTAGACCATGAGTTTTCTGCTCGGTTTCATCTTCAAACACTATTTTATCAACGGACGAAAGGCCGCGCTGGTGCATTGCAGGTGGCGATCCACATATGCTGATAAGTATTCAAGTCTTCATTTTTGAAAACTAGCATGACATGAAGGATATGGAGGCATTAGGAAAACTGGTACTGGTCTTCTTAGAACAGAGAATGTTAATTGTAATTTAATAGAGCTGTCTCATATGATGAATCTTTTAATACAGTAGAAGGGGATTTGCAGCTTCCAGTGGGAGCAGAGAACGCACAAGAACGTAAGAAATAAGAACAGGGAAAGACGGTATGCCTATTGTGTGCAGAGTCACACAGCATGGAAACAGGCCCTTTGGTCACTGTGTTCTTGCTGGCAATGAAGTGCCAATCTATACTTACTTCTCTGCACTCTGCTTATAGGCTTCTTTGTTGTGGCATTTCAACTGCTCGTGGAAATACATACTTCTTAATTATGGTGAACACCTGCCTCACCACCAGTGCATTCCAGAGTGAAAAAATATCTTCCTCAGACCCCCCTCTACATTCTACCTTAAACCTTTGCCTTCTGGCAATAGACGCCTCTATATGTTTATCACCATCCACTCCCTCCATGCCCCTCATCATTTTGTATATCCCAGGTCAGCCCTCTCCAGGCCGCAGAAAACTCCAGTCTACCCAGTCTCTTCTCATCCCTGAAACACTCCATATTCGAGGCAACATCCTGGTGAATCTTTGTACTGAGTCCGGTGCCATCGCTACTCATGATCATAGTTGATTTCCAAATCAACTTTATTTTCCTGCCCTATCCCTGATATTTATTAAATAGTTTAGGATGAAAAAGATAAGGTCTTTATTAGTTACACGTACATCGAAATACACAGTTAAATACATCTTTTGTGTAGTGATTTTTGGGGGGCAGCCCGCAAGTGTCGCCACGCTTCCGGCGCCAACATAGCATGTCCACAATTTCCTAACCCGTACGTCTTTGGAATGTGGGAGGAAACCGGAGCACCTGGAGGAAACCCACGCAGACACAGGGAGAACGTACAAACTCCTTACAGACAGTGGCCGGCTTTGAACCTCAGTGGCTGGTGCTGTAAAGCATTATGCTAACCACTGTGCTACCGTGCCTGGTTAACCACCGATCCCAGTCTGTAATATAGTCATACAGCAGGGAATGTGGCCATTCGGCCCAACTCATCCATGCCGACTGTGTTGCCCAGTGAGCTGGTCCCATCTGCCCGCGTTTGGCCCATAGCCCTCTAAACCTCTCCTATCCATGGACTTATCTAGATGGCTTTTAAATGTTACTAATGTTCCCGCCTCAACCACTATTTCTGGCAGCTCAATGACTGAGCATCCAAAGCCCTCGGGTGGAGAATTCCAAAGATTAACAACCTCTTGTGAAGGAATTTCCCCTCACCTTAGTCTATTCGAGATATTGACCTGTTGTAGATTCTGCAGCCGGGGAAGCAGTCTGTTCCCACCCACCGCATCAAGCACTCTTGGGTCAATTTTTCAGTGAAATCACCTCTCATTCTTCTCACACAGAAAATGAAAAAAAAAATACAATTTGCTAAAAAAGATAAAGCCAAAGAGAGAGACGAGGAGACTAAGCAGAATGCTGCCATGATGTGAAACAAATTCAATTGCAATCTTCGAAAGGGAATCGGATCTTTACTTGTAGGGGAAACATTCCCACGGGTTTGGCGGGGGGGGGGGGGGGGGGAAGGGGGCGTGAGACGATTACATCTTGCAGAGAACTGACACGCACACTAGAGGTCCAGCAGTCTCGTGTTGTGTTGTAATTATTAAAGCGGGTTACTTCTTAGATCTGTCAGTCTCACCTTTGAGGGGGTTGTCTACCGAACGTTAAATCACATAAATGGAAAAACCGGCAGGGACACTCATACGCCCTGTCAAAGTCGGGCTTATTGTCATATGCACATGTGTGCACAGGTGCAATGAAAAACTTACTTGCAGCAGCATCACAGGCACATAGCATCAGATAAGCAGCATTCACAAGAAAAACATAAATTAAACATAAATTATACACAATCTTTACAAGAAAGAACACAATTAGAACAAAAAATCCATTTTTGTGCAGTGATCAAAGTGGTCACAGTGTTGCTAAACTGTAGTGATTAGGGTTGAAGGGAAGTAGCTGTTTTTGATCAGAGGCAGAGATAACTTTTCTCCCCACCTTATCCCCACACCTTTTTTTTAACGTGGCGAAATGTTTCTGAAGAAATGTTGCAGATATTTCCAAGCATATATCTCAGGACGCCCAGTATATGCAAATCATAACAGCCCAGAACATTTCACGGGTTAAAAAGCCCCATCTGAATCTCTGCACGCGGCGGTTACTGTCCATTGTTTTCATCTGATAAGCACTAACACTAACGTTGACAAGCGAGAATTTCCAAGCCACCTTCAAGGGACGCATTGAGAACGGCCTTGGGGAAATTCTTCGTACAACAATGAACAATGCACAATGAAAACACTTGGAAGATTAGAGATCAAGAGATCAGTGGAGGTCAAATAGACACCGCTCGGAAATTAAATAAAAGATAGTTCATCAAACAACTGCCCTGCAAAATGAAAAAAAGTACGCTTCATCGATAATAATATCAGTAACTATTACGGACTGGTTCATTGAGGCACCGGTCATTAGCGGAACTTACTTATAAGCTGCCACAGCAAATACTGACTGTTCTGAAAATAATTGCTATTATTATTGCTTTTGCCCTAAGGGGAAGTGTTGACAAGCATCTTACATTGGGTTATACTTTTAAATGTATTGATTTATGCATTTATACTGGCAAATGCGTCTGATTGCTAATAGCGACAGCGGAGACACGAGAGAGACTGCAGATGCTGGAAATCTGGAACAACACACAAAATGCTGGAGGAACTCAGCGGGTCAGGCAGCATCTGTGGAGGGAAATGGACGGTCGACGTTTCGGGTCGAGACCCTTCATCAGGACCGCTGCTAACAGCAACGTCTTATTGCTGAGAGGTACCACGTGGATGCCGATGCTAGGATAATCCCTGCGTTACCAAATCCAGGAAAGGAAGAGTATGACATTGAAGAAAACCTCTCCCTGTCACTTGCCTTTCTGATTCAATATACGTTTATCGCCAAGATTTACAAAGACGTGATGCGATTGGGTCATCACCCAAGGGCATTAACTTTGTTATTCTCGCCCACAGATTCTGCTAGGCCTTCTGAACATTTTGCTTTTATTTTAGTTTTATTTTATTGCGTGCGCGGGAAGCAGATCTGACGCCACAGTCAGGCTGCGACTCCACAGGTGTACTCACATTCCAGTTGAAGTTAAACCTCGTCCCTGGTTCAGCAGCGAGGAAACGCCGGCGTGGGAACCAAAATTGTACCAACTGGCGAGTAGTTTTTGTTTTGGGCCTGCTGTGAAACTCTCCAGAATTAACATTTTACCCAGAATTTAGTAAATTATATAGCTACGAATTACGAACGCTTCCAAAATTATATCGACGAGATTAAGCCCAGCTCAGACCAATGCAATATAAATAAACGAACAAAATTTGCGTTCAGTCATAGGTTGGGTGCATTTGGCTTCATTTGAAACGGAATGCCCAAAGCACCGTGGGGCCATAAAGGGACATCTAATTTCTCAATCCGTGCTGAATAGATGAGACGTAAGTGGACGGCCTCATAACCCCGTGAAGTCTGAGACGACTGAGAATTACTAAATTGAATCAGGTTTGGAAAAGAAATCAGTGTAGTTTTTGAACAAACCAAACTGTGCCACTATCACTTCCTATTTCCCCTCTAGCTCGAATGCCACCTCCGTTTGTTACCTGCCCCCATTTTCATTGCCATTGGAGCAAAACCCAGGAAGTCCCTTCCAAGTAACATCATGGGATTGCCTGCATCATAACAGTCACTTGGACGAGGGGGGTAGGTGCATGGTAATGATAGCACTGCAGCTCTAACTCACGCACCGTTCTGACGTGGAGGTGTATCAGTGCTGCTGGGTGTATAGTCTGCAACTTCCTACCCAAGAGACTATGGGAATAACCAGATTTCAGGAAGGAGGCTCATCAGCACCTTCTTAAAATCAATTAGACACTGGCCTTGCCTGCACCTCATTAATGAATAAAACAAGTTTTCCACTCAGGTGAACACCAGAATGGACAAGGTCCATCCATACACTACGCTTAGAATTTGATGTAAAGTGGAAAAATACATCGAAGGTCCTGATAAATTTAATTTAGAGAGCTGCACCATGAAGAACCATTATCACCAGCCATTGAGATTTTCTTTGGGTCTGGGATTGATAACAGTTTCTTCAGTAATGTGGACATATATATGGAGTTAAAGTGTACCAAACTAATTTATTCTTCATGCCCAGGCATTTGCAAAAGAATCCTCAAATTTTTTTGAAAAAGTATTTATCCAATCCCACCAGAAAAATTCTTGGGCAGTGCACTATTGTCATTTAGAACAACATGCTTTTCCAAACCTCTCAAAGAAGCAGAGAGACGTTGCTTGTTTGGTGGTGAGAAAGGACCCTTTACAGACCTTAAGGAAAAACAGTATTGAAATAGAGCATATGGTCATCAGCCTCTGAGTTTGTACATTAACAAAGCAAAGAGAGGAAAATACAGTGCAGTTCCTTGGGATAAATACAGACAAAATCAACATTTTGTATGTTTGTTCTCAGGAGGTAATTGTTGCCGACATGGTGCCTATCCTCATGTTCTAGTTAAGCAACACCTCATTCTCCTCCTTGTTTGCAAATCCCCTCAATGTCTTACCTCTCCCAATCTTTACAATGTCTTCCAGCAGTGCTCTAATTCTGTCCACTTGGGTATTCCTGACTTTATCTATTCCACCACAAATGGCTGTCCCTTTAGCTGGCATTATCCGAAGCTCTCAAATTCTCTTCCTACACCTTTTGAACTGTCATTTATCCTTCAACATTGTTTAAAACTCATCCTCTGGCCAAACTATTGGTCATCTGTCCCTGGTATTTGGCTCAATGCAAATTATTGTTTGATAATTCTTTTTTAAATACTTTGGGACATTGTACTATTTAAGGAACTACATAAAAGGAAACTACTGTTATTATTGTATATGAAATGCCTTAAAATGAACTTGTCCAAATTATAGTAACCTATGCAGAACCAAGCATTTGCCTGATTATTCATTTACACATCCACTAAATAGAACTTTTTATCAAATAATAAAAGCAATTCAGTCAAATCAAAAATGAACCATTTTTTTATTGCCAGATGATACAATATATTTGGTGACCATTTCTACTAATACCAATAAACATTCATGAAGCACTTTAGTTCTAACTCACTGGGAGAATAAACTTAAGCCTTGAAGCCCATGATTAACTGGGCAGAACTTCATAGAAATTAACATCAAAGTCCAAAATTGGCACAAAGTTGATACAATGCAGTTTCTCAGGATGAACACAGAGATGAAATCAAAATTTAAATGTTTGTCCTCAGGAGGTGATTGTTGGTGATACTTTTCCCATCCTCAGTTGCCCTGAGATGGTGGCTTGGCCAGCTTCCCATTATTTAGACTCTATCAACTTGATATCATTCAAAATTCTGTTGCCATGTTCTAATTCACATTGTTCCATTCACTTGTCTGCCCCCGTGCTCTAGTTTGCTTTCCAGTTAAGCATCACCTCAACTTTAAAAATTTCATCCTTGTTTTCATTCAATTAAGTAATAACTTAATAAGCTCTGTACAACAGAAGCAGTTGTGTTCAAGTCTACTTCAGAATACTACTTACAAGTTTGTAGCTTTAACAATGATTCTTGAATCGTACCTAATTGTATCCTTTTTAGAAGGTGCTGTAGAGATTTTGGCTTCTCCTCCATTTGATTGGTCTTTTGGGACTGGATATCAGTGAATCCTAGTTTATGAATGAGATTTCTATTTCATCCAGAATGCCTGTATTAATTCACTTGGCAGATCAGTTTGATGAGGGCTTGCTCACATCTCCTTTTCCTTATTCTTAGAGAGCATTTTTAATATATAAATAAAGCAGTAATTTTTTTATCCATGGATGTGAAATTTTTAAGAGATTCTCTATAACTTGCATTTCTCAGGCACTTTCTGTTCATTCAAATTATTTAAAACCTTCTCTCCATCACTGTGTGTAAATAAATAGTTCTTTAATTGTTCTCATTCCCTTCAATTTTGTCATTCATTTGATACAATGGTGGTGTGGTGGTTGTTTCTGGTCTAGAAACCCAGCGGCATGGACTAACAACCTAGAGAATTGAATTTAAATCCTACCATGGTAGATGTGGAATTTACATTCAGTTAATAATCTGGCATATTAAAAAAAACAGCATTAATAATGATGGCAAGAAAACTATTGAATTTTTGTAAAAAAAAACTTGGTTCACTAACACTCTTCAGGTGAGAAAATCCTTATCAAGACTGGCCTATGACCCCTGACATGCAGCAAAATGGTTGACTCTTAAGTATCCTCTGACTGCCACTCTGTTCAGGGCAATAAATGCTGGCCTTGTCAGTGATGTCTGTATTCTGAAAAATGAATAAATAAAAAAAATCAAAATCACCACTTGTTTGTTCTTTCCAGTCATCCAATTTTTTACTTGAGCTGACCGAGAAACATTAGGTGTAAAATAAACTACTTTAACAAACTAAACACAACTTCTCAGTCAGTCTGGCAGCAATAACACAATAGAGGAGGATGTGGACGGTCAGGCAGATAATAGGAGTTTGGGAATATACTTCATTACGCTCAGAGGAGGAATGGGGAAATACAAAGTTCTCAAGTTAGGTTACTGCAACATGGATTTCTGTTTCTCTGATTGTTCTTCTCTTTGCAAACACTCTGAGATATTTGTTGCTTTGAGAGGGGTGTTATTTATAGGCAAATTCTAATGATGAGACTAAATATTAATTGCAGAGTGGCTAATGGTGATAAGTAAAATTGACATTTCTGTAGAATTTCTCAATGAAAATTATCTGTGCCATCTCTGCTGTCATTCCATTTCCTTGCGCTTTCCTCAGAACTAAGCAATTATTTTCCATTTTAGATTAGGAATTTTGCATTTTGAAAAAGTTATCACTGAACTTCCTTCAGGCAGTATATTTCCAATCTTAACAACTTACTATTTAAAAAGAGCTCATCTGTTGGTTCTTTGGTCAATTACCATGTCTGTGTCCTCAGGTCATTGACCATCTAAATGTTTCTCTATCAAAATCCTTCATGATTTTGAATACCTTGAATAATTCTCATCTTAACTTCTTTGTTCTCAGTGCAGTGTCTTGGACTGAAGACTTTTCCCCTCGGCTTCTGCTGATGTAGCTTGATTAGGAACCGCAGACCTAGTTTCTGGGATTATAATTATTTTGATTTCCTTTCTCTGCACATGAAGTAGCCCAACTTCTTTCACTTTTCATCCACAATAGGAAAGTGGAAAATTCAAAATGCAGGCAAGTACAAATGTGACCCTGCACCCAGCTCTTTACCGCTGTCTATTGGAATACTATAAAAATCAGCAGTTTTTTAAAAAAATTATAACAAATCTACCCTGGCATCAATATTTATAACAATAAATAAAAGGCAGACTTGTTTTGAAATTTCACTTGCTTAACATTATAACCTGTCAAACTTCAAATCCTAACTTGCCACCGACATTAACCAGATCCACCTTAGGAGTTAATGCTTGCAACAATTCTAATGCATTCCTATGTACTATATAGCGCTCTACTCACCATGTCCTAAGTTAGTCTATGTTCTAATTGTTCGGCTGTACCATTTATTATCATTTGTCGGAAAGATGGAAGTTATCAATTCATGCTCAGCTTTGTCTCACTCCATTAAGGGAAACAAAAGATCTGTAACAAACTCTTGTCCCATTAAGTATCACAACACAGCACTTTAAGGATAGTCCACTGATCGAAATAAAAGGAAGCAAGATTGTGAAGAGGTTCCCAGAATAATATATGGTTTAGAAACAGCAGAGGAATTTATACATGGGCACTGTGCCTGATCAATTCTTACTTTGAACACATTTTTCTACTTTTACTTCATTTTTCCTGTTAGATTGTTTTAAGTAAACAAACTTTGGCCAACTTTCTCCAGACTGAAGATAGTGATATTTCATTTCCAAAAACTATATTTGTGGTAGGTCATACCTGTTGCCAATTAGTGAATTCATTCGATTTGACTGATGTGGTGTGCATGGTGCCAATCTACGAGATGTCATAAGGAGCATATGTCTTCAACTTGTGCTCCAGTTTCTCCCTGCCCTCAAGTCAACCAACAATATTCACAGAGTCCCCAGTGATTCAGGGAATCAGCAATTCACTCCACAATCATGTTCATAGATGGTTGCAACATAGAGAATGCTTTCTTGGTCACCTCCCTTCTCAATTGATCACCTAGATGATTGCTCTGGCTGTGATGGGGTCAGACACAAAGCTAAAATTAATATTGATTTAAATCAAGATTATACAGATAAAGACCTTAAGGCATGTGGTATTAAAATGCATTATATGGATTACAGAATTTAAAGTGTACCTAAAAGACTAATATTAAAACCTTATTAAATAATAGGTTTCAAAAATGTTATGTTAAAGTAAAACTTTTATGTTAAAGGAATACCTTTATTCTAATTCTAAATTTATTAGGTACATGGGTAGGCATGTTTTAAAATAATTATTAAAATTAAATAACTAAAAATGGACAAGGATATACCAATGAATTCATTAAGTGCTGAGTGTAATTTAGTTTCCAAAATCAATTTTCAGTATGTTTAAAATTAACTTTATCATCGTGGAAGACTGAATATCATTAGTGGAAAGACATTTTTGTTGATAAACACACCAGCTTAAGACTCCGAAAAACATCAAGGAATACCTTTGAACAGAGTGGAAAAAATAATTACATTTGAACACGTTGCCTGATTGCTCTGGTTCATAGAAATATTACATATGTCATTATGCAAATAAAATTTTGTGGAAACTTGAGCTGTAACCTAACTAGCACAATTTGGCACAATTTCCCAACTGCACCAAAAACAGAAACTATACTCGTACACATCCTGTTATATAACAACCAATGCATCTGTAACAGTACAGGGTTTTAAATCAGAATGTGTGCACTGAGACCATCAATATTTGAAAGACTTCATTAGTCACACTGTTTAGACTTTAAAGTAATATAAAATTCCTAATCAAAGGTTTACAGATCTAAAGAAATCACAAGGCACATAACTACTGATTTTAAATTTACACAAAAATATATTCAGGTCAAGATCATTACTTGCAGTATATTATATTACAGCAATTATAAACAGATCCAGTGCTTTTGGTGTTTGTGCACTAGTCTTCCAGCTGTTAAAGAACATCTGGCACTGATAGAATTTAACTGTTCTCTTTATGTTTTCCAAACGGTAACTGAGCCTTCCAACTGCAACATTCTTTTAAAGATTCTAAATACTGTTGATGTATATGGTCTTCAAAAGGAAATGCTTAAATCTTTACTTTGATATTTTAATCATCTTCCTACTTGCAATACAGACAGACTAAAGTGGAAATTTGCTTATTAAGTTTGTACACAAACTTTATTGGTAATATTTCTTTTTGGTCTACACTTCCAGGGTGAACAGTTAATCAGGTGTACTGCTCTGCATCTGGCCACACACAATTGTCAAATTGATGTACAATTTTAACTTTTCTTTCCATGTTTTCTACTGATGACAGAATTGAAGCTGGGAATTCGTCACAAATGGATAGATTTGTATTCTATTTTTACAATGCAAATTTAATTATCTTGTCTGCACATTCAATTATTATCAGAGTGCATTAAATATTATTGCTTTGTTGAAAAAGTTCATTAAAATCTCCTTATAAATTACACACAATGCTCCTCGTGTAACTCATTACACAAATGGAGCATCTGCATGTACAAATCACTTCTCAGGTTATGGTGTTGTTGGCAAGCCCAGTATTTATTGCCCATCCTTTATTGTCTTTCAGGAGTAATGAGATTCCATCAAGAGCCAGCATAGGTTAAATGGGCTGAATAGCTGTAGGAAATTATGAGTTGTTGTTAATGGGGCCAACATCCTAAACTGAAGGTGTAGCCACAATGCCGAGAGATAGAAAACTTAGACAATTTGATCCAGTGACAATTAAGGGAACAAGTGTGCATATGCATCCAAGTCATTATTCTGTCAAGCTGCACAAATACCTTACAGATGGTAAAGGACCTTTGGAAATTAAATGAGTCAATTGACACAAAATACCCAGCTTTGACTTGTTCTGGTGGCCATATAATTTGTGGTTGAAATATTTGGTCAAGGTGGCCTTACAGAATGCTGATGGTTGGGTGATACCATTGAATATAAAGGAAAGTGGCTATGGTTTTTCTAGTCTAACATCATCTTTATGTGCATTTGCAGAGCACGATTGTGAATTGTCAGTTATCAAGCCAGGAAGCATTTGCAAGAGCAGAGAAAACTGCAATAACAGAAGTACTGAAAAAAATTCTCCTGGTATCTTGATTTCACTAATGTAAATAACCCTTTATTCTTGTCTAATTCCAGTCTCTATTTATCACAGATTAACTACAACTCAATATTTCACTTGGCACAATTGCAACTATTTTCTTGCACTTGAGCAACAGCTGCAACCCACTTGTAGTGTGGAGTTATAGTCAAATCTTTGTGTATTGCCATCTTTTATCCAAATGTGCATATGGCTACTCGAAGTCATTTTAGGGGTTTAACTATAGTCTCCAGCTCAATCAAAACTCCTTCCCCAAATAAAACTTCGAAGATGCTGGGTTAGATTTTCAACTGGGTGTAAAACTCAAAAGGTCAATCAGCTGCATTTTATAAATGGTTGTACTTAACATAACTGAAAATTAGGTATGATTGCTTGTTGCTGGTTCACAAAAAGACTTGCATTTATATAGCAGACTTGCAGGGTGCTATGAAGTGTTTTACAACCAACAAAGTACATTTGAACTGTGATTATTGTTGTGATTTAAGAAACACAGAGGGATCCCAAATTAGCAATGTCATAATGATCATTTAATCTAGTGAAGTTGCTCAAGGGATAAAGTTGGTGGGGACAACAAGGATAACATCTCCGTTCCCTGAATTACTGCAAAGAGATCTTATATGTCTACCCTCAAGAGGATACAGGAGGTCTTGATTTAACATCTCATCCAAAAGGCCACATCTCCAACTGGTCGTCAGTACTCCTTCAGAACTGCACAGGTGTGCCACCCTAAGTTTTTGTGCTAAAGGCAAGTGGAGTAGAATATGAACCTGGCTCCTTCTGACTTGCAGTAAAGAGAGTCACCAATTGATCCACAGTTGAGACATCCAACTTGAAGTTGAAATATTAGCCCACATTCTAATGTAAAGATTCAACTAATGCAAAGCCCAGGAATGACCACCTTGACAGTCTACATTCTGATTTACCGTGTCTTCTCTTATACTGTTTTTAACTATGGTGGTGATCTTCTGCCAAGAATATTGACTATTTTACATAATTTCACAAAAAATGAATTTGACTATAATGTCATTTCTTATTCCCCAAAACCTGAACATTGATGAACACAGAACTTGTTAGACAATAAAAAATGCAAGATCCACCTTAGAGTAATGATTCCAACCTTTACCCTCACAACCGTTCAAAATGGAAGCAAACTAGATGACAAATTTGATCTCAAGTGGAGTTTCAGATCTCATACCTGTGCCATCATTAAGGCTGCCTATTTCAACCCTTCTGACAATGCATTACCATACACTGCCTGAACTTATTCAGTACTGAAATTATCATCCAAACCCTTACCTCTATGCTCACCAATCCAAATGCAGTTCAAACTCTGTAGAAGTGAAAAATCTGGTTGCGCGCGTCACAATTTGCTTCAATGTAAGAACCCATTATCTCTGTGCTGGCTGACTTATCCTGGCTTCCGGTTTAACAATGCATTAATTTTAAAATTTTCATCTATTTTCAAATCCTTATGAACAGAATTAAGAATTGTTTTTTTTGCCGAAGCTTACAGCCTGAGTGTCTTGGGGTCAGTTCAATACAAAGTCAATATTCTGTATTGCTGTGCTCGTATAACAGTTCGTATTACAATTTTAGCACACCATTTTCAATGGAGTCTCATCAAATTGGCTGACCCAAGCTTGTTACAGGACTAAAACAATCAGTTATTATTTAGGCCTAACATAACTTCTGGCCAGTTTACTTGTAAAAACATTGGGAAGGAATTCCTCTTTGCTCACCTGTACAAAGCATATAGGAATATTGGCTGCTGGTTGCATTTACCTGTGCCCTGGCCTAATGGGCTAAAACTAGCTGGTTGCTATTCACTGTGTTCCAATGTTGGATTACTCATGCAGTTGTGGTGGTGTGTGAAATTTCTGCAATTCTCTGCCCAATGAATGCAATTTTGTTCATTGCAATGAAGAGAAGCAATTCAAAAGACCAAGGGTAAGTACTGGGTAATTTTGAATGAACTCAATTCAATACATTGTAATGTTCATAACTGCCTTGAGATCATCCAAAGTGTCTGAGGTATGAGAGGCGTAGTATGAACTTATGTAGGAATCGTTTTTTCTTGCTGAAAATTGTGGCCTGAGTGTCTTGGGGCCAGCTAAATACAAAAGTTCCCAGGCACAAAAATGGGAGGGAGATTATGCCATATGAATCTTTAAGGAGATAGCAAACTATACGGCCAGATAAAATGTAGTGGATATCATTCGGATTTTAGCAAGGCAATTTAAGACAGTGCGACACAAGAGACAAGTTCACAATGCTGGAAGCTTTGACACAGGTGAAATGCTTTTGAAATTTATTTAAAATAAGTTGAGCTGAAGGAAGCAAAAGAGGATGGATGAGAAAGGAAGCTTTAGGATTTTTGTGTTTATGATGTACATAAATGTAAAACCCTTCCAAAAAAAGGGAAGGGTAAGCCTGGCTGTTATTGGTGAGCCAGTTTAAGATTGGTGGTGCAAAGATCTTCAAAACAATAATCTGAAAAATTTAGCAGCCACTTGAGCAAGCTTGTTCCAATAAATGAGAGCAAGCACAGATGTCAAAGTCGAGTTTATCATATGCACAAATACATGTATGCACAGGTGCAATGAAAAATTACTTGTAGCAGCATCACAGGCACAGAGCATCAGATATGTAACATTTACAAGAAAAACATAAGTTACACAGTATACAATTTTTACAAGAAAGAACACAATTAAAAAAAAAAGTTCATTGTAGTACAAAGTTGTCATAGTGTTGCTATACTGAGGTAGTGATTAGGGTTGTGCAGGTTGGTTCAAGAACTGAATGGTTGAAGGGAAGTAGCTGTTCTTCAACCTCTTGGTGTGGACTTCAGGCTTCTGTACCTCCTGCCTGATGGTAGCTGTGAGAAGATGGTATGGCCCTGATGGTGGAGATCTTTGATGATAGATGATGTCTTCTTGAGGCAGTGCCTCATGTAGATACAACCGATGGTGGGGAGGAATGTGCCCATGATGTATTGGGCTGAATCCACGACTCTCTGCAGCTTCTTACATTGCTACAAGACGTGTTAAGGGCAAGTTGTGTTTGACTAACCTGTTTAATTATCAAGTAAACTGAGTAGATAAAAGTGGTACAGTTAATATTTTGTATAACAACCTTCAAAAGGCATCTGATAAATTACCTCATAACAGGGTCATGAGCAAAATTGAAGCCCATGGAATAAAAATGATTAGAGACAAGGTGGATTGATGAAAAAGAATAAGAAAACAGCTGGGGTGAATGTCTCCTTTTGGACTCAAGGAGGAACACAATTGTAGCCTTCAAAAGAGACCCCAAAAAATTGCAGGTTTGCATGGAAAATCTAGTAAGTGGTACCCCCTGTACAGTTCAAACGAGTGATTTGGTATTGGTTTATTACTGTCACTTGTACCGAGGTACATTGAAAAACTTGTCTTGCATACCATTCGTACAGATCAATTCATTACACAGTGCATTGAGATAGTACAGGGTAACAAACAATAATAGAATATAGAGTAAAGTGTCACAGCGACAGAGGAAGTGCAGTGCAGGTAGACAATAAGGTGCAAGGTCATAATGAGGTAAATTGTGAGGTCAAGAGTCCATCTCATCGTATAAGGGAACCGTTCAATAGTCTTATAACAGTGGGATAGAAGCTGTCCTTGAGCCTGGTGGTATGTGCTCTCAGGCTCCTGTATCTTCTGCCTGATGGGAGAGGGGTGAAGACAGAATGACCTGGATGGGTGGGGTCTTTGATTATGCTGGCTGCTTCCCCAAGGCAGCGAGTGGTATAGACAGAGTCAATGGAGGAGAGGCTGGTTTTCATGATGTGCTGGGCTGTGTCCACAACTTTCTGCAGTTTCTTGCGGTCCCAGGCAGAGCAGTTGCCATACCAAGCCGTGATGCATCTAGATACAACGTTTCTATGGTGCATCGATAAAGGTTGGTGAGTGTCAAAGGGGACATGTCAAATTTCTTTAGCCTCCTGAGGTAGAGGCACTGGTGAGCTTTCTTGGCCATGGTGTCTACCTGGTTGGACCAGGGCAGGCTATTGGTGATATTCACTCCTAGGAACTTGAAGCTCTCAACCCTCTCGACCTCAGCACCGTTGATGTAGACAGGTGCATGTACACTGCCCTCTTTCCTGAAGTCAATGACAAGCTCTTTTGTTTTGCTGACATCGAGGGAAAGATTGTTGTCATGACACCATGTCACTGAGCTCTCTATCTCCTTCCTGTACTCTTACTCATCATTATTTGAGATATAGTCCACTATGGTGGACTTGTAGGTGGAGTTAGAGCAGAATCTGGCCATACAATCATGAGTATATAGGGAGTAGAGTAGGGGGCTGAGGATGCAGCCTTGTGGGGCACCAGTGTTGAGAATAATAGTGCTGGAGGTTTTGTTGCTTATGTTCATTGATTGCGGTCTGTTGGTCAGAAAGTAAAGGATCCAGTTGCAGAGGGAGGTGTTGAGTCCCAGGTTTTGGAGTTTGGTGATGAGTTTGCTTGAAATTACAGTATTGAAGGCAGAGCTGTAGTCAATAAACAATAGTCTGACGTAGGTGTCTTTACTGTCCAGATTCTTTAGAGATGAGAATGGGGCCAGGGAGATGGCGTCCACTGTAGACCTGTTTTGGCGATAGGTGAATTGCAGTGGGTCGAGGTTTTCTGGGAGGCTGGAGTTAATGCATGCCATGACCAGCCTCTCAAAGCACTTAATAATGGCGGATGTCCAGAGCATGTTACCTTGTTTTTCTTAGGTACCGGGATGATAGTGATCCTCTTAAAACAGGTGGGGAAACTCAGATTTAAGCAAGGAGTGGTTAAACATGTCTGCAAATACCCCCACCAGCACAATATCTGAAGACGTGGCCTGGGACACCATCCAGGCCAGATGCTTTCCGTGGGTTCTCTGGAAGACTGATCTTATGTCCTCAATGGTGACCATGGGTTCAGGTGCATTGGAGGCTGTCAGGGTGGGTGGTGACAAACCAATTCCTTTCTGTTCAAAATGTGTGTAGAATGCGTTATGCTCATTGGGAAGAGATGTGCTGTTGTTGGCAATGTTGCCCGACTTCGTTTTGGGCCTGTTCTGTTCTGCACTACTTTATAATTCCCTATATGATATTATTATACATGACAAAGTCTTTTGGGGGTTAGTATTAGCCAATAAATAAAGGCAGCAAATAATGTAGACGTATTGCCAGAGGCATAGAACAGAAATCTTAGGAAGTGACTGAGCTTACACAAATCATGGATCCAGTTGAGTCAGGTACTGTGGGTATAATTTCTGACAACATATGAATCAGATAACTACACTCTTTGGAGGGCATAGTAAATGGCAACTAAATTTAAAGCTAGCATCAGCTGCTTGAGCTATGCTAAAACAATGGTGGAACTGAAGAGGTTCAGATGATGCTGACAAAATTCAAGGTAAATATATACAATCGTCAAAATTAACACCAATTTACAAATTCTATATAAAGGCTTGGTGCCAGTGAACAGAATTTGAAAAATCATTCACAATTAATTACTGTTACACAAGATGGTGGAGAAACAACATAAAGAGGGAGAAAAGTTACCAAGCTGGAGTAAGTGACAATTTCATGAAAGGTAACACATTTTCTACACACCAGGACTGACCAGATGGACTCTGCGCCTGCACTACCGCTCCCCCCCCCCCCCCAACCAACTACCTCCCGATCTGTAGATATCGAAGTGCAACATTTTGTTTCCCTGGTCACTGCAGTACCTGACAGGCCATTCAGCCCATAATGTTGTGCCGATCTTGATGTCAATTTATACTAAATGTCCTATAATGTGGGCCCTGTTGTCTCTTGTGCTCTACCCTCTTAGAAATAAATATTTTTTCTTGCTATCCTTTCTGGCCATGATCCAAAGACAACCCTCTTCTGGTGGTTCATGATTAACTTTATGAAGAAACACAGCTGTATCAAGTTAAATATTACTCCGACCAAAACATTAAAATACTTTATTATACAGCATGAGGAGAATGATTAGTGAAATCATAAATGCGTTTGCTTGAAGAAATCAAGAAGATTCCTACACTGAAGCAATCAACTATGACTTTCATATACAGAATGGGTTTGAGCAATCATGAGATGCATTTGAGGAGCCAACAACTTATTCAACAATACTTTTACTGTGCTCTGATTATAAGTTCCATTCAACTGCTGAACGAACTACTTGAATGCCAAGAGGTTCAGCTGCACTCCAGATTCAGATTTTTCTGTTACACTGTTAATCTGGCACATTTTAGCGTTTATATAGTTGCTGCAAGCAGTTGCAGTTAACTGAAACTAGGCTACTGTTGCACCAATCCTTTCTTTACAAGTTGATATGAATTAAAGCTGTATGTCACTCCACCTCTGATGGTTGTGCAATGCCAAAGCATTTATACCAATTCTACCACCCCAGCAGACAGTTGTCTGCAATGAACTGACACTGACAACAGAAGTCCAGACGTGATTCACTATGCTCAGTGCAACTGTATCTTTCTGATTTTCCAAGGCTTAGAGTGGCACAAAGGTATGTTTACCAGAAATCAACAGGAAATTAGTCCAAAACTTGCAAATGCATGGCAGCAATTTGATGCAAATAAATAAAAGAAATTAATTCTCTTGTTAAACAAAGTTTTTTTGTTCAGAATTAGATAATATCGGCAAGCGTTGGTCTCCATGCAATGTGAATGTTTACCTGGTGCAATTTTGATCCATTTATCAACAGACATAACTATTATATGGTGGCAGGATCTGAGAAGAAACCATCTGTTTTTTTCTCCAGCACATTGCTGCAGAATTTCAGTTACGATGACAGCAGAGCCTGTGGTAATTGGTGTCATTACTCTGCAGTTTACTTAATCTCTGGTATCCATGTGTATGGTTAAATGCAGAAATCCAGAAGTTACTGTCAATGAAATTCTGCTCCTTGTTTGTGATGTCACAATCAAAGATTTGGTGCATTTGTGTGAACAAATTGTTGCACATTATTCTCACTGTAAGGAAAGTCACTGCAAATGTTATGCCTTGATGAGTGAGGTGTAACTGAACTTTTATAATGATATACTCAGCCATAAATATTGCTAAATTTCTTTGCAGACTGGAGGAGAACATGATGTGGAAGGATGATGATCCAGTTGCTGTGCCCAACAATCAACATATATAGAACTAGAAGCAAGGTTCTACTGAGGTGCTTTGTGAAACTATAGGTCAAATTAAAATAGAGAATCTTAAGAGTTATAATCAGTGGGTTGACATCAAATTATGCAAATTGGCATAATTTGAGAGGACAAGAGAATTTAGTGCATACTTCAGAGAAGTTAAGAAAAAAGGGGTTTCAATTCATGCCACACTGCAACAACCATGGGGAAAAAGGGCACTATTCCTTTTAAGTACAACTCGGCAGGGATCAATTCAGACAGGTCTTTAAGTTTGAGGAAGTTCTATGGATTTAGGCCACAGAAGAAATTTAGAAGTAACGTGGAAATATATTGCCACTCTTTCATTATTTCTGGATCTAAATCCTGGAATCCCCTCCCCAACAGCACCGTGGGAGTATCTTCAGCAGTGGTTCAAGGCAGCAGCTCACCACCACCTTCTCAAGAGCAAGATGGGATGGACAATAAATGCTGGCCTTGAATTTAAAAAAAATTAGCAATTTGGATATCAAGCAGAGTATGACAGGAAATTGCAGAGATGTTTACTAATATGCTACAGCTACTAAAAAACTCAATTTTCAGAAATCATAAAAAGTTAAAGTGAATATTCAAAACAAAACAGATACCCTAATGTACCAAATAGATTGGACCCAATTGCTGTTACAGAGATGTAGCTGTATGGTAACCATAGTTGAGTACTGAAAAGGCAGACAGAACAGAAGAGAGGCAAGCCCTGATAATGAAGGATGCCATGGAAAAGTACAGCCTCAACCTGGAAAAACAGGAAGGCGAGTATGGATGGAACTAAGAGATAACAAGGAACAAAAAATGCAGGTTAGAATGTCTGAAGGCCACCTATTTAGAGACAAAACTAATCTAAAATGAAAAAAAAGCTTGTAGCAAAATTAATATAATGGGAACATTATCTTCAATAACAGATTGGGCAAATCAAACTGACAAAAATGATTGAGAAGTCAAATTCAGAGTGCACTTGTGAAAGCTTTCTGGAATAATACATCATGGAAACAGTTAGATAACCTGTTCCCTATGAGACAGGGTAAGCTCATAGTATGGGATCTGAGCAGCTGAGAGGTTCAGTATCCTGTGGCAACGATTCACCTCGACTCCTTAGAGTGATTCTGCAATGCATAAAATATGTCAGGAGCATGATTTAATACACACCACTTGCTTGGATGAGTATTAGATCAAGCACCGGTTTAGAAACTTAACACCATCCATAAAAACAAAAGTACCCATTTAACTGGGAGCTCACCACCCTAAACATTTACTCCCTCCATCACTGGTACATTATGGTTACACTGTGTACAGTTTTATAAAACATACTACAGTTACTAGCCCTTGCTACTCTGAAAACACTCACAAACCTACAACAGAGGACAAGAATAGCAGATGCATTGGATGATCATTTGTTCAGGTTCCTCTTCAAGTCACACAACCTACCGATTTAGAAATACACTGTCATTCTTTAGCAACATTGGTCAAAAGCTGGAACTACCCTACTCAAAAATACTAGGAGGGTAATTTCATTTGAAGGAGAGCAGCACTTCAACAAGATGCTTTTCACCACTTTAAGGACAATTAAGTATTGAGCAATAAATGCTGGCTCTAGTGACCAATATGCGAGAAAAAAGGTTTCAAACTTCTGCATTCGTGCACACTTACACGGGAGTCCCAAACTTGCTGACACTTAGGCAGGGAGATCCAGGCCAATATTTGTTTTAGAATTTAAAATAATTTAGTTATCTGGACAACGTTTCAGAACAATAACAAGCAATTACAAGAATTACTTACTTTTAAGATTTATTTACTTTACAAAATTGTTATGCAGCATAGCAGATGGTAACTGGAACAAAGACAGATGTCTGAAATTTATCTGCCAGATATACAAAGAAGCAACTCAGATTTGCCAGATCCTGATGCAAGTCCTACCAACCCTGATACAAATGATAATTATTAAATGCCAGAACAAATCTGGAAGAAAACATGAAAGCATGATCATGAAGGATGAAGTACAGGCTGAATTTTTCTACACAATTCCATTATCTAGTTTGAGTAGCATTTCCTTGAGTTATTAAAAATATCTTGAAGCAGAAATCACAGGGAAAGCAAAAAAAAGGACATCTAAACATCCTAATGCATGGAATGAGCAAAAAAATCACTGAAGCTCTTACCCCACTAATTTTGTAGCTCGAGCATACTCGAAAAATGCATAATTTTGTAGCTCGAGCATACTCGAAAAATGCATGGAACCAGTTTTAAATTTTTATAATGGGCTCTTGAATATAGTAATGTTGCAATTTGTTTATATCTGTCAGGCTTGCAAATTTCTACTTAATTGATTACAAAGTTCAAAGGGGCATCCTGTATACCTGCAAGTCTATTTGGAAGTACATGAATGCTGAAAGCAATAAATGCACTCATGTTTGGAAAACAGTTATTACCTGTCCCTAAATATCCTAGGAGGTGGGGGCAAGTCATCTATACTTGAAATGCAGCAGTCTGCGTTAAGAAGGTACAACCAGTGTTGTACAGAAAGGAGCACAAGAATGGCAACTTGCTTTTTAGCAAGGATGATGCGGATTTGGAGGTGAAAATAGAAATGGAATGCGCTTCATAGGTGATGGAAGATAATTCTACTGCCTCTTTCACAAGCTGATGGGTAGATAGGTGATCAAGTGACCAGTCTTGTTTTGGATTCTGCTGATCTTTGTAAGTATTTTGAAATTCACTCATTCAGGCAAGTTGACTGTATCCCATCACACTTCTCTTGCGGATTGAGGAAAGGCTCAAGTTGCGAAGGGGTAAATTGCTTTCTGAAGACGATCAAATTTCTTGCCAACTTTTGTAAACAGACTGGCGTAGCTGATCTAGTTAAAGTTCTGGTCAATCGTGATTGACAGGATATTCACAGTAAAGAGAGAGGTCAGATTCATTCTCGGTCATTGTCATTCATTTGCATGCTATGAATGTATTTAACGTATTAGTCCATGCCTGAATGTGGTCCAATCTTCCTGGAACCAGTCACAAATGCTTCAATGTGCGAAGAATTTCAAATGGAAATAAACACTGCAATTAATCATCAATGAATATCTCTACCTAACATCAGTGTGGCAGCTGTACTGGAATAGCCTGGCTAGGAACATGATTTGATTTTTGGAAAACTCTTAAAACTTATGGTACAGAGGCCATCTTTGGGCATCAAGTTGATGCCAGCTTCCAAAAGAGCTATCAATCATCCCTTTCCTTCTGCTCTTTCACTACACCCTGCAAACTCTCGCTCAAGCACTAAAAGGAATCTACTTTAGGCCTTTAGTTTGTGAATTTCAGATCATAACTTTGCAGAGTAACAGTTTCTCCTCACATCTCCCTTGTAATCTTGCCTTAAAATTTAAGTATGACCTCTGGATATTAAACCATTTGCTAATTGGAACAGCTTCACCTATTTACCTGATCTATTATATGGTGCTATCAAAGATCCACTCAATTTTAATTGCTCCAAAGGGAATAATTCCAGTTTCCTTAGTCTAATCTTGTGGATGAAATCCCTTACCCTGGAATCATTCTAGTCAGTCAATCCCTTCAATGTAATGATCAGAAATAGACATAATTTTCCAGTTATGGTCTGACCAATGCTTTGAAAAGATTCAACAGAAACCTCCATACTTCTATATGCCTGTTTACAACCTTCAGGATTTCATGCGTTTTACTTACCACTCTTTACATGCCCTACCATTTTCAATGAAACATCAAGGTCCATATGTTCCAACGTGCCCTTTAGAACTGTGCTACTCTATCTATATTTGTTATTATAGTAGAGGCACTATAGTTACCACTCATTCTAATCACTTTCCTACAATGAGCAGCCATCCTATCATCTGCTTGTCTCCACAGTTTAGCTTTTTATTTGCATTTAGAGCAAGGATGCAGAACTCCGGTCGACTGTTGTTGCGGCTCATGCATTTGCTGTATCTTATGCATTCAGTTGTTCCTTGATATGATGTGCATTGAGTCAAATTGGATTCCTTTATGATGGCTGGGATCCCATGAGACACCCAAGATGAATCACCACTCATCACTTCTAGTTGAGCCCGGTTACAAATACTTCACTTGATTATTCAAGGTGGGAAAGTCATGGAACAAAGCTTTGATCTGATTTGCTGGAAGGGATTGCCTGTTAGCAGCAAGTTACCTTTGATATTTCAGGTTGATATTCCAGCGTATGCAATTTTGTTTTGATTTTTATTTCATGTTACCTTTGGTGTTTGATTTGCATGTAGTCTTGTGTTTCTAGATTCACCAGGTTGGCATGTGATTGGAAATATGCTTTGTTTTTACTCTGAGCACGTTCTTCTACATTTAACAGTATACCTATATTAATCCCCTGGCTCTATGGTAATAGTAAGGAATGTGTCAAGTCACGAAATAAAAGACTGTGGTGGAATACAATTCTACTGCTAACAGCCCTTTACAGATGCTTAATTTTGAGCTGCTGGACTTGCTGTGAATCAACCCATTTTAGCAAATAAGACAGATGTGCTCTGTGTGAAGACAGGACTTTGCCTGCATAAGGTGTGTGTAGTGGTCACTCATGCCACTATCACACATTTGTAAAAGCTAGACTGGTCAAGTAAATCTTTTCCCTTCTGTTGGTTATCTCACTACTATCACAGGCCCAGTCTGGAAGCTGTATCCTTTGATGGTCAGCCAGTGGTGTGACCAATCTACTCTTTATGTAGCTCCCAATCCATGCCCATTTTAGGTCCTTATTTCTGTTTCTAATTAGTGGCTCAATGTGGAGAACTGATTCATTAGCAGAGGGCAGGCAGTATGTACCAAACAGCAAGAAGCTTACTTGCCTGCATTTGATTGATGCCACTTTTCATGTCATTTGGAATCAAATTTATTCAGATGAACCATTCTGCCAGCTTTGTACCCATCATTGAAACACACTCTCCAAGAATCTTCCTTGATCCTTCAATACTGGTTCTTGATGTTTGCTTTTATTAATCCTTAGTTTTCCCATTTATGTATTTCTTTCAGTGATAAATTTCATTTCTTACTCATTAAAAACAGTGAGTGCCTTGGATATACTGTAGAACTTCAACTGCACATCCATAATGTTCTATCAATTTCAGTAGTTCATACATTTTGTGTATAGCTTGAAAGAGAATTAGTCCCTTCAAAAAATTTAAGTACCTTTTTAAAGATGTGAGAATTAAGACAACATTATGTTTGTGAAAACTAAATGGATAGATGTTGCACACAATCATTTAAGTATTTCCATGATTCTACCTAATTAAAAAAAAATACCATGCCAACTATAATCAAATCTAGTTACAACTTTACATACTTTCTCAATTATATAACTTCCAAATAAAATTAAAATTTAATATAGCATTCAGCTTTGCAGTGAAATAAAACCTTAAATTAATTTACAATATTTCAAAATAAGCTAAAAGTGCAACTTTGCATAAAAAGTTGCAAGTGAAGTTTGTAGGATTGAACTTTGCGACAAGTCCTCTTCCTTTACAGTAGTGCTAAAGATCGAAATGTTAATAACATTTTCTTTGCTGAAGGAACCTCTACACGCCCAACATCGCTTTAAGCTCCTAGCAGTTTCTGGTTTGTAAATGAGCTGAAGTGAAAAAGCTACTTTCAACAGTAATGACTGTCTTTTTTAAAAAAAACTAAGTGTGCGTTTGAAGAAGGTCCTTACACCTTTCTAGGTGAACGTACGAGAGCGATATGCCTGCGGTTAAAAAACCCAGCTGTGACTCGCAGGTCACCCAGCAACAAAACTCAAATGCTGGAAAGCTGAAATAAAACCAGAAATTGCTGCAAAGACTCAACAGGTCAAGCAGCGTCTGTAGAGAGAGGAACACGAGTTTAATGGGGGAATGGACGAGAGGGGAGTTACCTCAACCCCGGGTCAATGGAAGGTCCTATCAGAGGGGAACGGCCGTGGCCTGGGTGGCAGTGGCTGAAGAAGCCCCAAGCTCCAGTTCGAACGACACTGAGGAAGAAGGAGAACCGCCACCATTACAACGTTCGTTTAACTGATCGTTCGCGCTCGACGGTCGCTCCAATTCCCGCCATGTCCTCCCGGAGTACACCGCGCATGCGCCACCCTCGTCCCGCCTTCAGCGGGCGGGACAGCCTGCCGGAAATGACGCGCTTTCGTTTTCGGCGGGAGGGTGGAGGGACGACCTCCCTCCCTCGGGCCGGCCGATGCGGAGGAGTGCGCAGGCGCAGCAGCGTTGCGCTTCGGGATACTGGAGGAGAGCGGCGTTGGTCCTCCCGCGGGTAGCGTTAGTGACAGGAGGAGGAGGAGGATGTTGGAGGAAGCGGCGTTTCAACGTGTGATCGGAACTAGGCGCTCACTGTAGCCGGCCGCTGGTGGCCTGGCGGCTCCCGATGACAGGCCGCGCTCCTGTGATCTCGGGCAGAGGTGCGTCTCTTGAGGGGAGTTTTCTGAGGCCTTGTTTACTCTGCTCCTTAACCCCAGGGAGACCTGGTTTGACCCAGTGTCCGGTTAAGGGATGACGCATACCTCTGCGCTTTGTTTTTTTGTTGTTTTACAATGTACCTGAAACAACTTAACTTGTTAAATTGATTCCTTCTCTACGTGGCACTTCATATTGTGGGATAATAATCTCACGTTTTATGTAACTTCGATGTATGGATAGTTTGACAGATGTGTAGGATTGGCCGCAGTTCAGCGAGACCGACGCATGTGTTTTGCTGTCAATCCCAGCCCCAGTTAAAGTCAAAATACTCTCCTGATTTTTTAAAAATGCTGATTTTAACTTCCTTGGTTCATATCTGGCTCTGTGAGAGAAGCTGGGTCCTGGTTACGTTTGCTTTCCAGATGCCTCTACCTGTTGCCTTCTTGCTTGAGGAATCTTGAACGTAGCGTTGTTGCCTATGTATATGCAAATGCTACCGGATGGGGCACCAAGCACGCTAGTAAATTAAAATAAAAGTTCGATTTATTTTTGCTATTTAAAAGTAATAAATAACCAAATATCGGAAGCGGAAAATGCGGAGGAACTAGTGTCCAATGCTGTTGTCAGATGGTGCTTTCACATTGTTTTAAGAGTCATTCCAAGGAAGCTGCTGTTATTCTTGACTGAGCGAGGACATAGGGATATTGTATATCAAAGGGCAAATTATAGTTGCTTGGTACTTCTGCAAATGTCGGCTTGCTGTGCCTTTAGTATTATACACGTGATCAAATTAGGTTTTTATTTACCCATCCCCCTCTACTCAAACATGCTACCAACATCACCACCATTGCTAAAAGAGCAGGTGGCTTGCTTTATTACCCTTTATCAAATTACTTTTAAATGGAGACCAATTTCTTGATGAGCTCTTTAACTAAATTGAATTATACTGCCTTCTCAGAGCAATTGTGTTTTCTGAACTTCCAGAAAGTTCCAGCATGTCACATCAGTTCAGAGCAAGCTGTTACACTATCGTATCGCTACTGAAATTTTATTATTCATGAAGGATGTTGATTGCAGACAGGCAATGTATCTGGGATGAGGGTCTGGGATGAGGTGTATTACACCCTTGCTCACCTCACTTGATGTCCATAAAAGGCTGATAACAGTTGATTTGGAGTACTTTTGGCTATTTGTTTCGTGACCAGGCTCAGTGAATTTGCATTCCAGTCCAACGACAGCAGAATCATGTTTGCCACCTGCCATGGATAATGCATATCAGGCTTATAATCAAACTTAACATCTTTTGGTCTTTGGAGTAGCTGTCCAACAGTTGAACGCAATTGAATCAAGTAAATGTCAAATATTAGATTCTAACAGTACGTAGATGGGTTCCTTATGGTCGGCATGCACAGAATGAACCAAAGTGCCTGTCTCTGTGTGATATTAAAGAATATTTACTATTTGGCCTTGATTCTTCAGTGAATAGGAGCTTTTGCAGAATTATCCCACACTTCCATAAGACTTAGACCTGTTCTTCACTTCACTCTTTCCCTAGTTCACAATTCATTGTTCACTATTTGTCAGTGAATGATAATTAATTCACACTATCACTTAAATGCATAGCCTTACTAGGGCATATGGTAGAATAACAGTGTAATGATAGGCAATAAATGTTTGGTGGCTTGATTAGATCAGCTCAAAAATTCTTTTGTAACCAGGAAGGTGCATATTGTGTGGAGTAGATGTCAAAATTATGTTCCAGACATGATAACCCATGATTTCAATAGCTGCATAAGCAGTACATTGAGTTGGAAGTCATAACTTTGAAATGATTTGTAACTCACAAGAAAATGCACTTCTAATAAAAAATTGTTCAGTGTCCTATTTTAAAAAGCAACAAATCTATCCATCTGTATAAAACAACAAAAACAGTTGTCAATCTACAGACATATGTATAAAGTACATGAAAAGTCATGCTGTATAGTCTTGCAGACTTGGGTAATTCACAACAATTATTTAGACCTCTTGCCAACTGAAAGAACTTGAGTGGTGGCATAAAACGTAGAGGCCAGGGAAGCGTGCAACTGGATCTCAAATTATTTTCAAATGTCACTTGAACTCAGTTGAAATTGGAAATAACTGTATATTTCTTATGTAGTGATGGATACTCTTTTCTTTTTGTATTATTCACAGCAGCAGAAGATTTCCAGAATGTTGGAGTCTTACGTGACTCCGATCTTGATGAGCTATGTGAATCGTTACATCAAGAATCTGAAGCCATCTGATCTTCAGTTGTCATTATGGGGAGGTGATGTGGTGCTTAGTAAACTGGAATTGAAACTTGATGTGCTGGAACAGGTACAGACTTGATTTCACTTGCAACTTGAATGACTATCACTGCTGTTTAAAGTTAATAGGTTAATAAGTTAACAGCGCAGTAGATTTCAGATTGAACATGTTAGAATGGCTAATCAGTGATGGTTGGAGCCTTTGGTTTTCTATTATTTTTAGGTCTATGAATATACTTGAAAATTATCTCCACAATAAAATAAAGTTTATTTCATGCCAATTTATGGCTGGTTGAGCTTTGGTGACTTCCACCACTTTCAATTTCCCGAGTGGAGGGAAATTAGACTGCAGTTTAGTTAGTTAAACATAGCAATTTGAAGTAGAGTTTTCCATTTTCAATTTGTTATCGGAAGGTTTTAATAGAAAAGTACGGCACTGTTCTTGTCTTTTGGATATGTACTGATTGAGTTTTGGAATGATAGCTCCTGGCTTTAAGGGTGAGAGGGAAATTATACATTTTATGAAATTTGTAACTGAAAGGCAATATAATATGAGGTATTTTAAACAATGGAGTTAAATAATTCTTCCAAGGATAAGTTTACTGTTAAAACAATTCTCCATTTTTTGAGGAACAAATGGTAAATGCAGGTATGTCAGTTTCAGAATAATAAACATTATTAATCTGGTTTATTTATCATTTCTGATCTTTGTTTTACTTTATTTGCATTTGATACACATTGTAATTGCTATTGTAACCATAACTTAAAATGTATTTTCCATCTACCAGTTTGGCTAACGTCCTGCTCACAATAATGTCCATCAAGATCATGGATACCACTTTGATTAATTTATCAGCCTTTGTCACTGTTCCCTTTTTTTCTCAACCTGTGTGCTCCTTTTGATTCTGTGTACCACTCTCAAAAATTGAACACATGTTGCAATAGAAGCATTAACGTTGCAGACTGCAAAATGATTCCCCAAATTGTACATCTTCAGTCCATTCATCAGATCACATAATTATGATACAGGTGATAAATTTCAAGTCTAACTTTGAGATTGCATTCAAACTTGTGGTCCTAATTCACATATATTTCCTTGGGTGGATCGAGAACAAACTTCAAGAAATTACTTTTTAGGGTGCCTTTATTCACAGTACCACTTCTTAGTAATGTATATGGGAGATATTAGAAAAAATATTCAAGTAGTGTTGGAATTTCCAGAGTACCTTTCTTTTAACTTTCTGCTTCCCAATCCATTGTTTTGGTTGCTTACTTTCCCTCCCACATTACGCACCTTCAGCGTCTTTCTTTATTTCTCCCCACTTCTGCACACTGATCTCTCCTTTTGGCTTTCTCTTCTCTCCTTTCCTCTCCCACATTGTACAGTAAATCTTCAAGAGGCAGCACCTCAAGAAGGCGGCATCCATCACTAAGGACCCTCACCATCCAGGGCATGCCCTCTTCTCGTTACTGCTATCGGGGAGGAGGTACAACAGCCTGAAGACACACACTCAATGATTCAGAAACAGCTTCTTTCCCTCCACCATCAGATTTCTGAATGATCCATTAACATGACCTCGTTATTCCTTTGTTTCTGATTGATTTATTTATTTTTGTAATTTATAGTAAATTCATGTCTTTGCACTGTATTGCTTCTGCAAACCAACAAATTTCACATCATCTAAGTCAGTGATAATAATCTTGATTCTGAAAACTTGGTTCATCCAGCATGCATGAGACTTTGGTGCCAGACTGGCAAATTTTTCTGGCTATTGGATGTTATTCCTTATTAATAGTTAACACACCTTTATTTCACATTTTTTAGATGTTACACAACAGTATAATAAGTTTTCTAGTGAACCTGGAATGTTTAAAGGGAGCATGGGAACCAGGGCTCTTGTGTGCCAAAGGGAGCATGGGAACTGGGGCCCTCTTGTGTTGAAGAGAGTGTTGGAACTGGAACCCCGGTGTGATAAAGCAAGTGTTTGAACCAGGGCTCGGTTGTGTTGAAGGGAGCATGGGCAGGCACGGCAGTGTAGCAGTTAGCATAACGCTATTGTAGCGTCAGCGACCCGGGTTCAATTCCCGCCGTTGTTTGTAAGGAGTTTGTACGTTCTCCCCGTGTCTGCGTGGGTTTCCTCCGGCTGCTCTGATTTCCTCCCACATTCCCCCACAACACTCTACGCAAAGTGTTTCGATGGACATGTGACTAATAAAGATATCTGATCTGATCTGAATCAGCACTTAGTGAGCCAGGTGCTGAACCATCTGGATTCCTGAACAATGGGATAGTGGATTATTGGAGTTCCATCAGGTCTCTCAGTAATTATAGTTCCCTTCTGTTCCCTCTACATTTCCTTTGTTCTTGGTTTGTTGGTTGCGGAGGAAAGTTCAATAAGCACCAGGGAGAAGTTAAGATACTATCCTGACCAGTTCATTCTCTGCCTTGAGTTATTTCCAAGCTTCATACTTGTTTTGAGTATCGCCTTCAAACTCCTTTACTCCTGATTTTTCATCAGCTCTGTTGTTGACAGATACTAAGAGCTACCCACCGGTGAATGACTAGGGAGAAATTGTCCTGGCAGGCAGTCATAAATGGTGATGGTACAGGGAATGTGACTGGTTGGGAATGATCCTGGGCATATCAAAATGGTCATGTGGAATTGGTCAGGAACTTCATTTGAAGTGATTGAGCCAAAATATACTGCAGCCATCAGAAAGAAAATTCAAATTGATAATTTTTTAAAACTATTAGTTGACATTTAAACATCATCTACACAGATGAATGGTAAATATTTGAAAAGATGCTCTTCAGGATTTTGCAATGTTACAAGAAATCTCAGTAACTATTACACTTCATTTTCATTTGCTTGTGTTTTTTCTATGAGTTAGAAATACTCAGGATTCTGCTTGACATTAATGCCACAAAATTATTTCAGTAACTACTTGGTTCCTGCTATATTGCCAGTTGGGATTTGTAGCATACAAAATTAAGTTGAGCAATTTGTTGAATTTCTGCAAATAATTCATTACTCCTTGCTACTTGCCAGTTGATTAGAATACTTTTTCATTCCTAATATTCATTTTCACAATCAATTTGTTACTTAACAGTCAGTCTTTAATTCAGCAACTCTCTAAGTATTACTGCCTCAGGAAAGAGAGGATCTTGGATGTGTACTTAAGACTAGACATAACTATGGATATCTGGTGTAATATGTGGAAGGCTGTATAAAGTGAACACATTTTAAAAAGTTTTAAATGAGCACATATACATAATTTTATTCATAAACTTATTTGCTTAAACGTGGTTCAATTCAATTATCATCTGAATTATGCCTTGAAGAAACTATAGCTTTTCTGATAAATTAGTGAATGTACCTTCACAAATACTGTGTAGGCAAGGCATTTTGCCTGGCTAATTTCTATTCTAATGTGGTACCTATCTAATTTATATTTCCTGCTTCGTTACACTTTGCCACATTATAGCAAATGTCTAATAATTTTTGTTTGAAGTTGTTTTACCCCAGTAACTTGCTAATAAAAAAGCTGGATCATTGTATTGTATAAGTTGTTTTTCAGTGAACAAAACATTTAATTTCAATTGTGTTGCTTTTTCAGGAGTTGAAGTTGCCATTCACCTTTTTGAGTGGACAAATTCATGAGTTAAGGATACATGTGCCATGGACAAAGTTGGGTTCCGAGCCTGTTGTCATCACCATAAATACTATGGAATGTATTTTAAAGCTAAAAGATGATGCACATGTAAGTTAGCATTGGTTATTTATGTTCATTGTTAACTATTATCAAAATGTGTAATATTTCCTTTAACTCCCGAATTACTTAGTGAAAATAAAATTCTTAAATGCTGGTTTCAAAGCATTGATGTACAAGAGGAACAATGAAATTTATTGAAATATTGGCTATGGAATATAGTCAAATTACTAGGCATAAAGTAGTTTAATGTAAGCTAATATTGTTTTTGATTTTCTACTGACAAGATGTTATGAATGAGGAGAGTTTGGATTTTATTGAAATATGTGGAAATAAAGTAGATCAACATTGCAACAATGTTAGAAAAAGTATTTTGTTTTGAATGAAGTTGAAAATAGATATATCTGCAGATGGACTTCTCACTTGATGATTATTATCCCGTGATAATGGGATCAGAGTATGAGGGAATCAGTCAATATAATTGTGTGTTTAAGATTAAATTGATATTCTGGAATTTTGCTTGTCAGGAAGATTTAATTGGAGTTTAAATACATTGAATTGTATGGAATAACTGCTGAATAGCATGGACATTCTTCGTTTCTTTAGATATCATTATTTAAAATCTAAGTAGAGTAGGAAGTTCAAGTTATACTTCATCGTCATTCGCCCATATGCTGTAAAACATGTGGAGGAACGAAATGTCGTTTCCCCCAGACTCTCACGACAGAGGACATACATAGAACAGAGGACGTATAATAAACGTAGAGAAAAAAATGTCGCAAGTACAAATAGTGCAAAAAATGGTATATACCGAATACAAAATTAGTGCAGGGTTAGTGCAAAACCGAGTTGGACAAAGAAAATACAGAACTCAGTGTATTGCACTAAATGTACAAACATGTTCAGCAGCAGCCAAAGTTCTTGTATGCCGTTGTGCAAACCAGGGCTTTTGACACTGCATTTGTCTGAAGCTGCCTCCAGGGTATTCAGGAGCCTGACAGCCTGGGGGAAAATACTGTTGTAATTAGGAATTGGAACAACTGGAGAAATAAGGTATTGGTTTACTATTGTCACTTGTACCGAGGTACAGTGAAAAATTTGTCTTGCATGCCGATCGTGCAGGTCAATTCATTACACAGTGCAGTTACATTGAGTAGGATCCAAGATGAATTAAAACGTGCCTTTGAAAAGGTTACCAAGCTTCAATAGTTTTGTAGTAGTGATCGTCATACTATGCGTGATCACTCATCAGTTTTGAAGAAAAGAAATGAATGCAGATAGATACTTGCATGCCAGACTTTCTAACAGAATTACTTGAGATGATATGTCAGCAACTGGGGCTGCAGACTCCATGAAGCGAGAGAGGTTTTAGGAGAGCTAGTGGTAGATGGTAATAAAAACTGAAAATGCTAGAAATAAATACTCAGCAGCTCAGGCGGCATCTCTGAAGAAAGAAATTATTGTTTTAGGTTGACGATCTTTTATCAATGCCAGAGTTAGTCAGCTGCTGAGCGAAAGCCTGTAACAGATGTTGGGAATGGTGGTTATACCTACAGTAGGTCAGGGGAAGATGATGAGGAATGTGCTGCAACAGGTAATATCAGCAGCTGGAGGGAAGATGATCCCCACATTTACTTCCTTTGGGAAGGATGATGACTAAAGGCAGGATCATGAAATGGATTAGAATGCATAGAACATAGAACAGTGCAGCACAGGAACAGGCCCTTCGGCCCACAATGTTGTGCCGAACCAATTACATTAGTAATAAAATGCCCAATTTAACTAATCCCTTCTGCCTACACAATATCCATACCCTACCATTCCCCTCACATTCATGTGCCTATCCAAAAGCTTCTTGAATGCCTCTATCGTATTTGCCTCCACCACCGCCCCAGGCAGCACATTCCAGGCACCCACCACTCTCTGAGAGGAAAAAAAATTTCCCTCACATCTCCCTTGAATTTACCCCATATCACCTTAAATGCATGCTCTCTGGTATTAGACATTTCAACCCTGGGGAAAAGACACTGGCTGTCTCCTCTATCTATGCCTCTCATAATCTTATAAACCTCTGTCAGATCTCCCCTCAGCCTCTGCTGCTCCAGAGAGAAACAATCCAAGTTTGTCCAAACTTATCCTCATGGCACATGCCCTCTAATCCAGGCAGCATCTTGGTAACCTCTTCTGCACCCTCTCCAAAGCCTGACATCTTCCTACGATGGGGTGACCAGAACTGAATGCAATTCTCCCGATGTGGCCTAACTAAAGTTTTATAAAGCTGTAGCATAACTTCCTGACTCTTGAAATCACTGCTTTGACTAATGAAGGCAAACATGCCATATGCCTTCTTTATCGCCTATCAACCTGTGTAGCTACTTTCAGGGAGCTATAACCTTGGTCCCCCAAGATCCTTCTGCCAGTAACAGTGTACTGTCTCTTTACATTTAATCTCCCAAGGTGCAACACTTCACATTTGGCCATTTCCCTGCCCATATCTGCAACTGATCTATATCTCGCTGTATCCTTTGCCAGTCTTCTACGCTATCCACACCACCACCAATCTTTGTATCATCTGCAAACTTACTAACCCACACATATACATTTTCATCCAGGTCATTTATATACAACACTAACAACAGAGATCCCAGTATGGATCCCTGAGGAACACCATTAGTCACAGACCTCCAGCTAGAATAAGTCCCATCAACGACTACCCTCTTGTCTTCTCCGCAAAAGCCAGTTCTGAATCCAAATGGCCAATTCACCATGGATCTCATGCATCTTAATCTTCTGGTGAGCTTCCCCTGAGGGACCTTGTCAAACGCGTACTAAAATCCATGTAGACAACATCCACAGCTCTACCTTCATCAATCACCTTGTCACCTCATCAAAAAAAAAACTCAGTCAAGTTAGTAAGGTACAACTTGCCCTGCACAAAGCCATACTTCAAATGCACTTCAAATAAAGGTGATGGCTTGAGTGAGAAGTTAGCAATTCATTTGAGAATAGTAGTTATTTAGCAGATGCCATAGTTGCTGTATATGTTGTTGTTTACATCTCTTTCTGTAAAACTTACTTTCCACCATTAAGCTACTTCTTAAAACCTGTTTCTTGGATTGACCATTTGGCCATCTACTCTACTATCTCCTTTTTGCAGCTTGGTGTCAAATTTCATTTGATAATGCTGCTGTGAAGCACCTTGGGTTGCTTTATTATTTTAAAGGTTCTATGTGGATTCAAGTTGTTATGGTGCTGCCGTGAGATTATTTATTAGCAGGAAGCAGACAGAATTTTGGATTAATCTGTCATCAGAAAGGTAGCTCAAAAAAGATTGAACCTTTATGTTACACTGGAAAGGCCACACTCGATTATTGCATACAATTTTGGTTACTATATTTTAGGAAAGATGTACGGTCGCAGGAAAGACTTACTGGAATGGATTCAGGAACAAAGGATTATGGCTGTTCCACAGGTTATGATAGGGTTCTGTTCCTGAGAACTGTTCATAACCCGAACAGATCACCAGTCGGAAATGCAGCCACCTGGGAATATGTTTAAATAAAAAACATAGGCCAACCAAGGGCAAGGTGTAGTTAAACCAGAGCGTTTAACTCAATCATTCAGATCTCTCAGCAAGATGCAATGATATTGCCGCAAACTGAGCTCCTACACAGCAGGAGACATCTGTAACCCCACTGCAGCCTGCAAATCCATCCTGCTAGTCTCCCAAATGCTTGTTCGTATTTACAGGCTGTACTTAAGTAGGAAGTCAGGCATTCGTAACCTGGGGAGGACCTGTATAGCTAAAAGGTATGAGGTGGAGAAGCTGCAGTTCTCTTAGTAGCTATGGAGGTTGAGAGAGAGATTTACTAAACATATACAAGATAATGATGTGTTTAGATTGTATATGTAGGGAGGACCTCTCTCAGGCCAACATCCCAGTATTAAGGCCCCAGTTACACACAGTCAACTGTGTTGGGTAGGCCATGTCTTTTACATGCCCAATACCAGGCTCTACCATGAACACTATTCTGAGCTCTGTCATGGGATGGGATTATCAGATGTATAGAAGAAAAGATCGTGGATGTGCTCAAAGCCTCCTTGAAGAAATACAACATCTCCAGAGTCACCTTAGAACCTCTGACCCATGATTACTTAAAATGATGGAGCATTCAGGATGGAATTGAGAGCCATGCGTTAGGAACAAAGAAAAAGTCCTGGGTAAATTTGCAGAAGGAATGTGTCAGCTCAAACTTTCCACCCATTTGCCCACACCCACCCCCACCCCCAGGATGAATTTAAGCTAATCAAAGATGATTTCTGGTTTTACTTTTCAGCGGTTTATTATAAATTTTTTTGAGTCATTATACACTACATTTGTCTTTTGTAGGTTGAAGAACATTTCTGTAGACTGTAATGATGCAGTTGAACATTTTCCCTTTATGGCATGCTGTATGAATGGTGACATTTATAAGAATTGTATGTCAGAACCATAAAACACCATGATGTGTGCAGCACTTCTTCCTCAATCAATATATATAACTGAAAGGTGGAGGAATTGCTGGATATTGGGTCATAGTGTTGTACAGCTCAGAAACAAGCCCTGTGGCCTACCACATCCCTCTGTTCATCAGTATTCCTTGCCACAGTATCATTTACAGTATATGTCCTACCCCTATTTGACTTCCGAAATTTGGCTGACCTTTTTTCCCATCTACACTGATCCATTTTCCAGCATTAGGTTCATATCGTTCTATACTTTGCCTGTTTAAGAACCTGTCTAAATGTTACTTAATGTATCTGACTCCCCACCTCCTCTGGTAGTGAGGTTCCAGATATCAACCGCTCTCTCTGTAAAAAAAAATCTTTCTCCTCAGTTCTGCTTTAAAACTCCTTCCTTGCACCTTAAACCTATGCCCTCTTGTTTTTGATACCCCTACCATGGGAAAAAGATTCTGATTACCTATCCTATATGTGCCTTTTATAATTTTATATACCTCTATCACGTCATCCCTTAGCCTCATTTGCTCAAGGGAAAACAAATTTAGTTTTTCCAATCTCTCCCCATAACCAAAGTCCTGCAGTCCAGGCAATATCCTGGTGGACTGGAGGCACAAAAGGCTTCGACTTGAAATGTCAACAATTGTCTCCACAGATGCTGTTCGACCTGCTGAGTTCCTCCAGCAGACTGTTGGGTTTAACGTCCTGGTGAATCTCCTCTGCACTTTGTCCAGGGCAACCACATTCTTCTAAAGTGTGGCGACCAGAACTGCACATACTATTCCAAGTGCAGTCTAACCAGTATTATGTAAAATTACAACGTAACATTTCTATTTTTATATTCTGGGCCCTGACCTATGAAGTCAAGCATGCCACATACCTTCTTCACCACCCTATCTAATTGTGTTGCTACTTTCCTTGGACAATGACCTCAATCCCAAGTCGTTCTGTTCAGTGACATTCCTTGCCGTAGTACCTTTTACTTTTTATGTCCTACCCTGACTTGTTTTCCCAAAATGCATCACCTCACACCTAAATTCCATCTGTCAATGCTCTGCTTAACTTTCCATCTGATTTATATCTGCTTCAGTTTCAGACGGCTTTCCTCACTATCCACAATTTTCATTTAATAAGACGCAAACTTATTAATCATACCTCTATATTCATGGTCAATTCATTAATATCTATGAAAAACGACAAGTTTCCGAGTACCAATCCCTGTGGTACACCACTGGTCACAGACTTCCAATCAGAAAAGCATCCTTCCAGAATCACCCTCTGCCTCCTATCATCAAGGCTATTTTGGATCCAATTAGCGAGGTCATCTTGGATTCCATGTGTCTCAACCTTTGGACCAGCCTACCATGTGGGACCTTGTCAAATGCCTTTAATAAATCCATATAGCACCATTTACTGCCCTGCTTTCATTAATCTTCTTGGTTACCTCCTCAAAAAACTCAGTCAAATTGGGAAGGCAGGATTTCCCCTGCAAAAGCCATGCTGATGATCCCTGATCAGTCCTGCCTTTCCAAATATGCATAAGTCCTATCCCTTTAGGATTTTCTCCCATAATTTCTTTCCACTGATGTAAGCCCCACAAGCTTGTAGTTACCTAGTCTTTCCCTGCTGCCATTCTTAAAGGGGTGACATTATCTATCCTCCAGTCTTCTGGAACCTCTTCTGGCTAACAAAGTTATAGAAATTTCCATCAGGGCCCCAGTTATCTCGTCCCTTGCTTCCCATAGCAAACTGGGATGGATTTTATCTGGCCCTGGGAACTTATCAACCCTTATGTGCCCATGACATCTAACTCCTCCTTAATACTGACCTGCTCCTTATTATCTATGTATCTTTCCCTGAACTTACTATCTTCCATGTCGTTTTCCTGGATATATTTATAAAAAGTGAAATATCCAGATAGATGCATATCAAAGTCAGCATAATATTCATTTTAAGAGTTTAGGTTAAAATAGAAAGGGATAAATTTAGTGCAATAAAAAGGCCATCAGATTGGTTCAGGTCAGAAGTTGTAAAGATATTGTGCGTGATCAGTGGTGAATGATTACCTCCTATGCTCCAATGATTTTCTCTCTCTGAGATGAGTGCTAAACTTCCAAGATAAGATGAAGATAGGAATTGGCATAAATGTCTACAAAATGACAATAGGATACTTTTAACAATGGAGATTGTGAAGATGTGAATTAAATATAGGGCATTACAAGAGAGAGGATCTTGTGAATTGAGATTCCAAGGATAAATGGAGCTTAGAAATTAATAAAAGGTTATATTAGTCCGATTAAGATAGAGACAATATGAAAAAATATGCAATACCTAAGAGAGAATTTAAGGAGAAACAAAAAAAGTGTTAAAAAGTATAATAAAGTATTCTCCAAATACATCATTGAATTAAATATTGTTAAGTGTGACGAAAAACCCTCAAATGGTGAAAATGGTGCTGGTAAATAATGAACAGATATTGTCAGAGATTCTTAACAAGTTCCTTATATTAGTGTTTTCTTAATGACACAATACTAATTAAAAGTGGCATGAGTTTCAATAGATTAAAGGGAAATAATGGACAAGCTAGTTAAATTTATGATTACTTTAAAAATGGTAGTTGTATATAATGCTGTTGTCTTCCTGATCATCTGGACAAACTGTATGTTAGCCTTTGGTGACTTCTGTTGAAGTACACATAGGTCTCTTGGAATGTCAACACTACTCGATCTTTCACCTTTGAGAGATACTCTGCCCTTCACTGATGTGTACCAAAGGAGCTGCACAGTGGTGCAACTAGTGAAGCTCTTGCCTTACAGTTGCAGCAATTCTGGCTCAATCCTGACCTCCAATGCTGTCTGTGTAGAGTTTACATGGTCTCTCTTTTGTTGCATGTGTTTCCTCTGAATGGTCCAGTTTTTTCCTGCATCCCAAAGACTTGGTAGGTTAATTGGCCACTGTAACTTACCCTAGGTGTGTTACTAAATGGTAGAATCTTGTGGGAGTTGATGGAATTCTGGGGAGAATAGGCTACAGGACAATATCCAGGCCTGGGCGGATAGGTGGCGAGTAATATTCACGCCACACAAGTGCCAGGCAATGAGGACATCCAACAGGGGAAAATCCATCTATCACCCCCTGACATTCAAAGCATTACCATCACTGAATCCTCCACTATTGATATCTTGGGAGTCCAGAAACTGAACTGGAGTAGTCATATACACAAAGTGGCTATAAGAGTAGGGTCAGAACTAGGAATCCTGTGGCGGAATATCTCACCTCCTAACTCTCCAAAGCCTGTCTACATCTACAGGGCTCAAGTCAGGAGTGTGATGGAATACTCTCCACTCACTTGGATGAGTGCAGGTTCAAAAAGCTTGATACCATCCAGGACACACCAGCCCATTTGATAAGCACCCTGTTCACAACCATTCATTCACTCTACCACAGATGCATAGTACCGGCAGTTTGTATCATCTACAGGATACACTGCAACATTCACTCATCAAGATTACTTGGACAGCATCTTCCAAATCCATGACCTTTACCGGCTAGAAGGACGTGGGCAGCACAAGCATGGGAACACCACCGCCTCAGAGGAAGTTGTCCTCGAAGCCACACACCATCCTGACTTGGAAATATATGGCTATTCCTTTACCTTCGATAGGGTCAAAATCCTAAAACTCCCTCCCTAACAGCATTGTGGGTATACCCACACCTCGAGGACTGCAACGTTTCAAGAAGGCAGCTCACCACCAAGGGGAACTAGGGATGGGCAATTACATGCTGGCTCAGCCTATGAAGCCCACATCCCTTGAACGAATATATGAAAAAAATCATGATATTCTCTTTATAAATCCATGTTGTCTCTGCTCAATCCTTTTATTATCTTCAAGGTGTTACATATTACATCCTTCATTATAGATTCTAGCATTTTCCCTATGTCACAAACCAGCAACAAAAGAAACACACTGAGCATGATTCAGTGTTAAAAACTATTTTATTAATCACTACTTATGATAATAAGTAAAATAAAAGTAAAAATGTTAGTATGTTAGAATTCAAGAATGTTAAACCTCGAACGTTAACCCCAAAACTAAACTCTTCGTGTGTGTGTGTGACAAAGTCCAAAACTCCCAGTTCCTGAATGGTTCTTAAAGTTCAGTTCCGCAAGCCATAAGGTGAAACATGAGCAAGGGCTTCTTCAACAACCACCGTTGTCTGAAGATAAGATGTAGATGTAGAAAAATATAGAGAGAGTACATACGAAATCCAAATGTTCCACGATGGAACCCAAACGACACTTCAGTGTTTACTCGGTAGTGACTTGCTCACCCCGAAAAGCATCCGAACCGTGGTCGTCCACACACAAATACCTGTTTCCTTCTACAGGTCAGCAACAAAGTGAACTCCACCGGATTACTTCCAACTTCCATACATGGATTTCAGTGGCAAACACAGTTATTGTTTCTCATCCATCGATAGAGAAAACAAGCAGGCTGGTGTCTCTCTCCCTTCTCTCTCTCTCCTTCTTCTTCTGACTTCTTCAACAACGTCATTACGTCCTTTATCTTCTATTGACGTAAGCACGCCCCACACACACATACACACACACTCTCCTATCTTAAAGGGGACTTTCACTGAGTCCATAACACCTCCCACCTAAAAAACCATTGATATGGTCGCTAGTTCCCTGTTTTCTCTTTCCCTCCTTTCTTAAATAGTGAGGTCAGATTTGGTACCCTCCGATCCACAGGAGCAATTCTGAGGACCCAGAACATCCACTATCTCTAAAGCCCACTGTAGTATGTGGATCATCAGGTCATGGTGATTTATCAGCCTTCATGCTTACTAACTTCTCCAGTACCATTTTTTTTGACTAATGCTTAGTTTCTTCAGTTCCTCATTCACACTAGACCCCAGATTTTCTGAGCTATTGGCAGGTTTTTGTCTTCTGTGAAGACAGACGTAAAATAATTTAATTTCTTTCCCCTTTATAAATTCTGTCCTGCACTGTAATATTATAAGAATTATTCAAAATGACCACTGTTGCCTCATTTTCATGTACAATATGTGCTATCATTATTGAAGGAAACTTTTAGAACTGATCAAGTCGTGTTTATTGTCATATAGATGTATGGTGAGGTACAGGTGTAATGAAAAACTTGGAGCAGCACCACAGGCATGTGGGGACAGACAACACACGGAACATAAATTATGCATGAATTATACATAAATTAAGCAAGGCAGTGAAGAAAAAGACACTGCAAAACAAGACATTATTGCAAAAAAACACAATCAGAGGACAAGTCTGTGGTAGTGCAAGAGGTGGTCCATAGTGTATTATTGCTGAGGAGTGCGCAGGATGGTTCAAGAACCTGATTGTTGGAAAGTAGCTGTTCACCCCTGTTTCTTATTTTAATTGTCAACAATTTTTACTTTGATATTCCTTTTGCAAGTAGCTCTATGTAGCTCTTAGCTTTATGTTTTGTTACGAACTGATGTTCTTTGCCACCAGGGTCTGTGCCAGTCTTTGAAGTTTTGTATGTTTTTAGTTTCATATTGTTCGTTGCCTCTTTGTTCATGTCTGTTTTTGTTGGCAAGCAGACCTCTTTCCCTCTGGGTATATGAACTGATTCTGCATCACATTAAATTGTATTTGACCACTCCTGTTGATCTTATGGAAGACCACATTTGGAGTGTTGCATACTGTTTAACCATAGAACCATAGAACAATACAGCACAATACAGGCCCTCTGGCCCTCCATGTTGTGCCGACCTTCAAACCACTCCTAAGACTACCTAACCCTTTCCTACCGCATATCCCCCTCTTAAATTCCTCCATATGCTTATCTAACAATCTCTTGAACTTGACCAACGTATCAGCCTCCACCACCACCCCAGGCAGCGCATTCCAGGCACCAACCACTCTCTGGGTGAAAAACCTCCCTCTGACGTCTCCCTTGAACTTCCTACCCATTACCTTAAAGCCATGCCCTCTGGTATTGAGCAGAAGTTACTTATTGCTTGTAAGCCTCGATGGGGAAGAACAACCAAGAGATTCTGGAATATCAGTGCACCAAATTGGCATTCAGTAAGATCACAGTTGATTTTTTATCTCAGCACCACTTTCCTGCTTTAGCCCCATATATCATTGATTCCCTCACGTGTATGATTGAGAACAAGAAAATAAAGATTCAAGGTGATTACAAGAGAACTCACAGGAAAACAGGACATTTTCCACATAGTAAATAACTGCAATCTCAACCTGGAAACAGATTTAAATGTGGCTTTCAAAAACAAAAACTGGATAATTCACAAGGAAAAATTATGGGGGAAAGGAAGAGCTAAAAATTCTATCTCGGGTATTTTAACAAAAAAACTGTTTAATGATCTTTACAATGTCTGTTAGGCTGTTGAATGCACTGTTTATGATGGAAGCAGAGGTGATGTTGACATTTTAAATATATTATGTAACTGGTTGAAAGAATGGGTGAGAAACGGATATTGGAGTGGGACAGATGCATTTCTATTTTCATATGCACAGAGACATGCACGAAGCAGATAACTATTGTTTCTGAACTTGAATAGAAAGTTGGAGACACAGTCTCTTTTTGCATAATTGTGTCATGCCTATTATGGAAAGAAAAGTAATGGACACTCAGCATGGACTTGAAGACGGAAGATTTTGCTTGACTGATCTTGAACTTTTTGTAGAGTTAATATGAGAGAGGACAATGGTAGTGCAGTGCGTGTGATTTATCTAGATTTTCTAAAAGGCCTTTTGTTAGAAACCTTATAATAAACTAATGAATAAAATCAGAGAATGAGAATCAGAGGACAAATCACAGAATGAATTGCTAGCTGGTTGTAAGACAAAGTGGAGGGTTTGTGTCTTACTGCCATAAAGATGGTGAGTAGTGGTGTTCCATCAGAATGGGCAGCACAGTGATGCAGCAAGTAGAGCTCCAGTGACTTGGTTTCAATCCTGACCTTTGGTGAAGTTTGCATGTTTCCCTTGTGATCGCATGTGTTTCCTCCAGGGTTCCAGTTTCCTCCCACATTCCAAAGACTTGCAGGTTGGTAGATTAATTGGCCACTGTAAATTGCCCAGTGTGTGTAGATCACTGGCAGGATCTGGGTGGAGTCATACAGTTATACAGCATAGAAACAGGTCCTTCAGCCCAACTCGTCCATGCCAACCAAGATGCCCATCTAAGCTAATCCCATTTGTCTGCATTTGGCCCTTATCGCTCTAAACCTTTCTATGTAACCTGTCCAAATTTCTTTTAAACATTGTGGTTGTTCCTGTCTCTACCACTTCCTCTGGCAGCCTGTTCCATATACCCACCACTGTGTGGAAAAACTTGCCCCTCAGATCCTCTTTAAATCTTTCCCCTCTCTCCTTAAATCTATGCCCTCTAGTTGCAGACTCCCCTACCATAGGAAAAAGACTGTCACTATTACCTTATCTGCACCCCTCATGATTTTATAAACTTCAATAAGGTCACCCAACAGCCTTCTTTGTGAGGAGAATAAAATGGGTTAGGGTAGGATTAGTGTAAAAATGGGTGCTTGATTGTTGGAATGGACTCATTGGGCCTCAGGGCCTGTTTCTGTGCCGTGTCTCCTTATTAGTCCGTGATTATTTTGCGTGATGGATTTGGACTCTGAAATTGAGATCAAATTTCTAAATTGGAAGATGATATCAAGTTCATCGGGAGAGGTGGTCAGTCCTGAAGAGAACTGTGATGTATTATGAGGACACTAATGAACTTGCATAATGGACAAATAATTTGCAGATGAGGTTCAGCACAGATAAATGTGAGGTTGTACATTTCAGTTGAAAAAACAAGGAGGTGACCTAATACTTTGGAAGTACAAATTTGGCACAACATTGTGGACTGAAAGGCTTGTTCCTGTGCTGTACTGTTCTATGTTCTATGTGGGATAGAGATGTTGGAGTACTATTACACCTATCACAAAAAGATGTAGCAAGTGGTATAGTTGGCAATTTTTGGGATTTCTACCCAAGGGGGGCTGTGAAGGCTCAGTTACTTGGTATATTCAAGATTGAGAGATTTTTTAGATAGTAACAGAATTAAAGGATAATGGGTTGGTGCATATCAGCCGAGATCCCATGGAATAGTAGAGTGGGTACAAGGTGCTGAATAGCCTACTCCTGCCTCTACTTCTTATATCGAACATAGAAAACCTACAGCACAATTCAGGCCCTTTGGCCCACAAAGCTGTGCCGAACATGTCCCTACCTTAGAAATTACTAGGTTTACCCATAGCCCTTTATTTTTCTCAGCTCCATGTACCTATCCAAAAGTCTCTTAAAAGATCCTATCGTATCTGCCTCCACCACCGTTGCCAGTAGCCCATTCCACGCACTCACCACTCTCTAAGTAAAAAAACTTACCCTTGACATCTCCTCTATACCTACTCCCCAGCACCTTAAACCTATATCCTCTTGTGGCAACTATTTCAGCCCTGGGAAAAAGCCTCTGACTATCTACCCAATCAATGCCTCTCATCATCTTATACACCTCTATCAGGTCACCCCTCATCCTCTGTCGCTCCAAAGAGAAAAGGCTGAGTTCCCTTAACCTGCTTTCATAAGGCATGCTCTGCAATCCAGGCAGCGTCCTTGTAAATCTCTTCTGCACCCTTTCTATGGCTTCCACATCCTTCCTGTAGTGAGGTGACCAGAACTGAGCACAGTACTCCAAGTGGGGTCATGTTTTGTTCTTGTGTTCCTTAGCAAGGCGTAAAGACAGCAAATCAGGCATTTGGGTTTATTTTCAAAGTGGTAGGGTTGAGAATTACAAAAGTTATGCTAAACATGTATTGAACCTTGGTTAGGCCACACTTTAGTACTTTTTGCATTTCTGGTCACTATATTATGAAAAGAATATATAGAGGCTCTGGAGAGAGTGCAGAGATGATTTACAAGGATGACACTAGAAATATGAGCATATACATTATTAGGTCAAAGACTGAACAGACTAGGCTGTGGCGTGACCTAACGGTCTTCAAAATGCTGAAAGGTTTGGATAGAAGAGCATAACCGGAGGCCACCAGTGTTAGAAAGTCATCAAGAATCCAGTAGTCAATTCAGAACAAATATCTTTACCCAAAGATGTAGAGCAGTTGAAGCAAATAGTTTCAATGTAAGAGGAAGCTGGACAAGCACATGGGGGAAGAAAGGTTTATGCTGATAGATTTTGATGAAGAATCCCCTAGGAAGGTTCATGTGGAATGTAACTGACAGCCTGGACTGGTTGGGCTGAATGGCTTATCTCTGCGTAGTATATGTTATGTAATCCTGTGAATTCAAAATTGGTGGAGGGTTGCCAAGTTGTATTTGGGGAAAATTAATCTCGAGTTTCCAGCACAGAATATCATGTGAAAATTCATTGATCTCAAAAATTCATTGATCTCAAAAATTCATTGTTTGAATCGGCTGTGTTATAATTGGTCTGCTGCTGATTACCTAACAAAGACATGAATGACTAGTGTGATTGCATAACTTAAAAAAATTTGTTGTGTTTGATCCTTGCTTGGTGTTTTGTTTGAACTGTTAGACTATAAATATTGTATTGCTATGCTTAATTTTAGTACAAAAATTTAAAACCTCACTGCATATAATGAAAAGTTCTTCTTGTACATAAATTTGAAGCCAAAACGTGATGCCAAACTGAATTTGTACATTTGTTAAATGATTAAAATGTTGTTTTGTTTTAAGCAGTAAATAACGTTTAAAAAGTGTGCCACCCGTGAAGCCAAATGGAAAAGGGCCTTTTTTAACAAAAGAAAAAGCCTTGTGGTATTCTGAGCACTTCAGTGTGAAGGTGACTGTTTCAAGGCCAGATGTCCCAAGGGAAGCCCATTTTTTGGTGCAGCCAATTATAGATAAATATACAGGCAGCAGAAATAGATTTGGAACATATGAGTTTGAACATTACAGAACCAGTGTTTGATGTTGTACCATGCAGATGGCTACTGGCATAAAGATCAGGTTTCCTACTTGCAGAAAAATTTGAACTTGAATTTAGTGCTGCATACAGTGTTGGATCAAAGGTCAACAAAGTAGAAAACTCTTTTAAAAACAAGTATTTGTTACAGATGTTTTAAAACTCTTGGTTAACGTTTGAGTTTGTAAAATTGCTTATGACGTTTGGACAAATTATCCTGTGGTATGCACATCCCCAGAGGCCAATGATTGGGTCTTGCCAATGCTTGACTTCTTTACTCTTTCTTCTTTCCTTTCACTCCCTCCCATTCTTATTTTTTAGGAAGGAATATGCCAAATCTATTTTTTTTCTCCTTGGGACTTTGGAGACTATTCACATACTTCATGCAAGACCATTTTTTTCATTAACTATATTTCAGAGCCTAACTTAACTTTTTTGGTTTTTTGCATGTTTGGAGCTCTCAATTACTTTCCCAACCCTATTTTGAACATACATTTTATTTGAGAGCCAGAACCTTCATCAAGATTATTTTCTTCAGTTATAAAATTGTTGAGTACTTTTTGTTAATAGTATAATTGGGAATGGTTTTATTTTGTATGTTGGTGACTGAAGGAGTATCATCTTATACACTGTGTTGAGATACCATATGCAGTGTTGCTAAGGGCTGTTTAAAAGTAAAATTAATGCTGGTGAATTAAAAGTTTTGGCACATCAGATATACTGAGATTAAGTATAACATAGTATAGATGTGGTATTAAATTCCTTTAAACTTTCCCCAACAATTTGCAGAAACTTTCAGCTTTAGGAGATGTTGCAAACAGGCTGCAAAAGGATCTAGGTAGATTAAGTGAGTGGGCAATGATCTGGCACATGGAATATAATGTGAGAAAATGTGTACTTCCATTTTGGCAGGAAAAAAAAGGCAAGTTAACTAAATAGTGAGAGAGTGCAGAGCTTTGAGATGGAGAGGGTTCTGGTGTCTTAGTACATGATTCGCAAAACATTACCATGTGGAGATAGATCAAGTAACTATGAAAGTTAACAGTGTTATTGTTTATTGCTGGGGGAATTCAATACAAAAATAAGGAGGTTAAGCTTCAGTTCTATAGGTTATTGGTGAGATTACATCTTGAGTACTATATATTGGTATTATTATTTAAGGAAGGATGTTAATGTATTGGAAGCAGTTCATAGAAGATTTACTAAATAAAACCTAGAATTGTGGGGGGGGGAAGGGAGGGGGAAGGTGGGGGTTGTCTTATGAGAATGGCTTGACAGTCTAGGCTTGTGTCTGTTGGACTTCAGAAGAGTGAGAGGGGACTTGAATTAGACAGAAGATCCTGAGAGTTTGGGACAAGGTGGATGTGAATAGGATGTTTTTTCTTGTAAGTCTGGAACTAGGGTTCATCCACACCAAACTGAGATGAGGAGAATTCTGAAGGGAGCGTTGTAAGTCTTTGGAACTCTCTTTTTAAGGCAGAGATAGATACTTGATAAGCAAAGGGGGCAAATGCAGGAATAATTTAGATTAGTTAACAAATGTTGGCCAAGCAATCTCATTAACAATTTGTTATGTGTAGGTTTATGAATATTTTCAGATTTTTTTTTTCATTTGTTGCACAGATTTTCAAATGAGCAGCAGAGCAACAACACTTGTTGCTGTCCTCAAAGAAAGTTGCTATCAAGTAGCTAGTGATTTCTGTTCTGTAGCCTTCCTCTTTTCAATTGGTTCCTATCTGATATCTGTTTGAAAGGATTTCTGGGTCTGTATGCTCTTGAGTTTTGAAGGATGAGAGGTGATCTCATCGAAACAAACAAAATTCTTAGGTGGCTTAACAGGGATGATGTTTCCGTTGGTTGGGGTATCCAGAATCAGGGTTCGTCTCAAACTGAGGGTTAGCCATTATGGACAAATATAAAAGAAATTTGTTCACCCTGAGGGTAATGAATCTTTGGAATTGTCTACCCAAGGTGGCTGTGAAAGTTCAGTCACTGAATATATTCAAAGACAGAGGTTAATAGATTTTTAAATATTAAGGAAATCAAGGGAAATAGGATTCATGGAAGAAAATAGAACTGAGACAAAAAATCAGCCATGATCTGACTGAATGAAGTAGCAGGCATGAGGGGCTGAATGGTCTACTTTTGCTACATTTTCTGATGGTATGGGCCTGCTATGCTCTTTTCATATTGTAACCTCAAGTATGATCCCCAACTCCCACTTTTAGGCTTTAAGGTTTTGCACCATGGAAGCCCTGGAAAAGGTTCCATGGGGGGCTGCTAGAATAGTACCCAGTTATTAGTTTTGATAGCCGAAAAGAACTAGGTCTTTTTTAGTCTGCAAGTACTGGACCTTGGGGAGTTTTGATTGGTGCATTTAAAATAATGAAAGTACTGAACTATATAATTTTGGATTGACTACTTTAAATCGGGTAGAATAGAGGGAACTAGAAGATGAGTGCTTAAGTTGAATGAGCACAAAACTAAGTGAGATGTCAAGATGCTTTTCCTTTTGCAGACTACTGTAAAATAAAAATTGACCAGAAAATTACAATGAATCCAAACCAAACCATCAAGCACTTCACATTTTAACCTTTGGAAGAAGTGGCTATCTTTAGCATTGAGTTCAGCTTTACTGTAAACATTGAAAATGGAGCAGCTGGATGAGATTCTCTGTGATGCTATTTGCTACTTCAAAAAATTGGTTTGATGCTTTGTTTTGATGCTGGGTGATATGGTTCATGTTCACTTCATGGTTGTCTTCTAGAATTGGAGGTTATAGATATATTTCTTCAATTTTTTTATACCCCAAATTGAAAAAGCTGGTTTATTATTTTCATACAACCAGGACAATCACGTGGTTCCATATGGCTTGGAATACAGTGGTCATGATGCATTAAATACATGACTATACCAGCCAAGATTAATGGTCCAGTCTGTCATCTGATGTTTCTTATGTCCATGTGTTCATATATTAGTGACTGTGTTGAAGTAAACCAGAAACAATAGGCCAGAGTATGCTGCCAGCACGGCACTCTTTTTGCAGCTCCTTTGTTGTCAACTCTCAATCTCCAAAGGTTGTGATTCTAGAAGACGTCTGTGAAGTGAGCCAGCATGAGCCTCAAGGTGAATCCTTGAGCAGCAGCAAGGCTTCGTGTGAAGTAAAGCTGTCATATGAGGGGTCAGAATAAGCCCCAGTATAACAGATAACTAAGCTCCATCCATTGATTTAGCTGGCTGCCAAACCTGTCATAAACATCAAATTTTTTTTAGACTTCACCGATTATTCCCTTTTGGAGGTTTGAGGACTTAAGTCATTGAAATCTTTCCACTGTTGTCACTGTGGAACTCAGTATTATTGTCATTAGTCACTGATCTTGTATTAGCAGGTATTCTAACTCCTACAAAAATTACAATGTTATGGGATTTAGTTTGTCTTGGAGATACAGGAGATTGCAGAAGCTGGAATCTGGAGCAAAAACCAAACTGCTGGAGGAACAGCAGGTCAAGCAGTATCTGTAGATGCAAAGGAATGATCGACATTTTGGGTTGGGACCCTGCATCAGGACAGTTTCTCTACTCGTTGGCCCAAAATACTTATTTTTGCTCAGTGATTCCCTTGAAAACCTGTTCCTGGGTCTTCTAGCCGTAGTTAAAATTTGATAGTGAAAATTGTCAAAGTTGAGTTTATTGTGTTATGCATGTACATGTGTGCACAGGTGCAATGAAAAACTTACTTGCAGCAGCATCACAGGCACATAACATCAGATAAGCAGCATTCACATGAAAAACATAAATTAAACATAAATTATACACACTTTTTACAAGAAAGAACACAATTAGAATAAAAACAAAGTCCATTTTAGTGCAAAGTGATCAAAGTGGTCATAGTGTTGCTGAACTGTGGTGATTAGGGTTTTGCCAGTTGATTCAAGAACCAAATGGTTGAAGGGAAGTAGCTGTTCTTGAACCTGATGGTGTGGGATTCTGTACGTCCTGCCCGATGGTAGCTGTGAGAAGATGGCATGTCCCGGGTGGTGGGGATCTTTGACGATAGGTGTTGCCTTCTTGAGGCAGCGCCTCCTGTAGATACTACTGATGGTAGGCAGGGATGTGCCTGTGATGTATTGGGCTGAGTCCACTATTCTCTGCAGCTACTTACGTTCATGTGCAGTTGAATTGCCGTACCAGACCATGATGCAACCAGTCAGGATACTTTCAATTGAAGGCAATTGTGTTGCCTAGTCTGTAGTAGTGACACCTGAGCTTTTCATTGGCAGATTTCCCATTGTGTTTGGAGAAATTCATCTCAACCATGTACTGCTTTTTAGTTCTACTCACACCTGTTCTTTTGACTAAGGCACCAATGTCCTGATTAACTTTTCCCTCACCTCAATATAGGAACAAGATTATTTGGTTGCATAGTGCAGTTTGTTGGAGGTTGCTACGTACAAACTGGCTGTCTCACTTCTTATGTTGCACTAGTGACTACAGTTCAGAAGTAGAGTGCTTTGGAATGTCCTCAGGCTACATGGATCGTCCTGAGGCCACGATAGCTCCTGTATAAATGCAAGTCTTTCTTTCAAGTCCTGATCTTTCTCTGAATATTTTCTTATAATGCATGTTTGTGTTCACATAATTATACTTAAATGCTTCATTACATGCTATTAACAGACCCCTATTTTCCACTTAAAAATATTTTTAATACCATAACTCAGGCTGAAATGAAACTAAGATTAGATTAAACTGCAGGAATAGTGTACATTAAACATTAAATATACAGTGGTAGGTTCATAAATATAGCTTGTTAAATTTCACTTTCAGACAAAAGGCTCATACTATTCTTTGGGCCTCCCCATTAAGGGTACTCAGCCTTTGCAAAATATTTCCTTAATGTCTGACGTTATTAATTTGATGGACAGACTATTTCCATAAGCACATGCTGAAATGACTTGCAAAGATTTGGTTCTTTATCCTTATTATTAATAACAATCTTACAACCTTGGACTTGTGCTGTATTGTTGGCAAAATATTTGGAACAGTAATTAGTGTGATTTTTTTGCTGCCAGTAATGCATTGGTGGTTCAGTGAGCTATCCTGCCATTTAAAACTACAAATTATTGGAAATATAATTTGCATTGAAATTTGAATATTGTTCTTATGCAGGCACGGTAGTGTAGCGGTTAGCATAGCGCTATTGCAGCACCAGCGACCAGGGTTCAATTCCGGGCCGCTGTCTATAAGGAGTTTGTACGTTCTCCCTGTGTCTGCGTGGGTTTCTTCCGGGCGCTCCGGTTTCCTCCTACATTCCAAAGATGTACAGGTTAGGAAGTTGTGGGCATGCTATGTTGGCGCTGGAAGCATGGCGACACTTGCGGGCTGCCTCCAGAACACTCTACACAAAAGATGTCTTTCACTGTGTTTCAATGTACATGTGACTAAAAAAGATATCTTCTGTAGGTGGTCAGACAGGTAGGGTGTTGTTTTTTAAAGAGCTTTAAGTTCAGATTCTATCCTGCACCCTCAACCTTTTAGTCTTACCATCTGCCTCTCTTGTCCATTGAGATGCTGCTGAAAACCAACCACATTGATTAAGCCTGATGTCTATTTTTAAAGCTTGGTGTAAATAGCTATCGATAATACTCCTATTGGGAAGTTTTGCTACAGTATATGTGTAATTATAGCTGCAAATTATGATTGGTAAAAATATTATACTGTGGGAATGAATGATTGCACCTGTCTAGCATTTCAGGACCTTGGGAACTCCCAGTGTACTTTGAAGTGCAGGTGTTGTGCTAAAGGAAATGGAGCAGTGAATTTCCACACAGAGAGGGAATGCAAGAGGAAACGAGGATTAGTGCAAATGGGTGCTTGATGGTTGGCACAGACATAGTGGGCTGAAAACCCTGTTTCTGTGCCTTATGACTCCAGCAAAAGATAATGCAAGTGAATAAAAAGGAAAACTTAAAAATGATGCACACAACAAGTGTCTCTTAACTATGGTACTATTTTGAAAACAAAAAAATGGATGATAGCATGGGCTGTCAATTTTCTTCGGTCTTGTATTCCTTTTTAGTCAAAAAAGATTGTGCTGTGAAAAAGTGCTGTGACACTTTACTCTGTACTGTTATTGTTTTCACCTGTACTACATCAATGCACTCTGTACTAACTCAATGTAACTGCACTGTGTAATGAATTGACCTGTACAATCGGTGTGCAAAACAAGTTTTTCACTGTACCTTGGTACGTGACAATAATAAACCAATACCAATGCCAATACCAAAAGATTGTATTTGATTGGGAGTGGAAGGGTGTGAGAGTTGTGAGACAGGCAGGAAAGTCAGAACAGTCCATTTATTTGGTCAGGGTAATTGGTATTTTCTTTCCTTTTGTGTTAATCTTTATCTGCAGGCCTGTCTCAATAGGTTTTGGTGCACACATAGATTTTAAATGTGTACATTTGAATCTAAACTAAATTACCAAATATTAACTGTTTAGATTTGAACTCTCAGCACTGATTCCCTGGTAGTCACGCTGAAGAATTGTGTTGGTTGTGTTGGGGCGGGAGTAGAGGTGAGATCACAGGGAGAGTGGGCATTTCCTACAGTGTCTTGAGGGATTTTAAGAATTTTGATTTAGCTTATTATAATAGCTCTCATCTTTCATGCCATTGAGAAGATCTTATTGCATGATTGGCTTTGGAAGAAGTCAGGATTCAAGTGTAATTTTAAATGTTAATGCATAACCAAAGGCTGGAAATTGGATATTCCCTATGGGATAATAACTCTGAGAAAATGTTGGTCTAATTCATGACTTGTACAAATTAGTATAACTTTCTTTAATATGGGATGATTTTTCAGATGGTGTTTGATGTGATCCAAGCAGTATTACTTGAGTGATTTATTTTTTTAAGTACTTGTATAGTTCATAAATCTCTCACTTGAAGATTAAAGAAAATTATTTATTCTGCAATCAAGCAGGGAACTGTGCATAATAGCCTCTTTGGATATATTCTTTTTAATTCTTAAGGTACAGTTAATTGATAATTAAATTGATATATACAATATGGTGTCAAATTCTAACTTTGGTTTAAAGTTTCTTTTTGATATACTAAATATTTCCAGGAAGTGCCAGATCAGAGTCATTCAAAATTAGTGGCATTCCGAGAAAAAAGTGTAAAAAAAATTTGAGCTATTTAAAAACAGTAGAACACATAAAGATGTATTTTCATGTAGGCGCATACTCTCAAGTCTTTGATTGTTGACTGAAAAATGTTAATCTTCTGGTAGCTTCCTGTCCTCTTAGTATAATGAAGTTTGTACTTCATTATTTTATATATTTTTAAGAGTTTCCTTATTTGGATTTTGTTTTTGTCTGGTCTAATAGAAAAAATGCTCATATTTTAGTTGAAAAACTTAATGCAACAAATTTCCTGGAAAGGATAGCAGAATTCAAGTAGTGTCAGATTATGAAAGAAATGCTAATTTGGTATAAATACTAAGTGAAACAAGTTTGTTCTCCTGACATATGCTTTGCTTTAGTTGTTGGAAGTCCATGTTTAATTTGTATGCACCGGTGTTGTTAAATTAAACTTGAAGCAATCTGTACTGATTTAATATTCCTTTGTTTTTGTACATGTGAATGGGAATGAATTTTATTACCTTGTTTCCTGACCAAAGACAGCATCATTAATTATATAACATCTTTGAAGTAGGTAAAATGTTTCAAGGAGCTTCAGAGGAGGAGCTTGGTACGAAACTTCACACCAAGCTGCGTACAGATATTACAATAGACAACTGAAGGTCTTGTCAAAGAAAAAGGCTTTAAGGAACAACTTAAAGAATGTGAAGAGGCAGAGAGATTCAAGGAGAGAATTTCAGAACTTTTCTGCCTGAGCAGTTGAATCCTTGGCTATCATTGAAGCAATGGAGTGGGAGGGCTGTGAGGTTTGGTGTAATGCAGAGATCTGAAAAGGTGGTCAGGTAGGAGGAGATTAAAGAAGTAGAGGGGAGGTGGACCACTGGGGGGTCTTGAACAAGATCAGCCTTGTTTTGATTTGTCCTTTGAATTGTCTTTAGAATCCATTTCTTAAGTGTACGTATGATTCAAAATTAGATATAGCGATTGTGACATTGATCCTATTTTTAAAGGCATTCTTGAAATCTTTCATGTTGCATGTTCTTTCAACAATACTTAAATATATGTAGCTGCATTATCATGGAGCAATACCTCAAGGTATTTCTCAAAGGCACGAAGAAATCCAGTCAGTATACCAAATAAGGAGAGATTGGAAAAGGTGACCACAAACTTAGTCAAAAAGTGGGTTTTAAGGAGGAAAGGTAAGCAGAGAAAGGAGATTTGGGAGATTTGATATGAAACCTTAGCAGCTGCAGCACTATCACTAGTGATCAAGTAAAGAAAGGGGCAGATGCACAAAAGTAGCCTTAGAACAATAGACTGAAAAATGGATATATTATAACATTGGAGGGAATTACAAAGATATGGAAGGATGAGGTAATGTAAGGTCTTAAGCACAAAGATGAAGGTTGCTGATTTTAGGTTTGGGAGCCATGGGGCCAGTGAAATAGATCAGTGAGTGGACCAAATGAGCTATAAAATGGTGAGGGGCTTGGTCACGCGTCCTTAAGTTCTTGTTCTTGGGCCAAGTAGAGAATCAGTAAGGATGTCATTCAGTCTTATTTTTATTACAGTGTTTATATTTTCTTTCCCTTGAGAGCTCACAATCAGCCAATACATCATACTTGTTGACACTTGCTTTCCTTCCTAATTATTGAAGCTTGCCCTTTGTTTCCTTGAAAATTAAGTCAGAGATGACAGAGATATTAATTGTTTCACTCATATAAAAACTTGAAAATTAATCGAAGAGAAACTGGAAGATTGAAATAAAAAAGTTTTGTTTCAATACCCGATTCTTCCGTGTGTGTGTGTGTGTGTTTATGTTTTTTCAGAAACAGAAAAATGTGGTTTGACTTAGAATAATTGGCTAGGTTGTCACTTGCTATAGAAGAAAGTTTTCTCAAACATATGGTCAACTGAAAGAATAATAAACATTGGTATATTGTCAAATACATACCACACAGATTGAAAAATACCACATTGCTTCTTAAATTAGTAAAATTTTAAAGAATTCACACAATTTGTAATTTGAATATAATTGTTTAAACCTTTTCACACAACTGTGTGACAGTTATAATTTCCAGCCTGCTTTATTGACTGTTCTGCAGAAAAGATTTTGTCACATGTTGTAAATAGCCTGGGGATGTGATATAAGTAGCAGAAGAAAATAAGACTGTAGGATTGGCCAAAATAAAAATTTTGCCCGATAAAGCTAATGCTTGAATAAATGATTAAGCTGTTCAAAATATGGCTACATTGGAAATATTTCTAAGCACATGATTTTGTTTTAACAATGTAGTAAGGACATTCTCAATCTTGCCACCATAGTTTTTCTGAGATTTCAACACTGCATAGGCCAGACTCACTTGTTAATTGTCTTAAAATGAGCCTGTGAAGAACAGTACAGCTGGAGAACCAGTCTTTTTTGAACCATTGAGACCATGGTAACAGCATTAGTTTAAAAAAAATGAATTCTACAATGATAATATTAAACTAGCTTATAAAAGGTGTAGGCTATCACTGTTTACATTCGACTAGGCCTCAGAGTATCAGTGCAAATAGTTTGGAGGCTTTGTGATTTGAAGGTGCTTATTACACAGGTATTTTTCACTGTAATCTCACCTATAAATGTATATAGAGAATCAGTTGGGTAGTTTTAATGGAAAATTGGTTGTATTTTGTTCTGCTGTTTGGTGCACTTTGAAATCCGGGTTGAAGTATTTTGTTTGAGATCAACATCTTTAATTCCTCATTTATAATCAATGTTTAAATAATGGTTAGACTCTCATGCCTCCATGAACGCTACTTCGTTATTCCTCTTGTTTTGCATTATTTATTTATTTTGGAATTTATAGTAATCTTATGTCTTTGCACTGTACTGCTGCTGCATAGCAACAAACTTCACGACGTATAAGTCAGTGATAATAAATCTGACTCTGACGTTGTGGCACTTTCATCTGTTTCTAGGAACACTTTAGCTGTAATGCATTCCAAGCTTTGTGTTGTGTTGATCCTGGAGCAGGATTTGGTTGATTGAACCCCTCAACCTTTCTGTTATTGAATAAACAGGATCTCTGATCCCAAGGGAAAAGTTTAAAGGGGATAAGCTATGTGAATGGAGTAAGGAAGCTCTTCCCTGAGAGTTTAACAAGAGTTGCAGGTGCATCTTATTAAGGTTGGTAACTTATTAATGACTTATGGTGGATGTCAGTGGATGCTCAGTTAGTAGAAGTCTCATTTCTGAGTCAGAATGATGTTGGCTCAAGTTCCACCTCAGGGATCTCAACATGAAATCTAGGCTGTATCTATAGTGCTGTTCTGAAGGAGTGTTGTGCTGACGGAAATTCCAGCTTTCAAAAAATGGACATTAAGTTCAGATATTAGAATTTTTTATGGCATCATTTAGAAATAAAGGGTTATCCCATGTGTAGAGACCAGTGTTTATTCAACATCGCTTCATTGTTTAATCAACATTACGAAAACAGAGATTCTGTTCACAGTCACATAGATGTTTGTGGAAGCTTGCTGTATGCAAACCAGCAGTTGTATTTTCAACATTTCAACAGTGACTATAGTTCAAAGAGGACTCCATCCGTTATAGAACAACGGAACAACAAAGGTTGTGAAATGTGCTATAAAATGGAGTGACGTAGAACATAGAACAGTACAACACAGGAACAGGCCCTTTGGCCCACATTGAATGTGCTGAGATTACAGTTGCAGTTGCAGTTAGTTTGCAGTTGACACTAAAATTGTAGAGTTGTGGAGAGTGAAGAATGTTGTCAAAGGAAAGAGCAGGATACAGATCAGTTCAATATATGGGCAGAAAAATGGCAGATTGAGTTTAATCTGGACAAGTGTGAGGTGTTGTACTTTGGGATGTCAAATATAAGGGGAAAGTACACAGTAAGTGGTAGTACCACTTATTAGGAGTACAAATTAGGAGTACCACTCCTAATTTTTAGCTTAAATTTGAAGATATTTGGAATCCATTTATTCAATATTTTCACATGATATAGATCCCCTTTCAATAACTTTCCAATTTAGAGGAACAGAGTCGACGACATAATATTGCTCTGTTTCTACTGAGAAATTTTAGTCCAGTCTTTTTGTTTTGAAATTTTTCTGTTTAGTTTGGTTTGATATATTGTTTATAATTTTCTTATTGATTTGGGGATTTTTTTTCTTTCTCTTATTTTTATATATATATATATATATAAAAAAATCTTTTTCTTTCCTTTCTTTTATGTTATATTCATTTACTAAGAGATCGCTGGATCTACAGATTTTTTAATATTTTATTGTTCTTTATGATTATCTATGCCATGATTGTTCTCCTGATCTCTTTGTATTACATGTACAAACATTGATGTTATATATTAATCTGTATTAATTTGAAAACTAATTAAAAGATTGAAAACGAAAAGAAATGTCTTCAAATTGAAGCGAAGGATCAACATTACCACTCCTAGTTTTTTCCAAGTTTAAACATGATATAGTTTGAGAGAACCATTGAAAAGTAGTAGGGGGTATTGGATTCTTCCATTTAAGCAAAATGGATCGTTTGGCCATTAATGTAACAAAGGCAATCATATGGTTAGTGGAAGCAGATAAATGGCCAGACTCTATCCTTGGTAATCCAAAAGTTCCAGTGATAGGGTGAGGTTGTAAATCAATATTCAATACATTTGAGATAATGTTAAAAAATTCTTTCCAATATTTTTCCAAAAGAGGACAGGACCAAAACATATGTGTCAAAGAAGCCACATACGATTTACATCTGTCACATATAGGATTTATATAGTGATAAAAACAGGCTAGCTTATCTTTTGACATGTGGGTCCTGTGAACTACCTTAAACTGTATCAAAGAGTGTCTGGCACACATTGAAGACGTATTAGGTGAATACTGATGTAAAGTACTTATTTAGTGCCTTGCCCACTTCCTCTGGCTTCGGGCATCATTCCCTCCCTTGTCCTTGAGTAGTCCTACCCTCTCCCTAGTTATTCTCTTGTTTTATTGTATGTATAAAATGCCTTGGAATTTTCCTTAATCCTACTCACCAAGGACATTTCCAGTTCCCTTTAGGCCCTCTTGACTCCCTGTTTAAATTCTTTTCTGCTTTCTTTAAATTCCTTAAGGGCCCTGTCTGATTTCAGCTTCCTAAACCTTACATACACTTCCTTTTCTTTTTGACAAGGTTCCTGAATCTTGCCATCCTTGCCTTTCTTCCTCACTAGAACATGCTGGTCCTGAATTCTGATCAGTTGGTCTTTAAACGACTCCCACATGTGAGATGTGGACCTACCTAGTAACAGCTGCTCCCAATCTTAAGAAATTTAAGATTGTCTCTTAACTAAAACATAAAATCTTGGACTTATTTAGTCAGGAAGTAATTGTGACTCCAACAAAGGACTATTGACATGAAAGGTTATCTTTCTACTATTGATTCATTTTTTGGGATCTGGCTAAGGCACACATTTATTATCTACCTTTAAGAAAGTGATGGTGAACTGGCATCTTGAACCACCACAGGCATGCTGGTGAAGATACATCCCCAATGCCATTGTGAACAGTTCCAGGATTTAGACCCAGTGACAATGAAAGAGCAGGTAAATGTTTCTAAGTTGGGATGATGTGCCTTTTGCAAGCCTTGACCATCTTTATGCTGAAGTGTGTCAGTTTCAGAGGTACTGTTGAAGTAGCCTAGAGGAGTAACTACAGTGCAGTTTGTAGATAGTGCACACTGCAGGCACTGTGTGCTAATGGTGCAGGGAATGAATGTATATGGTCGTGGGTGAGCAACCAGTCATATGGGCTGGTTGTCTTGAATGTTGTGGGAGCTGCACTCATCCAGATAAATGGAGAGAATTCCATCACTCTCCTGACTTGTGACTAGGTGGAAAGGCTGTTTCTCTTTCGCTTTTTCAGTGTAGTGGTTGTAATACAACTGAGTGTCCTGCTGGGCTATTTAAGAGGCAATCACGAAGGTGGGACTCCACAAGTGCTCACACACCTACTGAATGTTCCCGGCTATTTTTGCTTTAGTTTGAATTCCAAGCATCTAAGATGATAAACAATATTTTATTTTTGAGTAGATTGAATTCTTTCTTCTGGATTATCAAAGTTTATTCTGTAAGTGTTTGGAGCTATTTGCCAAGGATAGTCAAATGAATGAAAATGTCGTACTGTTCTGAAAAAGGAATTTGTGATCTGAAACGTTAACTGTGTTTCTCTTAACACAGATGCAGCTTGATTGGTATTGGTTTATTATTGTCACTTGTACCAAGGTACAGTGAAAAACTTGTCTTACAAACCGATCTTACAGGTCAATTCATTACACAATGCAGTTACATCAAGTTAGTACAGAGTGCATTGATGTAGTACAGGTAAAAAAAAACAATAACAGTACAGAGTAAAGTGTCACAGCTACAGAGAAAGTGCAGTGCAATAAGGTGCAACGTCACAACAAGGTAGATCATGAGGTCATGAGGTCATAGGTCATAGTCCATCTCATTGTATAAGGGAACTGTTCAATAGTCTTATCACAATGAGGTAGAAGCTGTCCTTAAGTCTGGTGGTATGTGCCCTCAGGCTCCTGTATCTTCTACCCGATGGAAGAGGAGAGAAGAGAGAATATCCCGGGTGGGTGGGGTCTTTGATTATGCTGGCTGCTTCACCAAGACAACGAGAGGTAAAGACAGAGTCCAAGGAGGGGAGACTGGTGTCTGTGATGCCCTGGGCTGTGTCCACAACTCTCTGCAGCTTCTTGCGGTCTTGGGCAGAGCAGTTGCCATACCAAGCAGTGATACATCCTGATAGGATGCTTTCTATGGTGCATCGGTAAAAGTTGCTGAGAGTTCAAAGGGGACAAACCAAATTTCTTTAGCCTCCTGAGGAAGTAGAGGCGCTGGTGAGCTTTCTTGGCCATGGCATCCACGTGGTTTGTCCAGGACAGGTTGTTTGTGATATTCATTCCCATGAACTTGAAGCTGTCAACCCTCCTGACCTCAGCACCATTGATGTAGACAGGTGTATGTACACCACCCCTTTTCCTGAAGTCAATGACCAGCTCTTTAGTTTTGCTGACATTGAGGGAAAGGTTGTTGTCATGACACCATTCCACTAAGCTCTCTATCTCCTTCCTGTACTCCGATTCATCACTGTTTGAGATACGGCCTACAATAGTAGTATCATCTGCAAACTTGTAGATGGAGTTAGAGCAGAATCTGGTCACACAGTGAATGGTTCCACTATTTCCTGTTTTTAATTTCGGATTTCCTCCATCTGCAATTTCTTGATTTGTATTTACTATCAGAATGTTTTGCCTTTGCGAAAGTTTATTAATTGGAAGTGTTAGAGATTAAAGGGAGTGGTGGGATGTTTCATATGGACAAGTGCACAGGCCAAGTAAGTGTAAAATTGATGGGAACTGACCTTAGGAAATAGCAAGAGGAAAGCAATTTGACGGAAGTTGTTATGGTATTGGGGGTGGATGTGTTGGGAAATTGTAGAATTACATGGTGGTCCTTGGAAAGTGAATTTTCATGATCAGCACAATTGGAGCTGTGGTGAAAGAGGTATGTTGTGTAATTTGAGAGATCAAGAACAAGTCTCGGGAGAAACAATTTGTTTGGGGGAAAAACCCTTCTTGATTCTACATGTTGTATAAGTCGTTGGTGAGGCTGCACTTGGAGCAGTGTGTGCAGTTATAGGAAAGATGTAGTTAAACTGGAAAGAGTGTAGAAAAGATTTATGAGGATGTTGCCAGGACTAGAGGGCCTGAGTTATAGGGAGGGGTTGGCTTTATCCTTTGGAACATAGGAGAATGAGGGGCAACCTTGCAGAAATGTTTAAAATTATGAGAGGCATAGATAAGGTGGATAGTAACAGTCTTTTCCCCAGGGTAGGGGAGTGCAAAACTAGGGGGCATAGGTTTAGAGTGAGAGGGGAAAGATTTAAAAGGGACCTGAGGGGCAACTTTTTCTTGCAGAGGGTGGTCAGTATATGCAACGAGCTGCCAGATGAAGTGGTTGAGGCAGGTACAATAGAATCATTAAAGAAGCACTTGGATAGGTATGTGGAGGGGCGGGGCTTGGCAGGATATGGGCTGAATGCAGGAAATTGGAACTAGCTGGGTGGGCATCGTGGTCGGCATAGACTGGTTGGGCCGAAGGGCCTGTATCTGTACTGTATTGCTCTATGACTCTGATACTATTAGAGGAAATATCCTGGATCTGGGTAAACATATAAATAAAGGCAACCACTTTGATAGGTTAGATTGTACATTAGTTATAAAGTAAGACTACTACTAAGAGTGTTTACATTAGGGAAAAAACATAACTTACTGTTCTTATGAATAGCCATGTGTTCATAAGAACATTAGGTGGGAAGGGGGGGATATGTGATGGCCTGGGAAATGAGTGTGTGTCAGGAGGAATTTACATGAGGGAATCTAGAATTCTCTCTGGAGTTTTCCAAGAAATTGTCCAACTCTTTCAGTGTAACTAATAGTTGGAGACGATGGTTTCTGACCTTGTGCAATTTGGCAAATGTGATGTCCATCAATGGACTTGAACTTTTGTTGTCACCATTGTTTATTCAAAAATTCATTCAGGGATTTGTGAAATGAATGCTGTCATCAGTAGGCTGAACGCCCTTTTTAAAGTTTGGTTGTTGTGCTAGAAAAGCATTTGGAGTGGCTTCCTGTTTAAACAATGAAATTATATAACACAGAAGGAGTCCATTCGGTCTATCTTGCCTAGTTAGTGTCTCTGAATGAGTTACCAATTAGCCCACTTCATGCCGAAACCTTGCACAATTTTTCTTTTGAAGATCCAAATCCCTTTTGGAAGTTATTATTGAATCAGTTTCCACCACTCTTTCAGGCAATGTGTTCCTTATCATAACAACTCACTCAGTGGAGGGGAGAAAGAAAACAGCCCCACCATTCCACCCACACCAGCTTTTTGCCAGTAATTTAAATTTTGTCTCTTCTGGTTACTAATCCATCTGTCAGTGGAAACTGTTCCTTCCTTTCTAATCTATCAATTGTTCTCTTTATTTTTGAACACCTCTTTTGAATCCTTCAGCTTCTCCACTTTGAAAAAAGAACAAGCCCAGTCTTTCCAGATAATCAGAATAGTACATCCCATTAGATTCCATCTGCCATTGAATCATGGCTGACACAAGAAATGATAATGAAAGTTAAAGTGATGGAATGTCAGTCAGTTCTGGATTAAAGTCTGAAAATTGTTGTCTTAGAATTTTTAGGTAGAGTTTCTACATGGTTGCACTAGTTAGTTTGGGTCCAATATTGAATACATGTTATTTTCCATGTAAGTCAAATTTCTGTGATTTATCGCATGAGCTTTAAAAACACTGGATTATAAATCGGCTCTGCGTTAAAACTGTCCATGCTCTCAAGGTGACTTAATCACCATTGTGAGTTTCCACTCATTCTACTCATTTGCAGGCTGTTGATGAGGCTAGAAGCATTAAATTGGGTGTAAGGATACTGATTTACACTATAAAAAGCCTTTGAATCTAATTTTTTAATTTACTAAAGAACTAACTGCCCTGCATTTTGGTAGAATCATTATTGTACAAAAGGAAGCCATCTGGCCTGTCATCTATGCCAATTTCTGAAAGAGCAATGGCGTAAGTCCCATTTCCCGATTCTTTTTCCCTGAAAATTATTCATTCTCAAGTGCCCCTCTAATCCCCTTTTGAAGGCACTTATTAATTCAGTTTCTATCACCTCTTAAGGCAGTAAATTTCAGTAAATATACACAGTAGTTTCACAAACTACTGTGTATATTTGTGTATATTTTTTAATGTTACATTTTAGATTGGCAATTGGGTCAGTTTATGGCAGTTTTTGTGCCCAGCTATATTTGAAAATTAGAGGGTAAAAATTTCTCAAATTGTTGCAATTTTGGCAGCACCCAGAATAGAAATTTATCCCTCATTGTTCATTGTTAGTAAGTGTGATGGCACAATGCTTCTTCTAAAAAGGGCACTCTTTGATATTAGGTATTATTTTTTAGCTGAATATTTAACATGGCTTATGTACTGACATATTTATGATGGAGTTTATTGTCAAAAAGTGTTGTTCTTACAAATATATTTGATACTGAGCAGATATTAACTGTGCATTTAAGTGTATAACAGTTTTCTATAAATTTACTTGTATTTTTATTATATTGCTTCCTCAGATTCGAATGGAAGGAATTTTAATTTCTAGTGAGGTGAATTTTTTTTTGAAGATAATATTAACCAAGTGATTAAAATTTTCATTGACAAACTTGTACAACTAATTTCACAGCTCTTCAAAAGGTAGTAGAGCAGAATTGTTGCATTGTCGTCTTCAGTTGTTTCCAGGCACACACATTTTACTTATTAATGAGGACCTGTGACTGATGCCAAGATGTTGCACATGCTGTGCCTGGGGTTTTGGTTTGCTGATGGAGACATCTGAAGGATTATAGTTTCTTTAGAACTAAACCGGAAAAGATTTCAAAATAGGCAGGAACTGAAGTCCTGCCTGTTACTCTGCTAAACTCAGTAAGATTTCTTTAAGAAGTTTTTGGAAGATCTATATTATTGCGTAGTTGAACTTCCTTAACACAGCTGGAATAATACAAAGTTAATAAATGAATAACAGAAAATCTACTGCCATAGTGTAGAGGGCCAGAAGAAAGTTTTTTTTTAAATTTAGTGGGCTTTTTTAAAGTGATGCTCTGACACTTCTGATTGTATTGAGGAAATTGTACACTAAGACTGGTTAAGATTTAAAAAAAATTGTTGTATGGGTAATACACTTGTGCAAAAGAAACGGAAAAACACTAGGAAAGTAGAGTTCATGGCAACAATAAAATTATCCATACATCACTAAAATTCTGTAGACCAGATTATCAATCTTTGAAAAATCCAAAATTGACAATATATTCAGGTTTCTTTCTTCCCCTTTATTTGCATCCTGTCACAACACAATTTCTATCTGCTTACTTGCAAATCTGCTGTTATATTTTTTGCCTTTATTCATGATACTCAAAACTTTTAAACTATTTTATATTTAAGAGTGGAAGCCATCTTAACTTTTAAGTATTATGTGAGAGTGATGTCACTGGTAATGGCAGGAATAAAATATATTGTGTAATTCAGAGTTCCAAAATGATTTTAGAAAGCAAGACACAATGTAATGAGAGTTACATTTGATCTTGCCTTGGAATTGCAAGAATTTTTCAAATAAGGTGATTTAATCCATCTCAGAATACGTATTAATTTCAAATGCTGATAGAATAACTTGCAAACTGTGTTCACGATGGTGATGTATATGGTGATGTATATTTTGATGTGTAGATGGCCTAGAGTGATTATAATCTGGAATTAGGATCAGGTGATTTTGGGCTTTTTTTGTGTCCCTTGGTTGATGAGAACTGAATCTGATTGTTTATGTAAATATTATTCACCTTTTAAGCTTTTGACTTAATTTTGACATGCCAGAAGAGGAAACTATTTTCCTGCCTTCCCTGAAAAATGCCAATCTGTATTGGGTACATTGTATTTTCAAGTGTGTTCCCTGAACGCTAAGATAAAGATAGTTTAGGATATCAGCCATCCCAGAGTTATGGTGCCATCATTGAGATTTTTAATGGGCCCTGGTGTTTCCCTGATTTTTTTTTTAAACAAGTTTAGAGAAGTCCTTCACATGTATTTTATACTGTCTGCCATCTTGAATGTGCTTTTGTATTTTAGCTGCTGTGATCAGGTTCTTGGCCATCCTTGGTTGGTTCTCCTTTGGACTCTCTGCACAACCCATTTGTGCTTGTGCATATGACAAACTCGACTTTGTCTTTGACTTTGACAATCCCTAGCTTGAGATCCCTTACCACCTGCTCTTCCCATCCACTAATCTGTAGACCCTACAACCCCCCTGATGTCCAACTACTGATAACCATGTCTACCCCCGGCTACGAAGCCTGCTAGCCCCAACAACCGATTAAGGCCTCAAGAGATCCCTTGCAACCATCACTTAGAACATACATAGAACAGTACAGCACAGAACAGGCCCTTCGGCCCACAATGTTGTGTCGACATAGCTATTCCCTCCTAACTACAGAATGCCCGTATCCCTCCATTTTCCTCTCATTCATGTGCCCATCCAAGCCCCTCTTAAAATCTCCCAATGAATTTGCCTCCACCACCCTATCAGGCAACGCATTCCAGGCATCCACCACTCTCTGAGTAAAAAGCTTACTCCTCACATCTGTTCTGAACCTGCCCTCTCTCACCTTAAATGCATGCCCTCTTTATTGAGCATTTAATCGCTCAATAAAGGGAAAAGGCTATTGCTTGTCCACCCTATCTATGCCCCTAATAATTTTTTACACTTCCAACAGATCACCCCTCAACCACTGTTGCTCTAGAGAAAAAAAAGAGCCCAGGTTTGTCCAGCCTCTCCTGATAGCACATGGCCTCAAATCCAGGCAGCATCCTAGTAAACCACCTCTGCACCCTCTCTGAAGCCTCAACATCTTTCCTATAGTGAGCCGACCAGAATTGCACGCAATACTCTAAATGCAGCCTAACCAGAGTTCTATAAAGATGTACCCTTCTAATCATTCAATTGGCCCTGATTTCCTTCCTGCATTCCTTGACTCTCTCTCATGGACAGTCATCCTCTGCCTTGAGCATTTGAACTTTGTTCAGTGGTACATTACTCACATTTTCATTATTCCTTACAGCATAGGAGGCTACTTAACCCGCTAAATTTATGCCAGCTCTCAGAGCAATCCCATCCCCCTACCTATTTCCTTGTAACCTCTCTCAAGTTCCCCTGATTCTCCTTATTTCCACTAACATGGGGTAAATTACAATAGCTGATTGACCTGTTGATCAGCATGCCTTTTTGATGTGAGAAATCCAGGTGATCACTGGGACATTTTGCAAATTCCACTCAGACAGTACCCAAGGTCTTGATCAAGACAAGGTCATTGGAACAGTGGGGCAGCAGCATCATCTGCTCCGCCACTGTGCCACCCAAGGCTCCTCAGATGTTGTGCAGCACAGAATTTCAGAGCAGCCTGTTGTGTACAACTTCAGAGATGCTGACCCATCTCTCGGCATCTCCTTCTTTTTGTCTCCTACATTATTTCATTGATCACGTTATTTACTAGATATTTCCTCAGCGAGCTATGTTGACTTTTTGTTCTAAATTCTTTTTATTCTTGCTTTTTAAACCTCTAACAATATGTTTAATTTATTTAACAAGCCGCCTTGGTTATTTCCTTGTGCCCTCAAAATCAGCCTTGCTAAAATTGTCTCACCCTGCTCTTGCTTTCTGTTTCATTAGCCTAACCTCAAGAGCATCAATATTGTGATTGTTGCTTTCAAAGTTTCTTCGAGCAAATTGTCAGAATTGGGCAATTGCTTTTTTTTAACAATTTATCACAGAATTTTTTAAATGGTCTTTTATGATTGCTGTCTTCTCTTACCCACCCATCACCCCTGACTCTTTCCAACTCTCACTCTTAAACCCACTTACTTCCATCCCTTTTCATGGTTCTTAAATGCTAATGTGGCTTTCTTTGTTAAATGCAGTTGACCCAGTTTAACCAACTGAGTTTGCACCTTCCCACTTCTTGAAGTTCTTTTGAGAATTATTTGAAGAAAGTGTTTTTTATTTGAATGTTGAAAGGAGACTTTGAAAGTTCTCTTCATTGTAAGTTTGACTAGGCTAAGGGACAGAGCCTCTTCCCCAACCTTGTTTCCTTTTTTATGCAATGAGTACATTGAGCTAATAATGGACTTTCTGACAAAAGAAATCAAGTGGAATTGCCTTGGGTACGATAAATATTGTCGACATGAAGGAGTAAATCATATGGTAGTGTGATGCATTGCACTTTGGAGGCCGAATTTGAGGAAAGGATTAGTTATGGGATTTGCCAGATCCAGAAATATGCAAAAATAGAGCATTTTCCAGCAGGGAGACTATGACATCATTTGAAAATAGTTGGAAGAGTTTTGTTGGATTTGACTGTTTACTTGGAGCTATTCTGTTACTTATTAAATGCACTGTATTTCTTATTGTGGAGGACATCATTTGGAAATTAGGTTTGACTGTATGAGTTTTAAAATAGTTGTCAATATTGACTACACAACTATTGTTAGTTATTCTAGTGTATAGATTATAGCAATAAAAGGAAATAGTTAAATAATTTTAAATTCACTGAAGGACAGTGGAGTCATCAGAGTATTATTCTTTAAAGTTCACCCTGCTTTCAGACTGAGATTGCAAAGAAACTTAAAGACTTAATGAGAAATGTTGTGGAGTTCTGCCTCCATTGTTATCTATACCATTTATTTCACAGTTATAAGATGCAATTTCTTTTTTGAAAATTGTTTCTGGGAATGACATTGGCTGGCGTTTTTAATGGAGCTCTGCAAGTGCTTATGCTTTTTTAAGTGAAGGGTGACATAAGGAAACAAAACCAATTCTCACCAACATTGAGATTGGAAAGGAAGTGAATAAAAATAAACACATTTTAATTTCCAAATTTGAACTTCTCTAGTTCGTTTTACAATTACATTTTGGGGGAGGCATTATCTTATGTCTGATTGAAGAGTCATTGACCCACAAAATCAAGTTCATGCCACTTTTAATGCATTTTGAGAGGATTTCCTATCTCCATAAATTTTCTTCATAATTTTCTGTTGCAATTATTAATTCATGCAATGTAATGACAACGTAACATGACCTAAGTTAGTTTTTGCATTAATTTGATTGCAAAATCTTAATTTTTTGGATTTTCAATTCATTGGACAGCATAATACCTCTGCAAATTGTGTGATTACTAATGAAATTACATTGGTATTACTAAGGACATTTACGACTGTGGTACTCAATGATCCTAGTTTGAGAGCCCACAGTTGGCATGTTAAAACTTTGCCTCTTATTGGTGCAAAGCCACTTTCTTTTATAGTTCTTTATTTGGCTGTTAAAAGAAAAAAATGCAAATTTTATTTGAAATCTTGCTTAAAAATTAAAGCTAGAAGCTTCCTCTTTGTCCCTTCTTATCTAATAATGGGCAAGTTCAGCTAACAATCAGCTGTATTATTAAAAGTTAGAACTGTCTATTCTGAATAAATAAAAGCCAGTGTAAATTTTGTTCTTTGATGAAACAAGGGTAGATGAGGGAAGCATGGTTAATGCACAGAACGCTAGAGGTTAATCTTGGGTACGTGGACTTCAAAAGACATTGATACCAAAATTAAAACCTAGAACAGAAGAACAGGGACAGAGCGGACACAAAATTAGCAGAGGAATCGAAAGCACAGGGTAGTGGTGAATTGCTGTTTTTCAGCCTAGAAGTGTGTAATGGTTTTCCGGTGGCCATTGTTGTGTTCTTTTTTTTTGTTGTATATAGGTGTAATTTTGAAGTTTTCAGATCGCATGTCAATCATAAATGTTGTAAACATTGGGGAGGGTAGTAAGGAAATACAGAAGGATATGTAGCAATGATTCCTAATTATTTTCTGAGCATGTTCCATTTTAAATGCTGGAGATATTTGGGTCTTGAAATCATGCCGTTAACTTTTCATAATATGTATTACACTACCCATTTGTAGTTTTTATATTTTAATTGAAAACATCTGAAAATCATTTTTTTAGATTGTAAAAAGAATATTGATCACATAAGATAAGAAAAAGGAGCAAGAGTAGACCAAACAACTCCACAAGGCTCTTCCACCATTTGATAAAACCATGGGTGATTTGATCTTGACCTCAACTCCAACTTCCTGCTTGTTCCTGTAATCCTCTAATGTTCAACAATCTTTTTCTCTCAGTCTTGACTCTATTTGGCTCAGCCCCCACAGCTCTCTGGGGCAGAGAATTCCAAAGATACACAGCTCTCAGTGAAGAAATTCTTCCTCATCTCTTTCTTAAATTGGTGACATTTAATCTGAGGAAATGCTTCCTATTTATAGACTCCCCACCCACCCCTCCTGCCCTCAAAAGGAGAAGAAACATCTCAGTGTCATGAATTTGATTGAAACTTTTGAAGGGGTGACCAAGAGGATTGATGGGCAGGATGGTAGGTGTTGTCTACATGGGCTTTATCAAGCCTTTGACAGGGTCCTGCATTGTAGGCTGGTCCAGAAGGTTAAAACACATGATATCCTGGGTGAGCTGGCCAGCTGGATACAAAATTGCTTGGTGGTAGGAGTCAGAGAGTGGTAGTAGAGGGTAGTTTTTGAGATTGGAGGCTTGTGCTGCAGGGATGGGGGTTCTGGGACCCCTGTTGTTTGTCATATATATTAATAGTTTGGATGAGAATGTAGGTGGCACAGTTAGTAAGTTTCCACATGACACCAAAATTGAAGATATAGTGGACAGTGAAGAAGGTTATCTAATGTTACAACAGGATATTGATCAACTGGGAAAGTGGGCAAAAGAATTGGTAGATGGAATTTAAGATGGAAGTGATGCACTTTGGTATTGGTATTGGTTTATTATTGTCACTTGTACCAAGGTACAGTGAAAAGCTTCTTTTACAAACCGATCATACAGGTCAATTCATTACACGGTGCAGTTACATTGAGTTAGTACAGAGTGCATTGATGTAGTACAGGTAAAAACAATAACAATACAGAATAAAGTGTCACAGCTACAGAGAAAGTGCAGTGCAAAAGTTAAACTAGGGCAGGATATACACGGTGAATGTCAGGTCCCTGGGGAATGTTGTAGAACAGAGAGACCTCGGGGTAGAAGTACATAGAACCCTGAAAGTGGCAATATGAGGAGACAGGGTGGTGAAGAATGCCTTAATCAGCCAAGGCATTGTGTTGGGATGTCATGTTTACAGTTATACAAATCGTTGGTTTGGCTGGACTTGAAGTATTGTGTGCAGATGAAAAACACGATGATGCTGGAGAAACTCAGCAGGCCAGACAGCATCTGTGGAGAAAAGCAGGTGGTCAACATTTCAGGTCAGGACCCTTCTTCAGGACTGAAGATAGGAAAAGGGGAAGCCCAATATATAGGAGGAAAAAACAGAGCAGTGATCGGTGGACAAAAGGTAAATGCAGGTAAGAGATAGTGATAGGCAGATGCAGGGGAGGAGGGGAGAGCAAATCCACTGGGAGATGGGTCAAAGGTAGGGAGAGAGAGGAAAAAAAAATTTCTTCTTTGGACTCTCTTCACAACCCATTTGTGCTTGTGCATATGACAAACTTGACTCTGTCTTTGACTTTGACAATTCCCAGCTCGAGATCCCTTACCATCTGCTCTTTTCATCCACTAATCTGCAGACCCTACAACCCCCCTGATGTCCAGCTACTGATGACCGTATCTACCCCTGGCTACCTATATTATTGGGCTTCCCCTTTTCCTATCTTCAGTCCCGAAGAAGGGTCCTGACCCAAAACTTTGACCTCCTGCTTTTCTCCACGGATGCTGCCTGGCCTGCTGAGTTCCTCCAGCATCATTGTGTTTTTCATCCAGATTCCAGCATCTGTAGTCCTTTGTTTCACAAGTATTGTGTGCAGTTATGGTTGCCACCCTACAGGAAAGATGTGATTAAGGTAGAGAGGGTGCAGAAAAGATTCACAAGGATATTTCGTGGATTGGAGGTCTTGAGTTATAAGGAGAGACTGGATCAACTGGTTCTATTTTTCCTGGAAAAATGGCGGTGACATGATAGAGGCATACCAAATTATGAGCATTGGTATAGATAAGCATGATGGTCAGCATAAATGTGGTGGCCAAAGGCTTTTTTTCTCTGCTGTACAGCACAATATGATTCTATCTATTCTTGTCAAGCCCTTGAGAATCTTATCTTTCATAAGATCATCTCTCATTCTTTGTTCAATGAGTAGAGGCTCAATCTCCTCAATCTTTCAAAACCATTTGTCTTACTCCAGGTATAGTGTCACCAAACCCCTGGAGCATGCTGCAAGTCTTTCTTATTTTTATACAGTTTGTGATAAGGGTCAACATTTTATCTGCTTTTGTAATTATTAGCGGATATTCATTTCCCGTTGAACAGTAGCATAGTGTTGTCTCTTGCCATTTAAACAATATTCTGCATTTATGTTCCTCCTACCAAAATGGATAAGCTGTATCATTTCCATATGCCAATCACATTATCTATCTATATCTGTTTGCAGATTCATAGGGTTCTCTTCACAACTTGCTTTCCTGGCTATCATTGTATTTTCAGCAAATTTGGCTACAATACTCCGGGTCCCTTCATCCAAGTAATTAGTGGAAATAGTGGCCCTAGTATGGATTCCTGTGACATCCCACTAGCTGTAGCTTGCCAACTTGAACATAACTCACTTCTTCTGACTGTTAACCAATTCTCTGTCCACGTTAATGTGGCACTGCCAACACCAACATCTTTTATGTGGAAGCTTATTGAAAACCTTTTGGAAATTCAAATACACTACATCTACCGTTTCCTCTTTAATCACTTTGTTTGTTACATTCTCAAAATGATGCAAATGTAAAATGCTGCAGGTGCTCGAAATCTGAAATAAAACATAAAATACTGAAAATGCTCAGCAGGCCAGGCAGCATCCAAGGAAAGAAGAGGTTAATTCCCTTTCTTCATAAACAAAATAGCATAGTTTTAAAGAGGATGTAGGAACTGGAGAGAGACTGGTGGCAATGGAATTGGAGCAGCTGGGGTAGAGTGGTGTACCTGCTCAAAAGTTTAAAAGAATAAAGTCAAATTGATGAGACTATTAAAAATGATAAAATTGTGGATTACAAAAGCAAAGATGTTATCTTCAAGCATTTGGAGTTCAAACTCATTAATGGTTTGTATAGAACAAATAACTGTTCCTTATATTAGTGTAGTTTGGTAACCAGAGGGCATATATTTAACAGAAGAATACACAGTGAAATGAAGGAAAGAAATTATTTATCTTTTATTCGTGCACTGCCCAAAAGTGAAGTGAAAGCAGATACAAAAATGGCTTTCAGTAAGAAATTAAATAAGTAGGATGAATTTTTAGGCTGGTGGGAAGAGAGCAGGTTGAAGCTAATTGGATAGTTCTTTCAAAGTGCGAGCATTGGCATGATATACTGACTCTTCTGCACTGAATCATTCTTTGGTAGTCTATGTGAGGGAGAAATCAGATGATAATATTTTGTTAAAATTTCAATTAGTGAAAAATTTTCAATGCCATCAGGACTGCCTGCTCTCTGAAGTCTGGCTTTGTTGTTTGGTGAATTCAAAGACATTAAAAATGTTGAAAATGTAGTTAGAATCTAGAGCAGGAGACTTGCCTGTACCAGAGGCATATGGATGGATGGTTAAAAGCCTTCACCTTTGACTGCCAAAGTCCAGAGCTCTGGAATTACCTATTATTGTTTTTAAAACCCTCCTTAAAACTTACCTCTGACTGCTTTTGAACTTTTGCCTCTGCCTCAATATTGTTAATAGATTTTTATTGTCAAATTCTGCTACTGAATATTAAGTGGAGTAAAAATTGCAGAAAATTATTAATTTGTTTTAGTCTTCTTTTAATCAATTTATGCTTTTATCTTTCAAGGACTTCAGCAAACTTCATCTTCTCTGCACTGAGTTGCATTGTCCCCACCAAATCAGTGGCTATTGTGTTTAAAACCTGTGGTGCAGAATTTCACATCGTTGGTGCATGTTTGTAACAACTTCAGGCTGCCGTTACTTCATTGTCTTTCTATAGCTTTTACTTTAAACATAGATGTAACCTGTAGGGGGTTGACTTCTGTGGTTTATTTAGCTTTTCCTTGTTTGGTGACATTCACTGATAGATTGTGTTTTGTTCCTGACTGAGGTAACTATTCTTTCCACTTAATGTAATCTGATGTCTATTTTAGTACTTTAGAAATCTGGCACAGACTCCAAAGATGAGCAGACATTCGCCAGGAGTTTGCTTATTTTGGGAGATGTTTGCTGTTCTAAGAGTCCAACAGAGCATGTTGCTTCATGGGGAAGCTTCAATTAGGTTGGTGGAGGGGATGTAACTGATTTGTTTGAGCTGTTGGAGTTTGTTTTGTGAGCAAACTTGTAGTCTAATCTGAGTGTGAATCAAGTTTCTAACATTTTATTTAACAATTTGCACCGGTCCAAAGATGCTTTGGTCAGGAATAGTTATTATTTTTTATATTCTTATTTACTTCCTTTCTGATGTCTTGGTTGATTAATTTACCTAAAAAGAAGGATTTAGGACAGGAAAGGCAAAAACATTTTTTTAACCTTGTTCTTCCAGCTAATAATTTGAATCGTTTCTTGTTTATTGAAATAATGTTTTAATGATTTAAATATATGTTTACATATCTCTGAGAGGGAGGGAGTCATTGATTTCAATTATGATTTTGCATATTTTCAAGTTATTAAGAACATAAGAAGCAGGATCAGGCCAGTGGGCCACTCAAGTCTTTTCTGCCATTTGGTAAGATCATGGTTGATCCAATCTTGCCCTCAACACTACTTTCTGGCGCTCTTCCCACTCTACTTGATTCCCTTGTTGTTTAAATGTTTGCCAAACTCTGCCTTTACAGCTTTCTGGGATAGAGAATTCGAAAGATTCATGACCCTCTGAGAGAAGAAATTGTTCCTCAACTCCCTCAGAACTGGGTGACCCTTCATTTTGAAACTATTCCCATCAGCTGTAGAAACCTCCACTAGGGGGAACATTCTCTCAGCATCCACTGAAAATCTTACATGTTTCAATAAGATCATCTCTCATTCTTTTCAACTCTCACGGGTATCAGCTCAATCTGCTCAACCGTTCTTCATATGTCAACTCCTTCATCCCAGGAATCAACTCGGTTAACCTTCTCTGCGCCATGTCCATTGCAATTATATTTTTCCTTAAATATGACCAAAGCAATATGCAGTGGTGCAGCTGTGGCCTTACCGGCAGCCTATAAAATTGTACCAAAATTTCCCTATTTTTATATTCCATGCCACTTGTAATTAAAGCCAACATTCCATTAGTGTCTCTAATTACTTGTGTTTCTTATGCCAGGACCCTCAGATCCCTTTGTACCACAATATTTTGTGGCACCCCTTCATTCAAATAATGATTTTCTTCTTTGTTTTCCCTTTCAAAGTCAATAATCTACATTTTCCTGCATTATACTCCCATCTGCCCACTCACTTAACATATCTATATCCCTTCACAGCCTATTAGTGTCCTCTTGACGACCTGCTATTTTCATATCATCAGCAAATTTGGTTACACATGTTAATTGTGAATGAAGTGGTTTATGAATGTCAGCTCAGCCACAGACCTTTATTAAAGTTTATTACTGTGTGCGCTTGGTAACAATGGAGCTGAAATTTCAGGTGACTTTATTAACTGTATTGAAATATTTATTTGTACTAAAAGGAGATAAGAGGTGGATGAAGGTTCAGAAAGAATTCCAGATCTTAATGTTTAGGCAGTCAGTGGTGTGTAAAGGTGGAGTGAGGTGCAAGAGGTCAGAGTTGGATGAGTTATTAATTCCTTATGATGGGGAAAATGTAGTGTGGAAGAATGCTGCAGTGATTGTGAGGCTGTGGAAGGATCTGAAGGTGAGAATTGGAGGGTACTCAAACGAGCATTGGAACAGTTAAATCAGGTGGAGACAAAAAGTATGGTTAAGGCTTCAGTGAGTAGAAGGGTGGAGGCAGAAAGGAGATGAGTGATTTAATGATGGTGAAGTTTGTTGTTCTATGTCGTGAGTGGATATGAGTTTGCAATCTCTGGCTGGGGGTTCAAGGATGGTAAGATTGTAAACAATTTGCTTCAGGTTGAGACATTTGCCAAGAGTAGAGGTAGAATTGAAGGTAAGGGTACAGTATTTGTAACAAGGGCCACAACAGTGGCTTTGTTCTTGTCAGTATCTAACCAGAGGAAACCATGCCCTGTTTCAGACAGGACGTTGGGCAAGTAGGCTTTTAAAAGAGCAAGTAGAACACAGAACAGTACAGCACGGGAATAGGCCCTTTGGCCTGTGATGTTGTGCTGAACTAATTAAGCTAATGACAACTAATTAAACTAATCCCTTCCATCTGCATGTGGTCCATATACCCTCATTCTATGCATTTTCACGTGCCTATCTACGAGCCTCCTAAACACCTCTATTTTATCTGTCTCGACCACCACAGCTGGCAGTGCATTCCAGGCACCCACCACTCTCTATGCAAAAAAAAACTTGCCCCGCACATCTCATTTGAAATTTCCCCCTCTCACCTTAAATTATACTGGCACACTCTCCAGTATTAGACATTTCGACCCTAGAAAAAAGATAATGGCTGTATATTTTATTTGTTCCTCTCATAATTTTGTAAACTTCAATCAGGTCTCCTCTCAGCCTCCGCTACTCCAGAGAAAACAACCCTAGTTTGTCCAACCTATCCCTATAGCACATGCCCTCTCATCCAGGCAGCATCCTGGTAAACCTCTTTTGCACTCTCTCCAAAGCCTCCACATCCTTCCTTCAATGGGGCGACCAGAATTGAATACAATTCTCCAGATATGACCTAACTAGAGTTTTATAAAGCTGCAACATAACTTCCTGACTCTTGAACCTCAACTAATAAAGACAAGAATGCCATATGCCTTACTTACCATCCTATCAACTTGTGCAGCTACTTTCAGGGAGCTATGGAATTCAAGATCCCTCTGTACGTCAGCGCTGTTAAGGGTCCTGCCATTAACGGTGTACTTTCCCTTTACATTTGATCTCCCAAAGTGCAACACCTCATATTGTCCGGATTAAACTCCATCTGCCATTTTCTCCTCCTGTATCTGTACTGATCTATATCCTGCTGTATCCTTTGGCAATCTTCTACACTATCCACAACACCACCAATCTTTGTGCCATCTGGAAACTTACCAATTCACCTGTCCATGTCTTCATCCAAGTCATTTATATATATCACAAGCAGAGGTCCCAGTACGATCACTGCAGAACACCACTAGTTTCGAACCTTCGGCCAGAATAAGACCCATCGACCTCTACCATTTGACTTCTATGGGCAAGGCAATTCTGAATCCAAACAGCCAAGACACCATAGATCCCATGGCTCCACACAAAGCCATGCTGACTGTCCCTAATTAGTTTTTGCTTTTCCAAATGCTCATAAATCCTATTCCTAAGAATCCTCTCCAATAGTTTCCCTACCACTGATGTGAGACTCACTGGTCTATAATTTCCAGGATTATCCCTGTTTCCCTTCTTGAACAAAGGAACGACATTAGCTACTCACCAGTCTTCCAGGACCTCGCCTGTGGCTAGAGAGGACACAAAGATCTTGGTTAAGGCCCCAGCGATCTCATCTCTTGCCTCTCTCAGTAGCCTGTGGTATATTCCATTTGGCCCTGGGGACTTTTCCACCTTTAATGTTTTTCCCAACACCACCTCTTTCTTTATCTCAAAATACTCTAGCATATTGTCATGCTCCACACTGATCTCATTATCCTCCATGTCCTTCTTGGTGAATGCCGACGCAACTACTCATTTAGGACCCTGCCCACATCCTCCACCTCCAGGTACATGTTCCTTCCTTTTCTTTGAGTGGTGGTACCCTCTCCCTAGTTATCTTCTTGCTCTTGATGTATGTATAGAATGCTTTGGGATTCTATTTGCCAAGGACTTTTCGTGGCCATTCCCTTCCTGAGTTCTTTTCTGGTTTCTTTATGTTCCTGGTGGGGGTCCTGTTCGATTTTAGCTTCCTAAACCTTACATATGCTTTTTTTCTTTTTGACTAAATTCACAACCTCAAAGTAGGCTTATGTAAAGGCAAGGAGGCTTATATATTAAAAAAGGTGGAAGGATCAAGAGAAGTGGTGAAGTAATGGAGCTGGATATCACTTCTTCCCTTTTGGTAACTGATGCCAAATCTTAGGATAATGTCAGCCCCATTAGATGGAAAATTTAGAAAAAAGGACCAAAGGGGGATCCTTGGGTGACTTTTTGTGTTTTAGAGAGGCATTGTTAAATAGCTATTTCAAGTTTAGAGTATTCTGGGAGTTTTCCAGAGCGTTCATCTGTAAAGAGTACTTATTAGTGTATTGTTGAGAGCCAAAAATATTACATCTATCATTGTGATAATTATTTTGCAGTTTGACAATATGGGATTATACCTCATAAAATATTCTTCCATCCAAAAAAGTGTCAGATAATAATTTGCTTGATAATAATATGTCGGATAATAATGTGATTGAAATGCATTGGTTCAAGATCTAGACGATTAGCTGCTTCATAAATCATGACCTTGCGTACAATCATGGGAATGCCATCATGGAGCTTAACACCTCCAAAATGGAATGTGGAGTTGTTATTTTGCAATCTTTGGTCTATCTTGTGGATAGTTCTGACATTAGGATGAAAGTTGCCCCTGGTGTCCTGGCTTGTCATAATCCCTCAAACAACATCCCAGAGATGATTATATAGGTCTTAGTGCATTGCTTGATGTGCATAAATTGGATGCAGTGTTTGCAGTGTAACAACAATACCCAGCTACACTTCAAGGCTATACCGATAAACTTTTGAACGTTCTGAAAGGGGCATGGAAGGTGCATTATAAATGCAAGTCTTTATTACTTTCCTTTTCTTTCCTTCCTTTTCTTAACCTATCTACGTGCAATGATATGAAATTTCTAAATTGAAACATTGAACTTTATTGAGGCAGTGCATTATCTTTTATGGAAATTGAATGTTAATGAAAACTTACTGGATGTTGTTGTATGCATTACATATACAAATCAGAACAGCTCTTCACTTAGTTATCAGTTTGTGTAGTAGGCAGTGGAAACAATTGTTGTAAATACAAAAAAAAATCCTAATCCACTTTAATTTGAAGATTTTGGATTTTGTGTAGAAATGTATCCAGTTGTCTTAATCAGATTTGTTGCTGTTTTGTAGAATGATCACGAGAGCTGTGGCTCCAGTTCAACCACCCGTAGCACGACTGAGAGCGTAAAATCATTGGCTAAAACTCGTCGCGTCCAGCAAGTAACCTCAACTGACCCTGACTTACCTCCAGGTGAGTGACATATGAAAGGATGTGATCCAGGTGGAGGTGGGGAACATAAAAGTTAAATAACATATAATAGAGAAATATTAATACAAGAATAAACAATAATGTTATGGTGATTAGCTTTGAATTTTGGGTATCCTGAAGATATTTTAGTTACATCGATGACCTTACCTTCGTCTCAGGGAGTAGGTTAGTTATCAATATCTATTGCAAATCCATAGGCTCCCAGAACTATCTTGATGACACCTCCTCCCATCCTGCCTCCCCAAAGAGCTTTATTCCACTCTCCCTGTTTCTTTGTCTCCATCATGTTGTTCTGTGTCAAAACCTTCACACCAGGAACTCTGAGATATCTTCCTTTTTTCTTAAGCATGGCTTCCCCGCTACCACCAGTTGATGGGCTCTCAATAGTGTCTCCACTGTTTCCTGCACTTCTGCTCTTGCCCTTTCCCATCTAGCTTGAGCAAGGATAGCGTTGCCATTGTCCTCACCTTTTACTCCACCAGCCTATACATACAATGCATTTTCCACTGTAATTTCTGTCACCTTCAACAAGATTTTACATCTTATGCTCCCCTCCAATTTTCGTATTCCGAAGGAGCCATTCCCTCTATGACTCCCTGCTTTGCTCTTCCATCTCCACCAACCACATCCCTTGTCATGCCTCTTTCCAATTCAATTCCAGGAGATGTAGCTCCTGCCGTTTTACCTTTTCCTTTCCTACCATCCAGGAACCTAAACAATTCTTCCACCTGAAGCACAAAATTCACTTGACCATTGTATTTGGTGCTCCTGATGTAGTCTCCTCTACATTGGACAGACCAGATGCAGATTTGGTGACTGATTTTCAGAACACCTCTGTTCATTTTGCAAGGGTGCCCTGAGCTTCCAGTTTGCTTGTCAGTTTAACTCTTCATCTTACTTCTATCTGACTGCTCATTCTTTGACCTACCACACTTTCCAATGTAAGCTCAAGAAACAGCATGTCACCTTCTGTTTGGACACCTCGCAACCCTCAGGACTCGAAATTGAATTCCACAACTTTGGATAACCAGTTTTTCCTATTTGTGTCTGAAGTGGCCAGTTCTGATACGAGGTTATCCACAGGTAAATTAACTCATTTTTTCTGTCTCCACATATATTGACTGATCTGCAGGGTATTTCCAACCATGTTTTTTATTTCAGATTTCCATAACTGCTGTGTTCTCTGTCCCACAGTTCCAGTATGATTTTTTTCCCCCTTCTCTCTCTAACTGCCTTCATTCATCTATCAACCAGATGGCATTGAAAGCAATTGTGTCACCTACAGAAGCTTATTCTCTATCCAAACACATATATTCCCTTTGTTCTCTCCAACCCTCCCCCCTCTGCAATTTAAAATATGCTTGTTTTCTTGCTCCTGTGGCTCTGATGAAGGTCATTGACCTGAAATGTTAACCCTGTTTCTACCTCCACAGATGATGACTGACCATTTCCTGTATTTTCTGTTTATGTTTTGCATTTGTATTAGTTTGTTGACCAATATTTTAATTGGCAAGAAACACTCACCACGTGTCTCGTTAATATGAGCTCATCTTTCTTCTAACTCTTTCCTAGCCTCTCCCATTAACTGAGGAAAAAGCTTTACACCGACAGGAATATGGGTATAGTTAGTTGTTGTACCTACAAAGGGTTGACCCAAGTGATTCAGTCTTGTATCACTGGATCAATAATTTAGGTCTCTGGTTACTGATCTAGTAACTGAGCCACCATGTTACTGACCCTTTAAACAACAACTTTACCTTCCTTAAATTTACTTGTAAGATCATTTACTGAGTGCTGTAGTGATTAGAAAGTATTTGTGATTCTGAGGATGTTCTATCAAATAACCATTGATTCCAAATGTGAATATGTGGGTTTAAAATATTTTTATTTTGTTCCTTACCTAGCCTGTAATGAGTACCGAATTTAGTAAACTGCATATAGGTAATTTTCAGGCTGAGCATCTTTCAGTGCTGTAAATCCTGTATAATTCCATGTGGAGAGCTTAGTATCATGGTCCCCTAAATAAACATCGCCAACAAAAGAGCTCCTGTAATCTATCTTCCAGTTATACACATTGCAGCATTGTTTTGGAGGACCTATTGTCTAGAAAAAGCAATAAGCAAAAGGCAGCATTTTCAAGTAAATTATTCAGTTTCTGGGATGAATAAAATCAAGTTTGTTATGGATTGTTAGCTTTTGCAAAAGAGGCACAAGGCAGGTTCTGGTCAATGTCCTTGTTCGGAGATTGGCACTATTTACTATATTGATCTTCAGGTGTATCATTCAAAACATTAGCATTTAACTTGACTGGGGTCGCTATTTTAGGCCTTGAAATCAGTTTATAAAACAGATTTTAAGTGCATTTGTTAACTACTCCTAATAAGCCAAATAGACTAATAGGCACACTGCACATTTTAGTCACCTCAGTTGTCAGACTAAGCAATGTTGTTGTTTTGATCTTAATCTGTATTAACATATTTCTACCTTGATATGGATGTTATATATTTTCAGGATTAGTCTTTTTAAAAAAGATATGTTTAGATCTTTCTTATCCAGGAAAGATTTACTTAAAATTTCTTCATTGAACTTAGATGTTACTGGCAATGCTGGCATTTATTGTCTATCCCTAATTGCTTCTGAATCAATGAGGCGATTAAAGGCCAACCACATTGGTAGGTCAGGAATCAAAGGAAGGCCAGACCAAGTAAGGATGGTAAGTTTCCATCCATGAAGGGCATTAGTGAACCTGATGGTTTTCACAGCAGTGTTGTAGTTTTATGGTGACTTATTGAGATGAGCTCTCTTCAAATTCCAGATTTATGAAATGATATAAATTTAAATTCTCTGGTTATTCAGGTGGGATTCAAATTCTCATCCCTGGGTCAAAGGTTTAGGACTCTGACTGCTAGTCCAGTAACTTAACCTCCATGCTGCAGTACAGACTGGAGTCTGCCCAGCCTTTTCACTGATTTCACCTTCCATTTCAGTCAGTCTTAATTTATTTCCTGTCCTTCCTCCCTTTCTCCAGTACTCCACAATCCTCTGCCAACCTCGCCACACCCCATCAGCTGAGCTTTTCACATGTTCTTTTGCAACATGAGTGTCTGTAAGTTGTTTAATAATGCTTTCTGTCTCTTGTTGGTTAATATTCTCCCTTCGCTATTCCTCTCATTCTCATAGTTTGCACATGCGGTAATTTTCTTCCAGTTTTGATAAAAGACTCATATCTGACACATTAACTCATCTGTTTTCACCAATCGAGTATTTTTGGTTTTTGTTTAAATTCCCTTTGATATAGTTACAGTTCAGAACTGGAAACTATATTGAAAGCTCCCAAGATTAGCCTTCAGTGCCAATTGTCAGCCTTGGATTTTTCATCCTCTTCAAACTGGAAAGAATTAGGTCAAGCTTCAGAGCAGGTATGTTGGGCCACACAGTCAGCCAGCAGATGGCCGAGGTATTTGGGCACAAAAAGACCATTGGCTTGGCGTGTCAATTGGCTGGAACCAGAAACAACACATTTTGCTGTTTATATATGAAGGCTTAGATAATTGATATGATTGGATACAGTTGTACATGGTTTTAGCATCTTTCAAAGTGGGATCCATTCTTGTGTACTTTGAATAAATGACAATTGTAATGATTTCTGACACAAACTACCATAATGGTAAGACAACTCCTGTGCGCCCTCCCACTCCCAACAAGTAAGAGCATGTCTTAATGAGAGGACATTTTGGGAATTAGGCGGTCTCTGTTCAGATAATTTTGCCGAATCTGGGCGGCCTTCTTTCAGGAATGGGTACTTGTGTTGCATCTGTGGATATGATGTCACTAGATGGTATACCTATTGCTATGGCAAGCTTCAACTGCTGTTGCATCAGCCATGGGTACTCTAGAGGATGTGAGTGGAAGCCTTCTCGGACTTTGTACAGGTGTTTGTTTTTGAGCATTTGGTCTGATATTGCTTCACTAGAAGGATCTGCAGTGGTTATCATTCCCAATCACACTTGCCTCAAGAAGATCCTCATTGCTATTTAATACGTTTGCCATGATCTAGTATTCATCTGGATAGCTAACAGTAAGGTTTTCCATAATTAATAACAGACCTTCACTTGTGTAACTTCTATATAAGAGAATTTGTTGATGTTTCTTGCATCTTTTCTCGCTGCAAGGTGAAGCACTTCTTTTTAATTCTGTATTTGTTGGTTATGCAGCTCTCTGAGTTCATCCAGCATTCTGTTATTGCCCTAATACTTACTTAAGACCTTATTAACCAAAGCAGTGGGTTAAGCAGCATCTGCTAAGGCAAAAGATGCAAGTCAATGTTTTGGCTTGAGACCCTGCATCAAGACTGAGAGGGAATAGGAAAGATTGCCTTTATACACAGTGCGTAGGGGAGTGGAATAGAAACTGGTAGGTGAGAGGTGGAACCAGATGAGAAGGGGATGATGGGCAGATGGAACCAGCTGGGGGAGGCCGATGGGTCAGAGGTTGGTAGGTGACAGGTGGAACCAAATGGAGAGGAGATGATGGGAAGATGGAACCAGGTAGAGGATAGGAGGGATGAACAAAAGGGAGAAGAATACAAGGTGGACAGATAAGTGTGTGTGGGAGGAAATCACCTGAGGGGTGTGGGTTGTCTGAAATTGGAAAATTTAGTATTCATTCAATTGGGTTATGAGCTACTCAAGCAGAATATGAGATGTAGTTCTTCGAATTTGTGTTTGGTGAAGGCCAAGGACAGACAGACCAGTGTGGAAGTGGGAAGGAGAGTTCAAATGACATGCAACCAGAAACACAGGATGGCCATTGTGGACAGAGTGTAGGTGCTCTACAAAATGATCGTCTGGTCTATGCTTGGTTTCATCAGTATAGAGGAGGCCTCATTGTGAGCACTGAGGACAGTAAACCAGGTTGGAAGAGGTACAGGTGAACCTCTGCCTCACCTGGAAGGCTTTTTTAAGTCCCAGGATGGTGGTGAGGAAGGATGTGAAGGGACAAGTGTTGTACCTTTAGTTTCTGGGGAAAGTGCCAGGGGACAGGGAGTGGTGGGTAGGGAGGGATAAGCGAATCAGGGAGTCCTCAAGGGAGCAGTCCCTGCAGCAGGCAGAAAGTGGGGGAGAGGAGATGTGACTAGTGGTGGGATCATGTTGGAGCAGATGGAAATGGTGGAGCTGGATGTGTTGGATGCAGAGGCTGGTGTGGTGATAGGTGAGGACCAAGGGAACTCTATTGCTGTTCTGCCTGGGGGGAGGTCAGAAGTGACGTGCTATAAATGGAGGAAATATGTGTGAGGGCACCATCAACTAAGGCAGATGGAGAGCCGCGCTTCCAGAAGAGCAACATTTCAAAACCTCTAGAGCAGAATGATGAGGCAAGGATGGAAGAAATGAAAAAAGGGATGGTACCTTTATAGGAGGGTGGGTGGGAGGAGATGTAATCGAGGTAGCTGTGGGATTCAGTGAGTTTATAGAAGATGTCAGTGGGAAATCTGTCTCCCGAAATGGAGACACAGAGATCCAGAAAAGGAAGTGGTGTCAGGTGAATTGGAGGACAGAGTAGAAGTGGGTGGCAAAGGTAATGAAATCGATAAGCTCTGCACCAGTGCAGGAGGCAGCACTGATGCAGTTGTCATTTTAATAGACAAAGAGCTGGGTGAGTGCGCAGGAATAAGCTTGGAACAAGGACTGTTTCACGTAATCAACAAAAAGAGTGCCCATGGCTACCGCTTTGATTTGCAGAAAGTGTGAGGAATTGAAAGAGAGATTGAGGGTAACGGCAAGTTCTCCCAAGCAGATGAGATTGTTAGAGCAGGGTAACTGGTTGGGACTTTGTTCAAGAAAGCAATGGAGGGCCTAAGACCTGCCTGATGGGGTATGGAGGTATTTAGAGACTGGAAGATGAGGCTGTTGGGACCATGGAGTTGGAAGTTATTGAAATGATTGAGGGTGCATGAGAGAAATGTCCTGGTTGTAAGTGGACGGGACAGGAGAAGGGAGACAGTTATGAAGAAATGAGTTAGTTGGGGCAAGAGCAGGCAGAAACTTGGTCTACCAGGGCAGTCCTCTTATGGATTTTGGGTAAGATATAGAAGTGGGCAGTGCAGATGAGGGCACTGTAATCTAGAGGCTGTGGGGGGGAGATTGCCTAATGTGATGAGATCTGTAAAAGTTCAGGAGATGCTGGCCTAGAGTTTGTTAGTGGGGTCATGATCCAGAGGGGGGTATAAGGAGGGTCAGAAAACTGGCGTCTGGCCTCTGCAAGGTGGAGGTTCAGTGGCGGCAGGTACCAGCACATCCCTTGTCTGTTTGATGATATAGAATAGTAGAGACAGTTACAGCACAGGGACAGAGGTCTTTCAGCCCACGATGGCTATGATGACCACGATACAAGATAAACTAATCCCATCTGCCTGCACGTGGTCCATATCTCTCTATTCCCTGCCTGTTCATGTGTCTGTCTAAATATCTTTAAATGTTGCCATTGTATTTGCTTCCACCACTTCCCCCGGAAGCACGTTCCAGGCACCTATCATTTTCTGCATAAAAAAAGATAAATACATGGATCTCCTTTAAACTTTTGCCCCTCTCATGTTAAAGCTATGACTCCAGTATTTGACATTTCTACTCTGCGGGAAAAAGACTCTGACTGTCTTCCCGATCTATGCCTCTCATAATTTTATATACCATCAGGTCACCTCTCAGCTGCTGACGTTCCATAGAACGCAATCCAAATTTGTCCAACCTCCTTATAGCTAGTACTTGCTAATCCATGCAACATTCTGGTGAACCTCTTCTGCACCTTCTCCAAAACCTCCACATCCTTCCTGTAATGCCATGTCCAGAACTGGTCAAGGTCAGTCTGAAGTGAGTGGGGTGCTACATGTTTGGAGATGGTGAGGTTGGAGTGGCTGAGGGGAGTAGAGGTCAAGGTCATATCAGCAATTGGAAATGTAAAGAAAAAAAGAATTCTGGATTCCGCCATATGCCCTAATATTAGAAGTCTCTTTTGCCTTCTAATATTAGGGCATATGGCTTCTTGGTCTGTCATCAATAAAATCACTGCTGACCCTTGAATGCCTTTCCACTCCGCCATTCCCCCCCCCCCCCCCCCCCCCGATTTCCATTTTGCTTTTTCTGCTCTTGAAATCTGAATTTAGTAATCCTTCAATCTATCAATTAAAGTGATACACAGTTGTCCTTGTTCACTCGGGTTTCAGATGCTCAGTGTCTTGTCGCTTACTAGTACCAGTTCGCACTTGCTGCAGTTTTCAGTCCAAAAAATTACAAATCTGAACATTCAAGGGCAAACCTAATTAATATCAGAAGATTATAGATGCCCTGCTATAGCTAGATTTACCCTTTTACATTTCACAGCAGCAAATCTCAGGAAAAATAACTTAATGGATTTGAACTGAAGTGCTAATGTTGTATGTAATGCTACTTCTGTGATGTATTTTGTTTGTATTGAAAGAGATCAGTGTCGCCTAAATATATGGCATATTAACAAATTCACATCAAAGGTTTAAGTTTGCAAATATTTGGATTTTTTGTATAAGGAAAGCTTCCTTTGACTTTTATAAGTGTTATTCAAATGGTGAATGAAATGGTAGAGGCATTCTCCTATCGCTGAAAAGGATAATTAAGTGATAAAAGATACCGTATGCATTCATCTCCAAAATCATAATATTTTTCCGCATCATGAATGGGAAAAGTGAAACATGAAATACATTAAAATGAGAACAGTGAGTGGGAACGATTTCAGGGATAATATTTTCAAGGGTCTCCTACTGATGTGTCAAACCACAGAGGAAGCATTTTAGTACAAGAATAGAAAAGTTTTAAAAAATCTTCCTATTTTTGTATCTCTCCTGACATCAACCTGTGTAGTGTAGTCAACTAGAAGGAAATTACCAAAAAATTCAGTTTTACTGAGCTCAAAATGTGAAAGTGCTACACCTTGGTTATATAGCTGTCAGCCCAACTTTATGTGCATTCTCAGCTGAGGCAGAAGGTCATGAGTTCCCACTTAAGGACCTAAAGTCTTAACCTTGGCTAGCATTCTAATGCATTATTCCAGATGCCTACTGTTGGATGAAATGTTTAGCCAAGGTCCCATCTGCCCTCTCAGATGGACGTATAACATTGCGTGAATTCTTCTGGCTGGACCTGTACTTATCCCTCAGCCAATATCATTAAAGCATTACATATGGTCATTTATTGCATTTTTTGTAGGATCTTACCTAAAAATTTGTATCATTGTTCTGACAGTGATGGTACTTATATTTAATATCCTATGACACAGTTTGAGATGCCCAGATATTGAGAAGGGCATATTATTAATCCTGTTATTTTATTCCCAAATGAATTTTGTGAGATAGTCATACAGAAGACATAAGAACACAAGAAAATAGGATCAGGAGTGGGCCATTTGGCCTCCCAACCCAGTCCTGCCATTTGATATGATCATATCTGATTTGCCACAGGCAAACTCTCTTCAACTCCTCTCTTGTGTGCTAGTTCCACACATCTCAATCCCCTGATCTTTCTAAAAAAATGCACCTGCCTCCTCTCTAAGTACCTCCATAGCCATTGCCAGTAACTAGGTGCCATTTTTAAACTCTATGATATTTTATATCCTGGTTTAATGCATGTCTTGCTAACAGAACAGTTGGACTGTGTTGGTGCGGTGTGTCGCCTGGCACAGGCACATGAAATACATTGCATAAATAAAAACAAGCTCTGTGGATGAGTTTTCAAATCTACACCAATATCTGTCCACAGCATTAGCAGATCATTTAGATTCATCAGTGCTGATGCTCTGGTATCTAGGAAGCTTCATTGGTAGCAAGGATTTGCCAAATTTAATTCGTGCTAAGACAAGACCAGTATCAGGTTCCCTACATACACTTAGATATACCTTCATAGGAGTGCAATGAGGGTTCACCAGATTGATACAAATACTAGAGTACACAGCTTAAAGGTGAGAAGGGGAAAGTTTATATAGAGAGTGGTAGGTGCCTGGAACACTCTGCGAGGGAAGGTGGTGGACACAGATACGATAGTGATATTTAAGAGGCATTTAGTCAGGCACATGAACAGGCAGGGAATGGAGGGGTATAGACTACATGCAGGTAGATGTGCAGTTTAAATTGGCATCATGGTCAGCATGGACATTGTGGGCTGAAGGGCCTGTTCCATGCTGTACTATTCTATGTTCTATCCTTTCACAGCCTCTTTTGTTCCAAAGAGAACAGCCCCAGTTCTCAAGTCTGTCTACTTAGCTAAGTCCCTCATCCTGGAATCATTTTAGTGAATCTCTTAGCACTCTCTCTGAAGCTGTTACATCTTTCTTAAAGTATGTGTCTGAGAAATGAACACAACATTCCAGCTTTGGTGAAACTAGTGGTTTATACTTTTTGCCCTTTATTTGTTTACCTGCACTGCACTTTCCTTGTAGCTGCTACGCTATATTCTGCATTCCTTCTTCTTTTTTACTACCTTGATAGACTTATGTATGGCATGATCTGCCAGGATGGCATGCAGACAAAAGTTTTTCGCTGTATCTCAGTAGATGTGACAATAATAAACCAATTCAAAGTCTAATTCCAATAAAGATTCATTAAGACTCCCTTGGTCTTTAACTTTGTGACTCTTCCTGTAAAGCCCAGGATCCTATGTGCTTTTTCAAACAGTTTTCTCAACCTGCCTTTCAACAACCCCTCCAGATCTTTCTCTTCTTGTGTCCCTTTTAGAATTGTGCCCTCTAGCACTCTTTAAAGAATCAAATTTTAGTTTGGCTATCCCTCGATGTGCAGGGGATCTATTTGTACATGCACATGTGTTGTTTTAGGTTTGTTTCCTTTGATATTTTTACATTCTTTTTCTGGACAGGAATATTTTAGAACACAAGTGAATTGTGAATTAGGCATTGTTTACCAACATGTGTAAATCAGAGAGAAATCACCTCTTGTGCAAGATGGTTATAAAAGCCTAACTCACTGGAATGAGAAGAAGCCCAAGTGTTACACTAGACTGTCCGAATTTACTTGTGGACGACTGAGAACAGGAATTCAGAGGGAATACAATGTAATAAAAATCTCTCACATATCTCAGATCCACCTATTCATCCCTATCACCTTATATGTATACAGATTATAGAATTTTATATTACACAGGAGAAAGAATAAACCTACGGTCTCGCCTCTCTGCACTGTTATGACATTTACTTGGATGTATCTGTCATATGGTCTCTGAAGAACCTCTCTGATAGTCTCTTGAAAATATTGACATTTAAAATACGTGGCTAGTTTAAACTCTTAATAGCTGAACCAAAAGGGCCTAACATCTTTCCAGTAAGATTTCCACAAGAGCCAATATAAAATGGGTGGTTGAAAGTACATTTTTCTGGTGACATAAAGGGGAAATGAAGCTGGTACATATTCGTCTACAGCTTCTGCACTACTGTCAATGCTCACTTAAGCAGTCATTAAGTAGAAAAATTTGCTTTGCATCCCTTGCAGACACATTTCAGCATGTTGTCATCTATCAGCCAGGGCTCCAATTAAAGAGATTCCTCATCTTGGTTCCAAATTAAACCAATCACTCAATTCTGATGCTTTATAAACTCATATGTTCGTCATTAAAGTCTACAGCCACATATGTGCTGCAGTTCTCTTGGAGGATGGCCCGTCTCATCTTTATTACCTCTGCAGGGGAATCAGTCAACTGTTAACTCTTAGTTACAGATTCTTTTTGCGGAAAGCATTCAATGATAGAGTTACCATAAGTTCAATTCCTAAGGTCTTTCCATGGGGAATTTCTGATTTCCTTGTTAGTGCAAAGGGAAGAAACTATTCTTGCAATGGATATAAAAATACTTCTGCACAACAGAAACTCTTGGCACCATATGTTTATTGGTGAGAGAATTGAAATAAGCTCTTGGAGGTTATGATATTTCACTCCTGCATTTTGCAGATGATGTTGTTTAATATGCACTGGGAATGCAAATGGAGTTCGTTTTTCCAGCTAAGATATGGTTGAACAATTTTAAATAGGTTTCTTCCCAGTAGGCTGTTATGCAGGTGCCGACTGTGTCAATTGTTGACACAACTCAAGTCTCTCTGCTTAATAGAGAGTGCACCGTAGAGCACCAGTATGCTGGCCTTTACAAATTAGATCCAGAAATAAAAATAGTAGGAGGTTAAATGTTAGCTTACTGTTTTTTTGCAGTGGGGTGGGTGCGGATTGGGAGAAGAACTAGTGGAAGCAAAATTCATTTCAAAACCTCATGAGGAGATAAAGTGTTGAATATGATTATACAGTTTCTAGTTTAACTGTTTGTACTTAAGCTGGTTTAACAACAGATTTAATAGAATAGTTCTATCAGTTCTTGAGCAGAATTTGTAAGCAAATAGTTTGTGAAAATAGCTCATTTTTATAGTCAAATAAATGAATCATTTTCAGTAATGGAATATCTACAAACAAATTTAATTGTACACAGAGAACAAGCTAAATAATTAATTATCAATGGCAGTGGAAGAAATTAGAAGTGAAATGCAAACAAATTCAAAGTGCAGGTTTAGAAATTAAATATTTTTTTCTTAATTTTTATTAATTGCTTCTCTTTTTTCTCTTTTTAAAATTTCAGTTAAATCGTGCATTACATTTTTATTTTTAATGGGAATTAATTTATGTTTTTTTAGAAAAGGAATTGATCTGCTTAAAACCCCAACACCTACAGTTCCATTGGTGATTGGTGTGTTTTCTAACTCCATTGAATTGCTTTACAATTTCTGTTTAATCTGGGTGGGATATGAGAATTCTGGAAGCCAGTTGAGTGTAAGAATAACAATCTGAAATATTTTGTCCTTCTCTTTATTCCTTGCTATTGCTAACAAGATAAGACAAAGAAAGTTAGAAAGGTAGCATGGTTGAAAGTATTTCGTTTGTATCTGGTAGCTCTGTGCTACAGTGTGGGATCAATAGGAATCATCCACAATAGATTTTCTCTCTGTTGTAAAAACACACTGAGTGACATTAATTGTGCCTTCCTCTTTTACCCCGCTACAGGTTATGTGCAGAGTCTGATTAGGCGTGTTGTTAACAATGTAAACATTGTAGTAAACAACCTCATCTTGAAGTATGTGGAGGATGACATTGTTCTGTCAGTCAACATTACATCAGCAGAATGTTACACAGTGGATGAGTTTTGGGATCGAGCCTTCATGGACATCTTAGGTGAGTGAAAAAGATTATTCCCTCATTTCTTCGCTGTAAGGGTGAGCATTCAAAATATCCAAGACAATTTTTCATAAAGTAACATAATTACAAAATGAAAACAAGTTTGTTCTTTTGTGTGAAGTTCATAGTTATCTTTCTAGCACCTTATAATAGCTTATATAAAAGGTGGAGTTGTTCGGGGAGGGTCCGGAGATTTGGACATAGTCAAGGCCACCTTGGCCCAAGTAATTAAAATTGGGGGGTGGGGGGGGGGTGGTGGTTTGCAAAATGCCAGAATTAAATGAGTAACAAGACCCCAGAGAGTTTTATAATTGAAGGAGGGATGAGACCATGCAGAGATTTGAAGATGATTCCATTTCTCTCCTTGGGAACTGTAGCTGAAACACTCGTTCTCAACCTTGCCCAGTTTTGCCATCTCTTTTCACCAGCTACTGAAACCCTATTCGTGTCTTTGTTACCTTTGGACTTTACTATTCCAATGTTCTTCCAGCCTTTCATTTGTATACAAAAGGAAGAATTATAAAATTGAGGTATTGTTGAACTGTGAACCAAAGCAGATCAATGCAGTTGGCATTTGGTGTGAGTTTGAATGTGAGCAGCAGTTTTAGATAATAGACAAAATGAAATGGAGATGGGAATAGTCATCATACCTTCAAAACTTGGCATATTTTTACATTATTTTGGCATGGGACAGATTACAGATGTGATATAAGGTTGGGCCAAGGATAGATCCTTGAAATGCTTAAGAGATAATGAGTGTTGGAGTACAGTCAGAAGCCATTGCAGGTTATTTTTGATCTATAACTCTTAGTAAGAGTGGAATTAACTGAAGGCAATTTCACACAAATTGATGATGGAAGAGAGGGGTTGGAGAAGGATAATGTGTTCACCCATCTAATAGTGGTACATAGGTTGAGGAAGGATAGCCATTTGCCAATTTATTAAGATTTGTTTTGGTTCTTGATGGAACCAAAACATGATTAGAAAAGGTGATATTGAGTTATGGGAAAGATGGTATGGTTTTTGGTGTTGACGACCTATTCAAGGACTTTGAAGGGGGAAGGGAGGTCAGAGATGAGGACTGTACAGTTGGGTGGATTTTTTGAATAGGCAAGTGATGACAATGAAGTTGAAGAACAGAAAAATGTTATGTGAAAGGTAAATTGTAATAATTGTTAGCTAACGCTGGGGAGTCAAGAAAGGAAGCTTGGTACTTAGTTGTTTACTGGGAATAGTGTTGAGGGATTAGGTAGTGACTCATCGAGAAAATGAGCCAAGATCATTTGGTCATTAATTACATTAATGTTGATGGGAACTTGAAACTCTTTACCATGCTTCTTCCTATAATGCGAGTTCCTTTGTCACTGGGCCCAATCTCTCATTAAGCCTTATTTGTAACATAGCCAATGAATTGGAAGCAATGGTATTAATTATATAATTAACAGTCTCAGTCATGACCTGAAGAAACCCAGGACTAGCCATGATCTTATTAAAAGTCACAGGTGGCTTAAGGAGCTGCAGCCCACACTCAATTTTATTTTTTATGTTGGATTCTTTTGATTTTCCTGATTTTCCTGCTTTTCCTTATTATTGCCACAAAATGGAAGATTCTCCATATTTCATAGCAATTTTGTTGATAACAGTTAATAAATCTTGGCCTTGTCAGCGATACTCACATCTCAGAGATAAGTAACTTATAGTACAGCGATGTCTCTTGGACTACTTTTCAAAAATTCATATTGTTTCACAACTTGAGGTGCTGTGTTTTTTTCCCTAAGTTAGACTGCTTTTGACCTATCTGACTTTTGTCTGAAATTAGCAGTGTGCATTATTTGGATGTCATGCTTCGTAGTATAAATGCACTGACAATCTGCTGCTGCTCAAAATATTTGCATTTAGAAGTTTGGAACATTATTTCTGTTAATTTCAAATAAAGTTGACTGTCAGACACACTCAGCTGTCAACAAAGTTCTTCAGTTAAAGGACCCCTGTATACTTTAACTTGAGAGTTGAATTTTAAAGACAGATCAGTTAAAAATTTTGATATAAACTTATTGAATTTTCTGTAATTTCCTCCACCTTCAATGAGATTCCACTATCAAATATATCTTCGCCTTCTCTTCCTTTTCGGGATTCTGTAAGGATTGGTCCTTCTGCAACTTAATGGTTCTCTCTCCTATCTCCTCCAACTTTTCCCCTGCTTACACCACTTTCCCAGATGCAGCACTTGCCATTTTACCTGGTCCTTTTCCGCCGTCCAAGGACCCAAACAGACCCCCAGATGCAGTAGAAATTCACATATTGCATTCAGCACTTACCATTTGTCTCCCCTCTGTTGGTGAAATCAGGTGCAGATTGTGTGGACCCTTTGCAGAATGTCTCCATTCAGCATGCAAGGATCATAGAGTCATAATATTGTATAACACAGAAATGGGCCCTTTGACCCACCGCGTCCATACTGACCTTTATGCTCATCTACACTAATCCCATTTGCTGCATTAGGTCTGTATCCTTCCATGCCTTCCTTTTCAGTGCCTCTCTAAGTGTTTCTTTAATGTAATGATTATATCTGATTCCTCCACCACCTCTGGCAGCTCACTCCAGAAATCAGCTACTCCCAGGGTGATGCCGAGTTTCCAGTAGCCTGTCATTTTAATTCTCCATCCCACTCCCGCTCTGACCACTAGGTCTTTGATCTTCTACACTGTTACAATGAAACCCAATGTAAGCTTGAGAATCAGTGCATTTTATGCCCAAACACTTTGCAGCTCTCAGAACTCAAGATTGATTTCAACCGTTTTAATAACTTTTTTTTCCACTGCTTGTGTCAGAACTGGCCAGTTCTAATGCAAGGTCACCCACCTGTAACATTAACTCAGTTTTTCTCTCTCCAAGGCTCTATTTGATCTGCTGATTTATTTCCAGTATTTTCTTTTATTTCCAGCAATTTCCAGCAACTGCTGTGCTCTGCATCTCTCAGTTCCAATGTTGTTTTTTCCCTCCTTACAGACCTCATTTGTCTCCCTCTATGTATGCTAGTACAGATGAATCGGCTATGAAGGCACGTTAATCATTATCCTCTCAGAAGCCACCATCAGTATTGATGTTACCTGGGAAATCTGATAAGCTCACACCTCAAGGACTGCAGCGGTTCAAAAAGGCAGCTCACCACCACCTTCTCAAAGGCAACTAGGGATGGGCAAAATGTTGGCTCAGCCCAAGAAGCCCACATCCCTTGAGTGATATAAAAAAACTCCCTTTGTTCTCTCCACCCCTACTACTCTCTACAACTTAAAACAGTTACTTTCTCAATTTTGCTATTTGTGATGGAAATTCATCAACCTAAAATATTAACTCTTGTTTCTTTCTTCATAGATGTTAGCTGTAGACTATGTAGTTCAACTTTTTTCTGTGTGATTGGAATTTTCAGTGATTAATGTAAGGCCTTTACCAAAATTAACTTAAAAAAACTTTCTTTTGCAAATGTTGTGATCAAATTTACAAATTAGATTGATTTTAATGAACACATTTAAAACACTAAAGTTTTTTCTCTTGAAGATTTCAGTTTCTTTCAGAAGCTTATCTTGGAACTTTTTGGTTGTGATTATGTTGAGATAAGTACAGTCTGTGTTGCCCAGACATGTGCACACCTCCAGTTTCTGAGAATGTACTGTTACCAATTAGCTCAAGAAATTATGGTGGCTTAGTGCTAAGCTACTGGACCCGGCTATGAGGAGCAAGCTTTTTGACAGAGCATGCTCCAAGGCCCATTCAGTATGGTCAATTGCTGTGTGCTTGGAATATAGTCAATGAATGGTAACCTGTTGAGATAAAGAAGTCCAAAGATTTTAAAGGCATCTGTGCAAAGTTATTTCTCCTCATCTCAGTCTGACATGGCTGACCCCTTTACCCCAACCCTTTCTTTATCTGATTATCATCTGTCCATTTCACCCCACTTTGTGGCTACCACTTTGCTCCAGATCTAGACTCCCACTGGAGAAACTACCTCTGAGTTCTGTATCTCTCACTGAAATCACCTCTTACCCTTCTAAATTCTAATGAGTTTAGGCCCATATATTTAATCTCCCCTTTTAAAAAAACCTCTTTCCAGGAATCATCTGTCTTGTAATCAATGCTACCCTGTCTTCTAAGGGAAGTTTAGCGCCCCTTTGGGTATGGAGGCCAAGACTTCATATATTGAAGGATGAGGACTCCAAAAGTCTTGTACAATCTTAAAAGACTTCCTTACTTTTGTACTCTAACCTTTTGGAATCTAGGGGTGGATTGATGATCTGGGATCATGCCTTTAGCTTAACACTTATGATATTAACTAAGATAAGATATCTTTATTAGTCACGTGTACATTGAAACACATCTTTTGCGTAGAGTGTTCTGGGGGCAGCCCGCAAGTGTCACCACACTTCCAGTGCTAACATTAGCATGCCCACAACTTTCTAACCATATGTCTTTGGAATGTGGGAGGAAACCGGAGCACCCAGAGGAAACCTCCGCAGAACACGGGAAGAATGTACAAACTCCTTACAGACAGCGGCAGAGAACTGAACCCGGGTCGCTGGCGCTGTAAAGCGTTACGCTAACCGCCACACTACTGTGCTCACTGGTTATATAACTTGGTTATAACTTTCTGCAATAAGTTTGATGGAAAATTTGTGTGTAAATACAACTCCTTTTTAATCATGAAGAGGCTAAGAGTAAGGCTAATAGACTAGTTACAACAAAGGAGGAGGCATTTGGCTTGTGTCTATTCTACCACTCTATCTTTCTCTAAATTTCTTGCCAGCCTCTTCTTTGCAGCCTTGCAGATTTTTCTCGACTATATATTCAATTCCCTCTTGAAGGCTACAGTAGAACCTACCTCCACCACATCTGCAGGCAGTGCATTCAAGATACTGACCAAAAGCTGCATGAAAAAGTTTTTCCTCAAGTCACTCTTGATTCTCTCCCTCTTTATTTTATACCTGTGAGCTCTAATCCTCAACTCCTTTAACAAAAGGAACAGCCTCTCACTATCCACTCTGTCCAGACTCTTTTTCATTTGTTATGCTTCTATCAGATCTCCATTCAGACTCAACAGTGAAACAGTCCTGGCCGTTCCAATCTGTCCTTGTAACAGTACTCCCTCATCCCATTTTCTGGACTTCATTCTTTCACAGCCATCATATAATATGGTGGCCAGTTAAAACTAGTCTAACACTTTATAAAGGTTCAGCACAACTCTTCTCCTTTATGCTTAATACCTCGATTGAAAAGGCGCTAAATTGTGCATGTCTTATTAAAAGTTTTCTGAACCTGCCACTTTTATGATATGTGCAGACAACACCCCCTCCACCCCCACCCGGTTACACTGCTCCTGAACCTTTCTACAGCAGTTTCCTTTATTCTATATTGCCTCTCCTCATTCTTCCTACCAAAATTTCACCAGCCTCTATATCCCGCTGCAATTTATCAATATCCTCTTTGCAGTTTACAATACTACCAGATTTTGTGTCATCTACAAATTTAGAAATTTTGGTTTGCATCCTGAAGTCTAGGTCATTAATTATTGATTACAATGAACAATGTCCCTATCACTGATCTCTGGGGAATTCTACTATTCACTTCCGTCCAGTCTGAGAAACAACCATTTACCTACACCCTTTTGTTGTCTGTTACTTTGCTAACTTTGTTTCCAAGCTATCAATGTCCCTTTTATGCCATCAGTAACCTTTTATGCAATCAGTAAGGAAAGGCAGCAACACCCCCGGCACGATTGTTCTCAACACTGGTGCCCCACAAGGCTGCGTCCTCAGCCCCCTACTCTACTCCCTATACACTCATGACTGCATGGCCAGATTCTGCTCTAACTCCATCTACAAGTTTGCAGATGATACCACCACAGTGGGCTGTATCTCAAACAACGATGAGTCGGAGTACAGAAAGGAGATAGAGAGCTTCATAACATAGTGTCATAACAACAAACTTTCCCTCAATGTAAGCAAAACAGAAGAGCTGGTTATTGACTTCAGGAAGGCGGGGGCGATGCACATGCACCTGTCTACATCAATGGTGCTGAGGTCGAGAGGGTTGAGAGCTTCAAGTTCCTCGGAGTGAACATCACCAATAGCTTGTCCTAGTCCAACCACATAGACACCACAGCCAAGAAAGCTCACCAGCGCCTCTACTTCCTTAGGATGCTAAAGAAATTTGGCATGTCCCTGTCGACCCTCACCAATTTTTATCGATGCACTATAGAAAACATCCTATCTGGATGCATCACGGCTTGGTCTGTCCATGACTGCAAGAAACTGCAGAGAGTTGTGGACACGGCTCAGCTCATCACGGAAATCAGCCTCTCCTCCACAGTTTCTGTCTATACTTCTTGCTGCCTCGGTAAAGAAGCCAGCATAATCAAAGACCCCTCCCACCCAGGACATTCACTGGTCTCCCCTCTCCCATCAGGTGGAAGATACAAAAGCCTGAAAGCACGTACCACCAGGCTCAGGGACAGCTTTTTATCCCACTGTTATAAGACTATTGAACAGTTCCCTAGTACGATTAAAATGGACCCTTCACCTCATAATCTACCTCGTTATGACCTTGCACCTTATTGTCTACCTGCACTGCACTTTCTCTGTAGCTGTTATACTTTATTCTGCATTCTGTATTGCTTTACCTTGTACTACCTCAATGCACTATGTAGTGAATGAATTGATCTGTATGAATGGTAAGCAAGACAAGTTTTTTCACTGTACTTAGTGCAAGTGAAAATAATAAATCAATTCCAATTCCAATGTGCTTCAGCTTTAGTTGATAAGACTCTTATATGACACCTTATCAAAAGCCTTCTGGAGAACCATGTATGCTTCACCAACTGCATTGCCTTCAACTTTTAGCTCATTGAAAAAATTTCATCAAATTGGTTAAAAGTGATTTTTCCTGAAACAAGCCATATTGGCTTGTAGATACCTTAGTCCATAGATACCTTTTCCTCAGGTGACTGTTAATCCTGCGCTGGATAAATGTTTCTTTCAGCTTTCCTCCCACTGAGTTAAACTGTCTGGTCTGTAGTTGCTGCAATTATCCCCACTCCCTTTTTTGAACGTTACTTCTCTCAAATCCGAGGATGCATCCCATTCAGTCCTAGTAGCTCTCCTACTTAAGTCAGCCAATTTTTCCAATACTTTCATTCATCAAATCAAATTTTAAAGAATCCAATGTCTCAACCATCTTGCTTCACTATTACTTTGGAGCACCTCTTTAATTTTTAAATAATAGAGTCCATCTTGAAACAACTTAGCAGAAATGACTTAATACTAAATTACTGCCCAGAATCAGTAATTTAGTGTTTAGTAATTAAGTACCCATTCAGTACCTTTACAATGCCCTCAGTATCCATGTGCAAGCTTCCATTATTGTCCTCAATGGGCTCCACTTCACCCTTTTACTATTTTTATTTAGAGGACTATAAATTGAGCAACAATTTGTGATGATGCAGAATTCAGAGTAGCTCATCCTTGCTGTAAGTTGCTGGCTGATATATTTAATAAAACAGTTGTTCACATGCTCCCACTATTTGAATAGATTCTGGGCAGTAATTTAGTGTTTAATAATTTCTGCTCGAGTTGTTTCAAGATGGATTCCATTACTTAAAATTGCAAATTTTAATCAGTTCCATTTTTGCAAAGCAAATGTTGAATTTTAAAGCAGCTGAAAACCTCTAATCAATTATCCTATTGGCAGAGAATATAACTTTTTAATGCCTGTTAGTCATGGAACAGCAAGAGGGCTGAGAGACGTGGATAGACAGGATGTTTTTATCATTTTTTTTAAGATTAATTTTTTTGAAACAAACTGCAGTTCGTATAGTAATGAATTTGTTTAATTTTTTTTCCTGATGTCTGGCACTGCCATTTTATTTTCTCGACTTCTAAGCCATCTCCAATGACATGATTTGTTCTTGGGGCGATATAGTTGTGTGGATTCTGTTTTATTTTTAATTTCTGGCTTTCTTTCATGCTTCCTTCTTTCTTTATTGTTTCACTTTTATCTTCTTCCTCTTACTGCCTGCCAGTGAAATAAGACTCCTAACAAACATTATAATAGGGGGAATTCAGCAAATGCATTCAATAAAGTTATTGTAAAATATGTGTAATGCTTCAGTTTTTAAAGAAGAATTATGTTTAATATCATATTTTGCAAATTTTAAATAATTTTACTTTGAAATGTCAAAATATCAAAGTAATGAGATTTCTGTACGTGGTTAATGTTCATATAACTTCCACCCATGTAGAAATGTTGAATTAGCTAGCTTCAGTGTTAAATTTTCACATAAAAATATTAACCCAAAATTGTGAAGTAAGTCTTATCAACATGTTTTAGTTCATGTAATTGTGACATTTTAAAATTATACACAGATATAATATGTCAGTTTTCTGTTTTGGCTAATTGTACACAGTTGCTGTCTTCATTTATTTTTACAATAATTTCAATCTGCTGAATGGTCTTTAGCTCCAGAATTGGTGTTGAGGAAGGTGATCAACTTTGCTGATTGTACAGTTTGTCTGGACAAGCGAAATGCAAGTGGAAAGATTGAGTTTTACCAGGATCCTTTGCTCTACAAGTGCTCCTTCTGCACCAGACTGCACTTCACTTATGACAACCTCAACTCTAAAATTCCATCAGTTATTAAGGTACGTTTCTAAGAGGGTTTTGTAAAATGGGGCTAACAACTCCTTCATTGGGTCAGACTAAATTATTATTGGGGGATGGTTGTGGAACATTGTAAGTGGGTGTTATTGATTAAGCTGTGAAGTTGCAGTTGCAGAATGATTATGTCATAGCACTTCATTCCCCAATTAAAGCAATGTTCTTAGGCATTCCCTGATCAAATTGTTGAAAATCTACAGCTGAGGAAATTAAATTCAGTAAATTATATTAATCTGGAATAAAAACTGGAATCAGCGATGGTGGACTATGAAACAGCTGGATGTTGTAAAAACCCATCTGGTTCACTAATTTCCTGAAGGGTAGAAAATTTGCCCTCTTTCCCAGGTCTGGCCTGTAAATGACTCCTCATGTGTTTGACTCTTAACTTAGCCTCCTTGAAAGGTAAGGCAGCAAGCACAGATAATGTGCTCTGATTAAAATTATGGTCAGAAGGAGAGGTGTTTTACTGGTAATTGCAGTTTCATTTGGAGCTTCTTAGATAATGAAGCAGTCTGTGCCGATATGCAGCAGGTTACGGACAACATTCAGACTTAGGCTGATAAGTGACAAGTAGTGTAAGTGACATCCAGTGAGGGGGATTCCAACCACCCATTGTTAATGTTCAATGACATGCCATTCTGAACCTCCCAGTACCAATTTATTAGAAACTTAACTGGACCAGCCAAATGGCTGGAATTCATGCGGCAAATAATTCATATTCTGACAACCCAAATGTCATTCCACCAAATGTGAGGCACAAGATTCTCATATTGCCTGGATGAATCCAGCACCAACAGCTTCAGGGAATCTTGAGAGCATACATGATGTAGCGACTTCATTTGTCTGTCCAGTTACACAAAAGCACGATTAGAATGGTGGAAGCCTCTAACAAATTTGGGCTTTTGAAGAGATGCCCACAAAATAATACAAATCTAGATAAAAGTACATTTTTTTGGTCCAAGTCAGAGAACAACTCTCAGAGATTTTTGCCAGAAACAAATAATTATGTAATTTGGGAGAAGGAAATGAATCAGTTTTAAGTCTTTCGCACCACCTTCTATTTGCTGTTGAAGTAGCTTGAACTTATTACTGAACATAAGTTGATGATAAACAATTGCAAATGCAAACTTGTTATTAGGAGTTTGTGAACCAAATTAAACAAGAAAGGGAAATGTTATGCCTGACTATGATACTTCATTAGCATCTACACCAGTGAGAATAACTAGTTGATTATCAATATCAATCGGGGAGCTCTTCTGTTGCCTCAGAATTGTTGATTGTCAGTCACTGGGCCATGCTGTTTATTCTAGTTTAGGAGGCCATCTCCCAGCACTTTGGGGTGGTTGATTGGAGAATGGGAGCATCACAGTACAGACAGACAGCTTTTACAGTGATGGGGCTTGCCCATAGGCTCACTAGATGTCAAAGCTGTCACTGTTACTTCATGTTTGTGAATGTTTGGTTACAATTGAGACCACTTCTTAAAATTTTTTTTTGTTGAGCAATACAAAATACACTCTAGTGTAGTGGTTAGTGTAACGCTTTACAGTGCCAGTGACCCGGGTTCAATTCCGGCCACTGTCTGTAAGGAGTTTGTATGTACTCCCCGTGTCTGCGTGGGTTTCCTCTGGGTGCTCTGGTTTCCTCCCACATTCCAAAGACGTACGAGTTAGGAAGTTGTGGGCATGCTATGTTGGTGCCGGAAGCGTGGCGACACTTGCAGGCTGCCCCCAGAACACTACGCAAAAAGATGCATTTCACTGTGTGTTTCGATGTACATGTGACCAATAAAGATATCTTACCTTTATCTTAAGAACAACTAAAAGCATTGAAAGTATCTTAATCAAATATAGTCCTGTATTTATCTTTTTTTATGTCCTTCATTCATTTTAATGGGGACTGCTGTGTTTGTGTCAGATTTAATCTGATATAAACTCAGTGAGCAGATATCCTAGTGTGAGAGCTGGGAAGCCTTGTTTGTAAGGCCCTATAGAGTCTGAGGAGTCTGCTGGTGTAGCACAGGGATAGTCCAGATGCCGCCTTTGGTTTAGCTCCATGCCAGTGCTGCAATCCAGGTTTTCTGTGAGATAATAAAAAGTTGGAGGAACTCGATGTTTTGGGATGAGACCCTGATGCAGGATCTCGACTCGAACCATTGAACATTCCTTTCCCTCCACGGATGCTGCCTGACCCACTGAGTTCCTCCAGCAGCTTGTCTTTTTGCTCCAGATTCCAGCATCTGCAGTCTCTGGTGTCTCCTGTGGGATTCATGTGCAAGTGCCAGGACCAATGCTGGTGTGGAGCTGGAACATTTGGGCCAATGAATTAAGTGGATGTAATTGCTTTACTGATAACCAGTTGCTCAAATTGAATTTGGCAGTTTTGCCAAAAAAAGTGAGAATAGATTCCTTTGACAAGAAAATAAGGGGTTGGCCTTCAGGACAGAGATGAGATGAAATTTCTTCACCCACGAGGGCTGTGTCAGCTCATTTGCTGTGGATATTCAAGAGAGATGAATAGATTTTTAGATATTAAGAGAATCAAGTGCAGGAAAATGGTGCTGTGCTAAAAGATGAGGATGATTTTACTGAATGGCAGAGTAGCTATGAGGACCCAAATTGCTTATGTTCCCATCACATACTCGTTGGGCTGAATGGGTAAATTCTATACAATTCAATGTCGTAATCTTTCAATATCAAATGCCATAGATTCTACGTTGATCTCCAGTATATTGCTCTATCATTTACACAATTTTTCTGTCACTGAACATTTTTCATATAATGGAAAAGATGTAATAATCCAGTGTTTTGAAGTAAGAAATATCATGAAATCCAGTGTGGAAATTTTATCTTAATGCATGTTTTTCTTTTCACTTATGATCCTGGGGTTGAATTAACACACCTATGTGAACCATTTGATGCCTTGGTGTGAAAATCATTGAGATAATGTTTGCATTAGTTTTTATTGTAGCAGCAAATGAGTTTAAGGCTGTAATTCATTATGGAGTTCTGCTGACATTTATAAACTGCTCAAGCTTCAGTTTCACAGTTGGACACTATTGAAACTGCTTGATTTGAATTACTGCTATGTAATATGTTGCCAGTGATAAATTAACCTATAAGTAACCTATCATTCTTGCAATATGTCATCCTACTAGTGCAATAAATCATTCTTTGGTTTCCATGTTAGTTTTGTAGGAAATGCCCAAAATGTATGGAATTTCCAATATATAATTTCTATTATGCCCATACATTTTGGGTCCTTTCTCTGGTTCACTGTCTCATGCTTAGTTATTAGTTACCATCCTAATGTATCCTTCCTTGGTCAAAGCCTAGGTCCCTAGTTGCAAAGCCAAAGGTTGAACAGAAAACTCTTCATTGAATTTCAGTATATCATGTGATCTGATGATCTTCCTTGACTTCAGAGGACAGTAAAATATTTCATCAGACTGTGGCTTGGCCTGTAAATTGTTACAGTGGGTAAGTGGAGAGCAGCAAAGGCTTCCTGCAGGTTTGTAGTCAGTACAGGCTTAAAAGAATGCAGGGCATTCTCCATGGATGATAGCAAATAACCAAGTTGCAATGAACTGCAGCATAAACTAGTTAATTCACTTAATATTAGTCTCTGTAGAGCAGATTATTGCTGGCATTAGTTGGAATGCCTCTGTACTCATGAAGACTGATTACTTCAATGATGCTCCGATTCAAGCTTGTCTGAGAAACAGAAAATGAAGAAAAAAAATACGCACAAGAAATTTAAATATACTTCTGGTAAAAGTCCCAAAGAGCTGTCAATAAAAGCTGCCAGATGTTTATTATTTGAACTGAATGACTTAAGCTTTTCCAGGCCATGCATAATATGTATTTTCTGGGCTGTTGTATCAAAACAAGATGAACAATTATCAGTGAGTCAATCTGTTGTTTCACCCTCTATCTGCCCTGCCAAAAATGTAATAAACCAGTACCATGGTACATTCTCGTGAAGATATAGCCAAGATAACAAATATATCTGTAATTCTTATAATTTGCTTCCTGGCAATAAAATGAAATAATTTTACAGAACAGAAGGAAACCATTTGGCTTATTGCACCTAAATCTCTGTGAAAGACAGTTCCTCTTCTATGCTTTTTCCACATACTCCTTTAATGTATTCCTTTTTAAAATGTTTAACTAATTTTAAAAGTGTTATGATTTCTTCTTTGCCATTAATTTGTCTCTTCTAGGATATTCCACATCCTGACAACTCTTTTAAATAAGTACATCTCATTATGTTGTTCTTTTAAAATGATCTCAAATTTTTCCTTCTGGTTACCAGCTTATTTTTATATTGTTTTTAGAACTGTGGGTATCACTGGTGTGCGTTATTTATTGCTTTCTCCAAATTGCTTCATGGACATTAAGGATCAATATGAACAGCAGCAATTTGCAGTTATATAGCACCTTTTTCCAGATAAAATGTTACAAAATGCTTCACTGGAGCATGATCAAACAAAATGTGGCACAGAGCCATTTAAATAAATTTAGGGTAACTGACCAATCGCGACAGGTTAGATGGGCATTTTAAAGGAGCAAAAAGAGGTAGACACCTGGTGAGGTTTAATAGGAAATTCCAAAGCTTCATCAGCTAAAAGCATGGCTACCAATGTAGTAATTTGAGGTGCATAAGAGGCCAGAATAGGAGCAATATGGATATATTTAAAGGCTTTTGAACTGGTTACAGATGCCAGCATGGGTGTGGTCACTGAGGAATTTGCAAATGAGGTTGATCATAAAATGTAGGCTGTATCAAGGGGTGAATGTTCTTTACCTTGATAGGGACAAGTCGATGTTTGAAAATTTTACTGCAGTGTATATAGTCATTGAACATTGCAAGTTTTCTATGAAAAACATTTCTGCAACACAGAAGGAGGCCATTTGGCCCATCACATCATGCCAGCCAACAAAGAGGTACCCTGCCTAATTCCACCTTCCAGCTCTAAATCTGAGGCCCTGCATGTCAAACTCCAAGTATTCATCCAAGTATTTTTTAAAATCCATTGAAGTTTTCTGCCTTTGCCACCATTTCAGGCAGTGAATTCCAGACTCCTACCACTCTCTGGGTAAAATGTCCTCATCTCTCCTTTAATCCTTCGACCAACTATTTTAAATCAACTCCCCCTAATCTAACTACACTGCTAAGGGAAATAAGTCTGTTTTAGTTACTCCCTCTAGGCCCTTCATAATTTTATACATCTCACTTAAATTTCCTCTCAGCCTCCTCTGTTCCAAAGAAAACAACACCAGCCTATTCATCCTTTCCCTCCAGCAAAAATTATGCAGTCCTGGCACATCTTCATAAATCTCTGTACCCTCTGCAGTGTAATCACAGCATTCTGGTTTGTGGTGGTTGGAACTGTACGTAGTACTTAAGCAGTAGCTTAGCTTGTGTTGTAGAAAGCTTGAATATAACTCCCTTACTCGTATATTTTGGTCTTGGCTAGTAAAGGAAAGCATCCTGTATGTCACTTTTAATTATCTTATTGACCTGTCCTCCTCCCTTTAGGGATCTCTGGGCATCAATTTCTCTCTGTTCTTCCAAACCTCCCAGTGTTATTCCATTTATTGTGTATTCCCTTGACTTTTTGCACTTCCCCAAATGTATTACCTCGCTTTTACATGGATCCAGGCCATGTACGGTGTAATGTTCTAGTGTTTCAATCGACTTCCCTTTTTTTGCCCTGTCTTCCCCTCTAAGCACCTTATCATTCAAGGGACTCTAAATTTGGCAGGTCCCCTCCCCCCCGCCCCCCCTTTTACTTTATGGAACATGTTTATTCTGAATCTCTTGAATTTCCTTATTGAATATCTCCCATTTAGCTTCAAGTAACCATTCTCAGTCTGCTTTTGCTAATTCACTTCTCAGCTGAGTAAACTTGGCCTTGCCCAATGTAGAATTTTCTCACCAATTTTATCTTTGTTCTTTTCTGTAAATATGTACATTAAATTGATCATTACTGTAAAGCTGCTGCCCCATTGATATTCCCTTAATCTGCCCATCTTCTTAAACTTTTCTGTTCCAGGAAGAATAATTTTGGTTTCTCCAATTATACTTCATAATTATAATCTGGGGTGACACCAGTGAATTTTTCCACATCACTCTCATATCCCCTCTATTCTGCCCATAACTTGTGAAACAAAGGACTGCAGATGCTGGAATCTGGATGAGAAACGCTGTGATGCTGGAGGAAATCAGCAGGCCAGGCAGCATCTGTGGAGAAAAGCAGGTGGTCAATGTTTCGGGTCAGGACCCTTCTTCAGGACTGAAGATAGGAAAAGAGGAAGCCCAATATATAGGAGGGAAAAGCAGAGCAGTGATAGGTGGACAAAAGAGGGGAGGTGGGCTGGGCACAAGGTGATGATAGGTAGGTGCAGGTAAGAGATAGTGATAGGCAGGTGCGGGGGAGGAGGGGAGAGCAGATTCACCGGGGGATGGGTCAAAGGTAAGGAGAGAAAGGAAAATAATGGGTAGAAAAAAGAGAGAGGCTAGGAAAGGGAAGAAAAGAAGCATGGTTGGGGGGGGGGGGGTGCGGGGGTTACTTAAAGTGGGAGAATTCAATGTTCATGCTGTTAGGCTGCAAGGTTCCAAGACAGAAAATGAGGTGCTGTTCCTCCAGTTTGCACTTGGAATTCTCCTGGCAGTTAAGGAGGCCGAGGACTGACATATCAGTGAAAGTATGGGTGGGGGAGTTGAAGTGACTGGCAACGGGGAGATGCAGATTGTGGTTACAGATAGAGCACAGGTGTTCTGCGAAACGGTCACTTAGTCAGTTTTCAGCTTTCATCTATTTTTCCCCAAGCATAGTGCCTATGTAGAAATAAAGTGCAGAGTGAATGAATTGAGTAAAATTAATTTGAATTCAGGAAATTCAGCTTGACAGTTGAGAGTGGAATAACTTAAAGTTGGTAAAGTCAAATTTGGAATTATTGTCAAGAAAGTTTTCACGTACAAATCCATACATAGAATAATGTAACATAATTAAAAATCTTGCAAGCATTTGAGAAATAGATTCCAGGGAATTATTTGAATAGATGAGTTCATTTAAATCTTCGAGTAACTTCTGAATTGAAATTTAAATGGCTGCAGTGTAAACAAAGATAAGTTTAGTGTTGTATTGTGATGAAGGAATTTATTTTGAATTAATTTGAGTTTGACATTGATTTGATTGTGTCTTCAGCTCTACCTCCTAATAGAAGACTTCCATTATAAAGTTGAAATAGCTTTTTATTTTTTTCTCTTCCTACAGATCCATGCTCTTGTTGAAAGTTTGAAGCTCTCTATCACAGACCAACAACTTCCTATGCTAATCCGTATAATCCAACTTGGAATTGCCCTCTACTATGGTGAAATTTGCTCTTACAAAGATGTTGAAGTGGAAGAAACAGGTTCAAATGCAAAGGAAACATCCATTACTCCAGTGGGTAAGTAAAAAGTATTACATTTTTAATCATGCTGAAGGATTGTGGAATAAACCAGTCAGGTTAATTGACATCTTCCTCGTCAGCTTAAAGGGAAACAGACCTCTATTTCTGATGAAATGTGGCGTAGTGTACCATCTACTGGATGTACCGTAGCAATTTGCTAAGGCTTCTTTAGAAGAATCTCCCAAAATCAAGTTTTGGGAGATATAGATCTAGTCAACAAACCTCTGCAATTCTCATCCAAAATCTCCAAAATCAAGTTCCACTACCAAAGATGAAAAGGACATCAGATATGTGTGAACACCACCATCTCCAATTTGCACACCAATCTCATTAGAAAATACATTGCTGGTACTTCCTACTGTCTGGATAAAAATCCTGGAATTTATTACCTTGCAGCATTGGCAGAGCAGGAGTTTCACATGGATTATAGTGGTTCAAGAGGAGTAAGCAAGAGATTCTGGCCTGCTTTGCCAGTGATGCCCACAATTTGAGAATTTTATTTTTTATACTTTTTCACCAGGCGGCCTTAAGATGTAACTTTAGTGTTCCAAGCTTCTGGTAACAACATTACGAATCCAGTACTCATAGTCAGTAATTTAGTTACATAAGTAAATTGGCACGCATGCATTTGTAGTTGCTTTTTTTGACAAGATATCATAAATTGTAAACTGGACTATTGCACATAAACATTATCCATGGAAAGTTCAGATGTTAATATTTTGAGTTGACAGGATAGGGATCTACATCTCCAAGTTTACTGATGACACACAGATGGCATTGTATACAGTATAGATGCAAGCATAAAATTACAGAAAGCTGATGCAGGTCAATCCCCAGTTTACAATGCTGACTTATGTACAGCCGGTGGTTATGAATGAGTGTTTGGAAAACTGGCAATATGGATTTGCTGTCTGCAGGGGCTGCAGGCATCTACTGCCATGTGAGAACTCAGTTTATGGCTGCATTTCCAACTTGTGAACTGTTTGAGTTACGAACAGTTCACAAGAATGAAACCTGGCTGTAACCTGGGGATGAGGTGTATTAGATTTAAATGAATGGGTAAAACAGTGGGAGGGAAAAAGCACGTATTTGTACAATCTTAACATAGCGAAATACGCCAGGACACCAAGGAGCTTCATCAAACCATTCCACGTAAGAAAATTTGGGGAAAGACTGATAAAAATAGACTCAAAGAAGCTGGTTTCACGGTCTACTACAAAGGAGAAAAGAGAGATTTTGGATGAGAATTGCAGAGCTTTGTTGACTAGATCTATATCTGCCAAGATCCAATGATAAAAATTGGCATTCTGCAGGAGACCAGCAGAACATAGTTACCTTGTGGGATTTAGAGATAGTGAACTGTCAGAGAATAAAAGAAATTGAAAACATGATTCAGAATTTTAAAACCAAGGCTTAACTGGGAGCCAGGTATGAGTCAGTAAGCAGAGAGTTGATGGATATAAAGGTGAAATGTGGTGGAGCTTTGACAAATGCAAAGATAATCGATGAAGCTCATGGGATGTGGGCTTTTATAGGTGGTCAAAGCCATGCTGCAGCTGCACTAAGCTGGGGTTTGTCCTGGAATTCTATGTTTAGATCTGGGCACCACACAACAAGTGAACTCGAGAGAACACAGCATTACCAAATGGTTAAATTACAAGATGAGATTAAAAAACGAGGGTTGTATTTTTTGAAAATGAAATCTGACATTGCTCCTTTGCAGCTCGTGGCAGCTGGAGTTGAAATTGTTGTAATGTTATTCAGGTATCACAACAATGTAGCACATTGTAAATCTCCAAACCAGGAAATAGTTGTAATTCTGATTCTTAAAGTACTATATTTATGTTTTCTTCTAAAAGTTATTTGATGTTATGGTTTATTGCTCACAAGTGCTACACAATTGAATCTTATTTTATGTGTTCAAGAAGAATCTGACAAAGGAATGACCTCCACACACTCGCCCATGGAATACTGCCTAAGAACTCGGTGAACTAGTTGTGAAAGAATAAGTAGGAAATCTTCCAGTTCAATGAGCGTTGCTGCACAGATTTTTAAAATATAAAGACTTGCATTTTATTTGATTTGCAGAACACCTCTGTTAGTCTGCAGGTCTGAACTTGGGCTTCTAGTCACCTGTTGTTATAGAGTCAGAGTTAGGCAGCATGGGAACAGGCCCTTCAGCCTAACTCATCCATGCCAACCAAGTTGCCTACCTGAGCAAGTCTCATTTGCCTGTATTTGGCCCATATCCATCTAAACCTTGCCTATCCATATATCTGTGCAAATGTCTTGCAAATTGTAACCTGTGTCTACCACTTCCTTTGGCAGATCGTTCCACTTACTCGCCACCCTCCTGTGAAAATGTTGCCCCTCGCGTCCTCTTAAAATCTTTCCCCTCATAAGTTTATGCCCTCTAGTTTTAGATTAATCTATCCTGGGGAAAAGGTCTCTGACTTTTTACCCTATCCATGTCGCTCATAATCCTGCAAACCTCTATAAGGTCACCCCTCAGCCTCCTACTCTCTAGTGAGAACCAACGCAGCCTATCAATCTCTCCTTGTAACTAAAGCCCTCCTTTCCAGGCAACATCCACAACTGCAGATTCTCTATCAGGAGGAATTAGAAGACCCCATGGGATTACTTATAGAGGACAAGAGAGCTCTTCACAGTGTCCTTCCAATACCTTCTCATCAATTTAAACAACCTGTGATCATAGTAACATTGTGTGCCGGCTTGTTGTCAAGTTTCCAACATCACAGCAATTCAGATGTACCATACAAAATAAAAGGTCTTCCACTTAAGACTAAGAAGAAGAGGAATGTCTTTTTTCAAAGTTGTAAATCTTTGGGATAGAGAACTGTGAATGCTAAGATTGTATACTGATTTTGGAACTGCAGGAGAATTGAGACACTGGTGATCGGGCAGGAATTTTCATTAGAGGCTGAAATTTGGAACAGTCCTGATTCTGCTGAATGAATGTAGGCTTGAAGTTCTCAGTGGCCAACTCCTGTCTTATTTCTTATGTTCTTGTAGCTGCAGTCTGCCTGTGAAGTGTTTTGGGATGTCTTAATCCTGAAAGATAGTTTGTCTTTTTTTCAAAACTAAATCAACTTAAGAAGTGTTATTGTTTTTTTTAGTAGAAAGGTCTCATCTGCATCTTGGAAATACTTTACAAGCTGCATTTATTCTAATCTCTTTGCATCTTGAAGTGCTGATTTTTGTAGAATTCTAATCTAGTGACTTCAATGCCTGATCAACATTGGTTGTGAAGCTGAATCGCAGCTTCCAGAGGGTCATGGTAATTTATTGAGAGAAATGCTGGGTAGTAAGATCTGCAGAAACTGCGAGAAACCTAAGCAATTAGTGTTGGCTGGCATGAGTAGCATTCTTCATTCAGAGCCAGATGTGCAGTTTGTTGTCATGCTGCTGCTATGTGAAACCATGCAAGTGAATTAGGGATCCATCAGAAAAATATACAAGTGGGATTAGTTGCTAGAACAGAAATTTCAAACGACTGTTATGAATGCACGTCGTGTGGATTTAAAGCTTTCATCATTTGCAAAGTATCTTACAGTTTCATTGCTACTGCCAATGTTACTTTTTTTTTTAAGGACACCAGAGTAGTGAACTCTCAAGTAGCAGTGCACAATATATTATCATTTTTGTCAGTTTATTATCTTTATGCACAAGGGGTGGAGAGCATGTGCTTTACCCATACATAACCATTGTAATATGACGATTCAGTCGGTATAGGTAATAGTTGTATTATCAAGCTATTGTTCGAACTTGATTTTGCTTCTTAAGTTCTTGTTTTATTGGTATTGGTTTATTATTGTCACTTGTACCGAGGTACAGCGAAAAACTTATCTTGCATACCGAATGTACAGGTCAATTCATTACAAAGTGCAGTTACATTGGGTTAGTACAGAGCGCATTGATGTGGTACAGGTAAAAACAATAATAGTTAGTGACATAGAGTTTAAATTTAAAAGTGTAGAATGATTATAGTAAGGGTAATGAGTAGATCTGTAGAGAGCAGCTTGCAACGAGTCGCCACCTGTTCATTCCACATTCCCTCCTTTCCCTGTTTTAGACAACAATTAACAAATGTAGGAGCATGAAGTCAGCTAATTTGAAATTATATCAATTGTCAAATGAGAACTGTATGACAACAAATGAGAATTTCCTCAATTGTCACAAAAATTGTTCCTTAGATGCTCTCTGGCCCAAGGAACTCAAGTGTGCAGAGTTGCCTGCCAATGTATGCCTAGAATCTCTCTGAAGGATTGATAATTATCTTGATGTAATCCTTGAAAATATTGTCTGAACAAAACATGATCCTAATACCCAAGTAATCTTTTAAATATTTTGTTGAAAAGTTCAAATGTATTTATAAAATGTCAGTATTTGTGCTAAAATACTTTGCACAATAGATAATGTATGCATTGGCACCAAATTGCAAGTAAGAAAAATTGAAAGAACTGGAATAAGGAAGTCGATTGCACAGTAAAGATTTATGATTTTTATTTTCATGTGACTTAACACTGCAACAGCAACGTGCCATTATATTGCACTCTCAATAATGAAAAATATCTGAAAAGATAAAATCAGATGTTGAATTAAAGCAGAGATTGGGGCATGTGAGAAAGGTACAAGGTAAAGGGTTTTGAGTACAAAATTCCAAACAGAAGGGTAAGATAGCTGAAGTTAGAGTAGCCAGTTGTGGCATGAGTTATAAATCATGGCTTTGGGGGACCAGCAGCCGCTACGGATGAGCAATGATCAAATTACTGGGTGAGTAGCATTATTGGTATGATAGCATGCAGGCAGCAGAATTGTGGAGGTGTGAAGTTTAGATGGTAGATAATGGGAGGCAACTAAGGATTTTCATGAGACAATCTATTTCAACTAATGTACCAAATAACAAGAGTCACTTATATGGGCTAGTTCAGTGTGCAATGCTGGAAATATGAAATTACAAATGAAGTATGCAGGAAATACCTAGCAGCACAGCCAGCATTTATTGAATGCTGTTTCTCTCACTCCACAGTTGCTGCTGGATCTGTTGAGTATTTCCAGCATTTTCTTTTTCTTAAGTGAATGTACCCATTGTGTACTTAGAATTGTGTAATATTTGTCAGATTTTTATCATTAAATCCAGTATACAATTTAAAGGAAAATACCTCTTGCTTTTATTGTTTCTCTTCAAGATAAACAGTTGGAGAACTGCCATTAGGGATTCTGGGCACATGATGCACAAATACTTTTGCCCTGCATTTCATTCTGTGGGAACAGCATTTTATTGTGTGGAACTTTTAAATTGTTGCAATAGAGCACACATTTAGATGTCAGTTCTGCATCCAAAGATTCTCCTTCCATATCTGGACTTAATTTAAAATATGGCATTTGTGGTTTAAGATTTTATCTGACTCTTTGGCTACAGTTGTATCTACATTACATGCCCATCATTTTGATCCAACTTGCAGCCATTAAATTTACAGGTCACAATAAGAGTACTTGACAAAATTCTTAACAGCCTTTGCTGGCAAAAAATGATGTTTCTTTGTGGGTTTTGAAAGTGTATTAATGTGCAACATATTGCACAGTATTCCATGTTATTATTATTTAAAATGTTCAAATGTTGTAATGATGTTGAAGAGTCATAGAGTTGTACAGCACAAAAACAGGCCCTTCAGCCCACCACATCCATGCTGACCTTTTTGCCCATCTGCGCTAATCCTATTTGCCTGCATTAGGTCTGTATCCTTCTGTGCCTTGTCTATTTAAGTGCTTGCTAAATGTCTCTTAAATGGAGTTGACTGTATCTGACTCCTCCATCTCTGCTAGCAGTGAGCTCCTGATATCAACTGCTGTCTGTATATATAAAAAAAACTTTCCCCTCAAATCCCCTTGTAAACTTCCTTTCACTTTAAAGCTATGTTGTCTTGTTTTTGATACCCCACCAAGGGAAAAAGATTCTGATTACCCTATCTGTTGCTCTGATAATTTTATATACCTCCTATTAGGTCATCCTTCAGCCTCCTTCACTCCAGGGAAAACAAACCCAGCCTATTCAATCACTCTGCATAACTAAAATCCTCCAATCAAGGCAATATCCTGGTGAATCTCCTCTGTACTCTCATGTGCAACCACATCCTTGCTACAGTGTGGTGACTGGAACTGCACACAATATTCCAAGTGTAGTCTAAAAAGTGCCTTGTAACATTGCACCATAATGTTCCAATTTTTATATTCTATGCCCTGACCTATGAAGGCAAGCGTGCCATAGCTACCTTTCTGGGTACCCTGATAGTACCCATGTACCCTATCTACCCATGTTGCTACTTTCAGGAACTGTGGATTTGAAACCCGGGTTCCCTCTTTTCATCAATATTCCTCAGCATCCGACCATTTACTGTATACACCCTGCCCATTTTTGACTTCCAAAAATGCATCACGTCACACATCAGATTAAATTCCATCTTCCAGTGTTCTGCTCTACTTTCCATCCGATCTTATCCTGCTCTAGTCTTGGATAACCTTCCTTGCTATACACATCTGCAAACTTACTAATCTCACCTCCTACATTCACATTCAGTTTGTTAATATAGATCCAAACAACAAGAATCCGAGCACCAATCCCTGCAGTACACCACTGGTCACAGACTTACAATCAGAAAAGCATCCTTCCACCACTACTCTCTGCCTCGTATCACCAAGGCAATTTCCGATCAATTAACCAGTTTATTTTAGATCCCATGTACCTTAACCTTCTGGACTAGCCTACTGTACTAGACCTTGTCAAATACCTTACTAAAGTCCATCTGCTGCCCTGCCTTCATCAGTCTTCTTAGTTATTTCCTGAAAAAAAACTCAAATAAGTGAGGCAGGACTTCTCCCATACAAAGCCATGTTGACAATCCATGATGAGCTGCTACCTTTCCAAATATACATAAATCCTATCCCTTAGAATTTTCTCTAATAATTTCCTTACCACTAATATAAGGCTCACTGGCTTGTAGTTACATGGCTTATCCTTGCTGCCCTCGTTAAATAAAGGAACAACATCAGCTGTCCATAAGTCTTTTGGCACCTCACCTGTGGTTAACAGAGGTCCAAAAGTCTCTGTCAGAGCCCCAGCATTCACTTCCAAGCTATCTGCTCCCTTGTTTTCCATAATAACCTGTGATAGATCTCATCTGGCCCTGGGGATGTATCAACCCATATACATCCTATGACATCTGACATTTCTTCCTTAACATTGACTTGTTGTAGATTTTCCATGTACCTTTCCCTGAAAGTGTCTTCCATGTCCTTCTCCTTGGCGAATACAGATGAAAAGTATTCATTTAGGATCTTGCCCATATCGCCTGGCACTACACATAGAGTATTTCCTTTGGTCCCCAAGGGGACCCACTCTTTTCCTGGCTACCCTATTGCTCCTGTTATACTTATAAAATGTCTTGGGATTCTCCTTAATCTTACCAGCCAAGGATATTCTAACACACTCTATATTCCTCCAGAGACTCCCTTGATGCCAGTCCCCTATACCTGCTCTATGCTTCCAATTTTTCCTGATCAAACCTTCAATAACCTTTGTCGTCCAAGGTTCCCAAATCTTTCCATCTTTGCCTTTCACCCTTACTGGAACATGGTGGCCCTGAACTCATACAAAGACTCCCACTTGTCAGCTGTCATTTTGAAAAGATGGACATGAGCCAACAGTTCAGAATTATTAGTTGGAATTGTTGGTTTGTTTATGTTCTTCCAGACTAATTGTTATAGTGGTTCACCAAACTATTTATTCAAAAGCTTGGTTTTAAATTCAGCTTCAATAAGTGACTATTAAGGATCACAAGTACAAAGAGTTCTGGCAGTCTTCATCCAGTTCTCAGTGGAATGAGATAACTGCATAAAAATCCCTCAAATTAATCAGTAATTAATGTGCTATTATTTGAGGTCACAAGGGTATTGTAAAACAATACAAAGACACTTTGAGTATTGCAAAATACTTTTTTTGAAGTTGACGTATAACCATAATCAGAGAATGAGGCAGTATGACTTGGTTTTCTCTGAAATGCTCATTCTGTTCCAGTTGCTGGATGTAATCTTTAATTATATTTGTTTTGTAACCCCATGCTATTGCATTGTACAAACTGATCTTAGTGGATGATAGGAATTGCACCAGAAAAGTATGGGAATGTTGAGTCTGGAGGAGATAGAGGTTTGGAGGATATAATCGGCAACAAATGACTGAAGGGAGGGGTAGAGCCACTATTTTTAGTGAATCATCCTAATGTGGAAAATGCTGGTGAGGGCAGAAATAAAAACAGAAAATGTTGGAAACACTTAGCAGGTCAGGCAGCATCTGTAGAAAGAGAAGCAGATAATGTTTTGGGCCAAAGTCTCTTCATCATTCTCTGTTATTTCAGATTTCCAGCATTAGCAGTTTTTAAAAAAAATTTCATTCAGCTGGAAAGAGTGCAGAGGAGATTTACCAGGGGGTTACTGGGACTTGTGGGATTGAGTTATGGAGAGAGGTTGAGCAGGTTGGGACTTTATTCATTGGAGTGTAGGAGAATGAGGGATGATCTTATAGGGGTGTTTAAAATAATGAGGGGCATAGATAGGGTGAATGTGCACAGTCTTTTTCCAGGGTTGGGGAGTCAAAAACTAGAAAAGATAGATTTAGGGTGAGAGGGGAGAGACTTAATAGGAACCTGAGGGACAACTTCTTTACCCAGAGGGTGGTGAGTATATGGAATGAACTGCCAGAGGAAGTGGTTGAGACAGGGACATGAGCAACATTTAAAAGGAACTTGGACAGGTGCATAGATAGGAAAGGTTTAGAGGGACATGGGACTTGGTTGGCATGGACCAGTTGGGCCGAAGGGCCTGTTTCCATGCTTTATGGCTCTATCACTATGTTTACAATTGAGGGCACCATTTATTGTCCAGTTGTCTGCTAACATTTCTCTTTGACAAATGTGAAGCTAGCTGATCTGCAGTTTAATGCTTTCTGTCTCCTTTTTTTAAAAAAAAGGAGATATATTCACTGCTTCCAAATAGGTCCTTTTATGAATCTAATAATTTTGGAACAATAGAACAAACTGCCTCACCAGCCACTTCTTTTAAGTCCTTAGGATGAAGTCCATCACGAACTGGGGATTTGGCAGCCGGCAGCTTCAAATATTTGCTCTGTGCTTGATGATTATAATTTTCCTGAAGGCCTCCCTCTCTTCTTCCTGATTTATAGCCGTTTTTGTGATGTTACTTGTATCCTTGAAAATGAAGACCAATGCCAATTACCTGTTTTAGTCATCTACCATCTCCTATAATTAATTTCCCAAACTTGTTTTCTGTCAAATCAATATTCACTTTATTAATTCCTTCTGACTTACCACCTCTCTTTGATCAGGTAAATGCTTTTTAAGTTAACTGTGAATGGTGGGTCCTCCCCTTGGTATTTTCCTTATCATCGGAATATATCAATTCTGTGTGTTCTAACAGATCCCCTCAAATGTTTCTCAATGCATTTTGATTGACAGATCCCTTAATCTAATTTGCAAGCTCATTTTAGCTAGCTTGCATTCATGCCCTCATAATTGTTTTTATTTAAGTTTAAACTACTAGTGTTGGAATCATTCTTCTTTCCCTCAGACTAAATGTAAACTTCAATCATATTATGAGCATTGCCTACCTTGAGGCATTTTTACTGAGGTTATTAATTAATCCTGTCTCCTTGCATAATGACAGGTCTAGTATAACCTGCTCTCTGGTTGGTTCCAAGAAACTATTCCAAAAACACTCTATGAATTCGTCATCTAGGCCACTTATATCCATCTAATTATTCCAATATGAATTAAAGGCCTCCGCCCCATCATGATTATTGCCGTCTTTCGTACAAATTCTCGTTATTTCTTCCTTTACAATCCTACCCTGGAGTTACTGTTAGGAGACCTGTACATCACTCCAATATGTGATTTAGTGCCTTTATTATTTCTTATCTCTACATAAACTGCTTCTGTATCTCAGTTTCTTAAATTTGGGTCGTCCCTCTCTATTGCACTAAGATCTGCATTAATTAACAGAGGTGACTCTGTCATTTCTCCTGAATATTCAGGTCCCAATCTATTGTCAGCCTGCACTAATGTCTATCAGATCACACTCATTTATTTCTATTTACACTCTGAGTTCATCTGTTTCTTTCCAATGCTATGTGCATTCAGATGCATTGCCTTTAATTTTGTCTTTTTAATATTTTTGTAACTTCAAGCCGTGTTTTCAGATTTGTGGTTAGATTTGCATGTTTTATCCCTTCCTGTCACAGTCCCTGACTTCTCACTACTTTTCTCACCAGTCTTGTGTCTGCTTTTTGATTTGTCATATCTTCCCAACTTTGATTCCTTGCTGCTACTAATTCATTTAAAATCCTATCTACTTCCATACGATGTAGGTTGCTAGATCATCTGTGCAAGCACAGTTCGGGTGTAGACTGTCCTAGTGGTGCAGCTCCCATTTTCCCCAGTACTAGCACCAGTGCTCCATTAACTGGAACTTGTTTCTCCCACACCAGTCTTCAAGCCATGCATTCACTTCTCCAGTTCGATTTGCCAGTTTGTATGTGGCTTGTTTATAATTCAGATATTCTTACCTTTAAGGTTCTGCTTCTCAATTTGTTTCTTACCTTTGGATTCTGACTCGTCTCAACCTCTTTCCTTGTCCTGTTGTTGGTACCTCTACATATTGCTCCGATTAGATGTCCTGAGCTCTGGTGTTGGGCAGGCAGTATGGCCTTGTGGGCTCTTGCTCTTTGCTGCAGAGAACAGTGTCGATCCCTCTCACTATATTTCCCCCTTAGAGTCATAACAGAGAAACAGGCCCTTGGCCTACTGTGTGAATGCTGACCATCATGCCTATCTATACTAATCCCACTTGCCTGCATTAATTCCTTATCCCTCTATGCCTTCCTCATTCAAGTACGTGTCGAGATGCCTTTTAAATGCTGTTACTGTTCATGCCTCCACTAGCTCCCCTTGTGGCTCATTCCAGATATCCAACGACTCTTCATGTGAAAAATTTACCCCTCGGATTGCCTTTAAACCTCTCTTGTTCATTTTAAAGCTATGTGTTCTAATTTTAGAAACCCCTACCATGGGAAACTGACTCTACCTACCATATCTATGGCTCTCAAAATTTTATGTAACTCTATCACGTCACCTCTCAGCTTCCTTTGCCCCATAGAAAACGGACCCAATCTATCCACTCTCCTTACAACTCAAGCCTTCCAATCCAGGCAACGTCTTTGTGAATCTTTTCTGCACCTTCTCTCACCTAATCACATCTTACCTGTGTTGTGACGAGAACTACACAATACTCTTTCTGCCATTACATTCTTGTTTGCTTACCTGCAGTGTGTGTTTCCATGCACCTGCTGCCTTTGTCTTTCTTGGCTGTAAAGGTCCTGCGTTTGGGAAGTGCTGTTAAAGTAGCCTGGGTAACCTGCGGTGCATTTGGTAAATGATGAAATGAGCATGTGGTTGAGGGAATGAATGTTAAAAATCATTGATGATGTTCTAATCAAGCTGGCTGTTTGTCCTAAATAATGGTGAGCTTCTTGAGAATTGTTGGTGCTGAACTTATCCAGAGAAATTGAGAGTATTCCCTCCACTCTTGATGTGTGCCTTGTAGATGGCAAGCACTTGGGAAGTCGCTCATGGCAAGATACCCAATCTCTGACCTGTAGTCCCAGTATTTATGTGGCTGGTCCATAGAGTTTCTGGTCAATGCTGTCCTCCAGCATATTAATGGTGAGGAGACTCGTTGATGGTAATGCCATTGAGTGTCAAGGGTAGCTGTTTAGATACTCTCGTATTGGAGATGGTCATTATCTGGCATTTTAGTGGTGTGAATGCAGTCTTGGTCTTCCTGCATTGGAGGTATGGGCTGAGGAGTTGCAAATGGAATTGAGCATTGTGCAATATTTAGTGACCATCTCCATTTATGACCTTATGATGGAAGGAAGTCGTTGATGAAGTAGCTGACGATGGCTAGGCCTAGGACATCACCCTGAGGAACTCCCTGCCACAATATTTTGGTACTGAGATAATTTACCTCCCAACAACCACAGTCATCTTCCTTTGAGCAAGGTTTGTGCGGCTTGACTGCATTATATGGAATATAGTTAGATTCATCTTTTTAAAAGCTCTCAGAATTTCAGAACTCTGATTACCAAAGTGTGCCATATTTATTATTGTTTTTGTGTATCTCTTTCCTATAACATTCTGTAGCCTTGATGCCATTCTAAACATATTGGAGATGGGACACAATGAATAATTATAACTTAACCAGTGATTTGTACTGGTTTTACATTACAGTTTCACTTTAATGCATGTCCTGTTTGTGTCTTCCAGGATAGCTTATGTTTTAAAGCTTTTTCGATGTTGCTTTACAGGTTTTTGTATTTAAATACGAATGGGGGGGGAGAGGCTGTACATTATAACATTACATCTCTGAAATTACTTAAGAAGCATATGTTTTTAAACTTTGTGCAGGGGTTTAAAATCTTATGGGAGGCAATATCATTTTGTCTGTTCCTTACATGTTTGGCTGCAATAACTGGGGCTTTTCAGATTAACTCTAACTCAGTCAGATTTGATTTGAAAATGAGGTGAAAGGCTACTCTATAATGGGCTTTTAGGCAACATTAAGATAATTTTTCCCTGCTGAAGAAGATTTGTTGCTCCTGATGTGAAGTATCATACCCCTGTACTCTGCTGAAGGTTGCCAAAGCAATGTTGCAGCATCATGTCCATGTCAACATAAGTGTAAGTGAGGAAATGCAACCAATGTGGATTACTACAGTACATGCCAAGACGTGAAATGTACCTTAACAAAATTCAGAAGTCATGTATAACTGTTTACCTTGTGGAGTTTCATGGATAGAAGGAAAAGTATTGGTATCTTAACTTGCAGGGACATTACAGGATTCCTGTAAAAGGAACAAGTTGAAAATGAAAGATGCTCCCTTCAGCTTATGAGAAGAGCAAGTTTAGCTAATTGATTTAAAGTTATAGATACAAACAGCTGTTTGATTTGCGGCATGAACATTGAAATCTGGCTTAAGTAGTCAAAATGTTTGTGAAGTTGCTCTGGTTATAATTTCATAGACGATGGAAGTGCAACATCCCTTCAATGCTGTGGAGTACGTCGTCTGTTCTTATTCAAATGCTGTTCAGATACTTTTTCTCGATATTTTTTCCATGCTGCAGAAGATTTGTTGCTTCAAACCTTATACCTAGATTTAGATCAACGTTGCCTAAAAAATATACAGGTCTTTTAAGAGACTTTTGGATAGGTACATGGAGCTGAGAAAAATAGAGGGCTATGGGTAAGCCTAGTAATTTCTAAGGTAGGGACATGTTTGGCGCAGCTTTGAGGGCCAAAGGGCCTGAATTGTGCTGTAGGTTTTCTATGTTCTACAACTTTGTCTCCATGCCTAGTGATGCCCACCAGTGAGAAAATATGACCAATAGGAGCTACAGGAGTTTATTCCAAGAAGAAGCAGGCCTGCATAAAATTCTGAAAATATGTGGTCAGGATCCCTTCCATAAGAAATGAAAAGAATCCCCAGTCTCTCTGAAATATTTTGCCTCATTGGATAAACAATCAAACTGTTTATCATCATAATTGTGCCTTGAAAATGGCAACTGCTATTATCTGATGGAACACCAATTGAGTTACAGTTATAGAAAGATATAGCACAGAAACTGGCCCTTCAGCCCACCGAATCTGTGTCAACCATCAACCACCCATTTACACTAATCCTGCATTAATCCCATTTTTTAAAATTCTCCCCACATCCCTGTCAACTCCCCTCAGATTCTAGCATTTACCTGCACACTAGGGACCATTTACAGTGGCCAGTTAACCTACCAACCCACACATCTTTGGGATGTGGGAGGAAATTGATGCACCTGGGGAAACCCACCCGATTACAGGAAGAACGTGCAAACTCCACACCAACAAGACCTGAGGTAAGGATCGAACACCAGTGTCTGGCACTGTGAGGCAGCAGTTCTACTAGCTGTGCCACTTCTCCTCTGACTTGAACAGAAGGCTTAATACTGGTTCTGTTATGGGAACTACAGGCTGTTTGTCCAAGTTGGTTCATGCCATTAGCTTGGAATATGCCATCTCCCACCGTCTTACCCAATCAACATATCCTTCTACTTCTTTCTTCCTTATGTGTTTACTTTTCCTTTAAAGGAATGCACGTGATTCAGCTCATCTACTAAGTGTTTGCAGGTCCCACATTCTCTGAAATTTCCATCTCCATTACTGCTTTGACTGACCTTGTGTGGGTTACAATTACTAATCAGCTTTTCTTTAAGAAATAAAATAAGTAGAAGCAGAAGTCAAATAACAGGAGAAAGAACAGTACATTTGAGTTAGAAGATCTATTGCTAAACATAGAAATCTAGAATCTTTCTGTTCTCTGCTTATAATCTGAACAAACTTCCCTCAACTTCCTATTGTTGTAGCTCACTAAAATATCTGAATAAAGTTTGTTACTGTAAAATCCTGTGTTTAAGGCAATTTTCTTAGATTTTTGCTTTGAAAGGGGCAGAACAGGCAGTGGAGTAATTTATATACTGGTGCAAGATAATGTTAATTTTTTCCAAACTGCAGCAATAGTTGGAGCTCCATTTAAACTACCACTTTGCCATAGTCATTAGATTCTTTGTCCAGCAGGGGTCAGAATGGTCTCCACCACTGGGCTGGGCTGTCCACCCCTGCTGTTTGCCCATGGTTCCCATGTTGTCAGAGTGTCCTCTCCAGGCCTACTGTCTTGATAGTGAAGGCCCAACTGTCTACTGACATCCATGGACTTCACATAAGAGGGAGGTTTCAAACTCTGGTAGTCTGAATAGAAAGGAACCCTAGAAAAGAGGGAATTGGAAGAGAGATGAATGAGGTGTGAATTAGTTAAGGCCATCTACCTGCTGTGCAGCTTCAATGGGTTATACCATTAAGGGAGTCTGCAAAAAAAAAGAAAGTGAGTTGCACAATTGGATTGAAGTTCTGTGTCAGGAATACATAGAAATTGCCAGACTGGGAAATAGTTTGGCATATTTGGAAAGACCACACAAATAATGTGTAAAAGAAGCCTAAAGAGAAGTAGGCTGATAGTGGGGAAGATTGCTTACAAACCAATATGGACAAACTTGTATTTGGACTGAATTGAACAGCAGCAGGCAAACCTGACCCCTATACCAACACAATGGTAAGAATGGACATAGTGTAGGTAACCAACAAAACTTGGCCATTCACACATTATGGGTAGCCAGTACAATAGGTTCATGGGAAGAAGTTGACTACTGAATTCCATGAGTCCATTATCAGAATGAAAATAAGAAACAGCAATGGAGCTGAACAACAGTTCAGAAACAAAGCTGGAGGGAAAACCATCCAGATAAAAACTTCAGGGCACACTTCATTGTTGTCCTTGCTGTTTGCTCAGATGGAACAAAGCTGAAACTGTGGATTATTTTCAAAAGGAAGAATGCCAAAGGAGAAAATGCCTATGTGATGAGGATGAATGGAGGAATAAGAAATAGAGCTGTGGATGAAAACTGTATGAAACAGAAAATGTGGACCCTTAGTTTAAGAAAGGCAATCATAACTGGTTTTGAATTCATTTTGCAACCATCCACAGGATTCTCTGTGTAAATGGTAAAAGTATTGAACACTGACCAGGCCATAATTCCTCAGGTATGAGAGGAATTTTACCCAGTGGACCTTAAAACTTCTGTGAAAAAGGAATGGGTGGATTAACTGACCAAGAATGAGCATACCTTCATAGCTGAAGAAAATCTAAGGTGATCAGAGTGACATATGGTTTGCATCAGATTCGAGATGTCTTGGGAAAGAATTGATCCAGTTATGAGGTCTATTAAGAAGATGTGCATGTCCAGTCAACCGGATGCTCCAGAGTCCAGGTTCAGGACTGATTTACCGAGATGAAGAAACAAATTGCTATTTGTAGTCATTTACTGCCAGAGGGATTGCTTTATTTAAAGAAGAATGCAATATTTTGTCAAGAGTTATTTGATTTTAAGTATCGGCTAGCCAACAATGTCATATATTCTCATATTAAAATATGCTCAAAACTGCAAGTTGATTTCATACTTTTGTGTTTGTTTGATTTCACAGTTAATAGAATGCATAGGCTTCAAACCTTGATTATTTTACCACTCTTTAATCTTGGGGTAAAATTGCAGTGAGAAGAATAACCTTTGCAGTAGGATTAGTTGACAAGACAAATGGGAAACTTCAATTTTAGTTGGCTCCATTCCAAAACCACGGTCATTCCAGCTTCTGTCATCTTGCTGCAATATGCAGAATGGTGCTTGCATTTGTGCATGTTTGGAGGCCAATTTCTGGACTGAAGATGTGAGAAAATGGGCCTTATAATTAGCATCTGCAAGACAAGGGTCCTCTCCCAATCAACCCTGTGGTATAACACTGATCACATTTGCTGCAATGAAATGACAATCAGCAACTGATTCAGAATTAGGGGTATAGCCATTTAGGAGATAAGAAATGTCTTTACACAGAAGATGGTGAAGCTTTGGAATTCTTTGTCCCTGAGGCTCAGACCTTGGGATATGGGAATAGTGCTGAAAAGTGGCCCTTGGGTAGAAGATCGCCACAGTCTTGTTGAATAGTGGACCAGACTCAAAGGGCTGGATGTCTTACTTCTATGTTTTATGTTCTTCTGAAGGAGATCATGTTAATATTAAACTGTATTCCTCTCCAGTTTGGTTCATCTCTTTCCCTTCCTAATTCCCTCAGGCTTATAACTGCCGAGCCCCAAACCCTTTGTTTCCTTGACATTTTGTGACACCACAGTATTTACTTTGCCAGTTTGATATTCTTGGCCAGATCTTTAGAATTTCCTTTTGAAACTGCAATGCCTGTTCACCTCCATCTTCTCCTTTAACAGAGTCTCTCAAAAAACGATGTGATTGATCAAGCAAACTTGCAAGTCCATGCTGACAATCTTGCAACACGATTTATTTGGAGGCAGAATAAGGATAAAGAGAATATTCTGTGATTGGTGGAATGGTCTTCAAGAATCTGTCCTGGAGCCTTTGATTTTCACCATAGTTACCAATGAGTTGGTAATTATGGTTACCAACTCATTGATAACCATGAAAATACTCATCCAGATTTGCAGATTTGGGAGGCACGTATGGAAACAGGGAAAGTTACATAAATTATGTGTATGGGCAAAAAAATGGATAAAGGAGTGTGCAGTATATGGCACTGTTGGGAATAATTTTCAATCCAAGAAAGATATCAGAATTGTAGGAAAATAGTGTAGGAGCAAGAAGAATTAGATGTTCAAGTGAACAAATTACTGAAAGCCAGTGACTGATATAAAAAGTGATGAAAATTAATCTTTACCTTCATATGTAGAAAGGTGGATTGTGAAAAAGAGGAAATATGTTGTAAAATTTTGTGTACTGCAACTCAGGAAGACATAGAGTGGATGTAGCACAGGTGCATCAGAATAATATTATGCTTTAAAAGTATTAAGTAATGAAGATTTGATACTAATCCAGGAAATTTGGTTTTGGTGATCATTGATAAAGGAATATTTTTTGAAAATATTCTGCTTCTCTTAGAAATGTGCTATGGATAGAACATAGAACAGTACAGCACAATACAGGCCCTTTGGCCTACAATGTCGTGCTGACCTTTAAAACCTCGCCTAAGACTATCTAACCCCTTCCTACCACATATCTCTCTATTTTAAATTCCCCCATATGCTTATCTAGTAATCTCTTGAATTTGACCAATGTATCTGCCTCCACCACCACCCCAGGCAGCGCATTCCATGCCCCAACCACTCCCTGGGTAAAAAAACCTTCCTCTGATATCTCCCTTGAACTTCCCACCCATTACTTTAAAGCCATGCCCTCTTGTATTGAGCATTGGTGCCCTGGGAAAGAGGCACTGGCTGTCCACTATTTATTCCTCTTAATATTTTGTACACCTCTATCATGTCTCCTCTCATCCTCCTTCTCTCCAAAGAGCAAAGCCCTAGCTCCCTTAGGCTGTCCTCATAATGCATACTCTGTAAACAAGGCAGCATCCTGGTAAATCTCCTCTGCACCCTTTCCAACACTTCCACATCCTTCCTATAATGAGGCGACCAGAACTGGACACAGTCCTCTAAGTGTGATCTAACCAGAGTTTTATAGAGCTGCATCATTACCTCGCTGCTCTTAAACTCGATCCCTCGACTTATGAAAGCCGACACCCCATAAGCTTTCTTAACTACCCTATCCACCTGTGGATGTTTCATAGACGTTTGAATGACTGATTAGAACAAGTAGGGAGGGTTAATTGTCTCATTAACAGACTGTACTTCGGACACTTCCTCTGTGCTGTGATGGATAATGATCTTCATTATGTGCTCAAGTCCTTTGTGTACCTGACTTTGAGATGGGTCGGTTGAATTATGCTGGCACTTAATTGCTTGGACAAATTGATGAAGCAACATCAAGGAATTAGGTCTGATTTTACTGTATGCTTCCTTTTGAATGGTTGTCAGTGGTGACATTAAAAGCAGGACTGATCTAAGGTGGCCAGTTTTCTGCTTTTTGATCTTGATGACGTCCTGCTTTGTAATTTAGATCCTTTGATCTGGTTTCTGACTTTTTAAAAACTCCTGCAAAATAAACTCACCTTGCTTAAAGTTTTCACACTAGCTACATTGATTTATAGATAGATTTGCTAATAATATTGTGACCCAGAACATAAGAAGATAGAATTGTACTGTTTGGATAAGAAAGGTTTAGAAGGTTATGGGTCAAACGGTGGCAAATAGGACTAGCTTGGATGGGCATCTTGGTCGGCATGGACCAATTGGGCCGAAGGGCCTGTTTCAGTTCTGCATGACTCCACATTAACTCTGGCTCTCTGTGAACTTCATGCGTAGACCTAGTAACTCTAAGCACATGAATTGTTTTATTTTAAATAGATTGCAATTTTATATTAGAGCTTAAATATTGAAAAGGGTGGTTCTGTTCATAAAGCACATTGAAACCATTCACAATCACTGATTTCCATATGGCCATCCATATGGATGCCCAGCCCTTTGTGTTCTTTTTATTTCACACCCATACTTTTTAAAAAATCTATTCATACATTTGCAAATGACTTTTAGAATTATGCCCACCTTCCTTCTGCCATCTTCTCCTGCTAGAATATATCTTGCTTTGCAGCTTAGGGTCATAGAATAATAATGCCACTGACCATCCTGATTGTGCCAGCTCTTTGAAGGAGCTAACAACATATCTCCATTGTCCTGATCTATTGCATAGCTCTGCTAGCTTTACCTTTTTCATATTTTCATCTAGTCTGTTTTGAAAATTATATCCTGGTGGATCCTGTAGTCTTTTTTTCTCATGCTTTGAAATACTCCTAAAGTTTTCTACCTTCTATGTTAAAGGTCTGCTCAAAATCTACCTCTTTAAATTAAGATTGCCTTTATTCTTTTATTACTACTTGGCACTCATTTTTCGCCTTTGAAGACACTGTGGTGTGTTTACTCTTCAGGTGCTATATAAATGTGAGATGATGAGTGGTAGGAGTTTGTCGAGCTTGTATAGCAGTCTAATAAAAAAAACCTCTGCTGCTGGACATAAAGCAGTAACACAGTACACTAATACAGTGGATAGAACAGTAAATTGTATGGAACATTTAAAACCCTCACTTGGAAAATACAAGAGTGTATAGGAGTAACTTGAATTTTGAGTTTAACTGTAGCCAAAATAAGTAACATATAGAAACAAGGACAGCCCTGCATAGGACATTAATTAAAAGCACACAGCAAAAGGAATGATTGCTGATTTGTAATCTGAGGTGATTCGATGAGACAGAAAGACAAGAGATAAAATTAAACGAATGAGTTTCACCTTAGAGTCTGGAATTGGAGTGAGATTTGGAGCGGGAGCTTTGAAAAGAGGTGAGCCTCTGTGCTAGAATTGTTACTAGTTGATTGGCTAATTAACAGCAGCGAATAAAAGGAAGGTAGGTATAAGCGGAGCAGCCATTTTGGGAGTGGGCATTGTATGAGTGAACCAGTGTTAGAGTGGAGCACTTGAGGTTTTGGCAAGAGGAGGCAGAGGCTAAGGTAAGTTTCTTAGAACCATAGAAAACTACAGCACAGAAAACAGGCCCTTCGGCCCTTCTAGTCTGTGCCGAAACATTATTCTGCTAGTCCCATTTACCTGCCCCCAGCCCATACCTCTCCAGACCTCTATAGAACCATAGAAAACTACAGCACAGAAAGCAAGCCATTCGGCCCTTCTAGTCTGTGCCGAAACATTATTCTGTCTTTCTTTCTCTGGTTTTTCCATTAGTGTCAGACTAGTAGTTAGAATGGCCCTGGCGTCAGTGGTGTGTTCGTCTTGTGAGATATGGGAGTTCTGGGAAACCTGCAGTCTCTCTGATAGCTACACCTGCACAAGATGCATCTGGCTGCAGCTCTTTACAGACCGTGTAAGGGAATTGGAGCTGCAGCTGGATGACCATCGGCTCCTACGGCAGAACGAGGAGTCCATAAATAAGAGCTACAGGGAGGCATTCACTCCTGAGCTGCAGGAGGCAGGTAGCTGGGTGACTGTCAGGAGCAGGAAGGAGAATAGACAGGTAGTGGAGAGTACCCCTGTGGCCGTTCCCCTGAATAACAGGCACACAGCTTTGGATACTTTTGGGGGATGACCTACCAGGGAAAAACCGCAGTGACCAGGGGAGAAGAGGAGAGCGGTAGTGATAGGGGTTTCCATAGTAAGGGGGGCAGACAGGAGATTTTAGGTATGTGAAAGAGACTCCCGGATGGTATGTTGTCTCCCGGGTGCCAGGGTTAGGGACGTCTCGGATCGGGTCCACAGCATGCTGAAGGGGGTGGGCGAACAGCCAGAGATCGTGGGGCATATTGGTACCAATTACATAGGTAGGAAAAGAGATGAGTTCCTGAAGAGGGAATATAGGGAGCTAGGTTGGAAGCTGAAAAGCAGTACCTCAAGGGTTGTAATCTCTGGATTACTATCTGTGCCACGTGCCAGTGAGGGTAAGAATAGTTCGATTTGACAGATGAATGTATGGCTGAGGATTTGGTGCAGGGGGCAGGGTTTCAGATTTGTGGATCATTGGGATCTTTACTGGGGAAGGTACGACCTGTACAAAAGGGACGGGTTACATCTGAACTGGAGGGGGACCAATATTCTTGCGGGCAGGTTCGCTTGAGCTTTTGGGGAGGGTTTAAACTAGTTTGGCAGGGGGATGGGAACCCGAGTGATAGCTCAGTGGTTGGTGCATTTAGTGTACAAGTAGATGCAGAGTGTAGAAAGGCTGTGAGGAAGGATAGGCATTTGAAAGGGCAAAATTGCGGTCAGTTGGATGGGCTTAAGTGTGTCTGCTTTAATGTAAGAAGTATCAGGAACAAGGGTGATGAACTCAGAGCATGAGTAAGTACATAGAGCTACGACATTATGGCCATTACAGAGACTTGGCTGTCACAAGGGCAGGAATTGCTGCCGGATATTCTGGGATTTAGAGTTTCAAAAGGGACAGAGGCGGAGGTGAAAGAGCTGGGAGAGTGGCTTTGCTGATCAGGGGCAGTATCACAGCTGCAGAAAGGGAGGATGTCCTGGAGGGATCCTCTACTGAATCAGTGTGGGTGGAGGTCAGAAACAGGAAGGGAGAGATCACTCCATTGGGTGTATTCTACAGACCCCCCAAGAGCAGCAGAGACACAGAGGAGCAGATCGGGAGGCAGATTTTGAGGAGGTGCAAAAATAACAGGGTTGTTGTCATGGGTGATTTCAACTTCCCTAATATTGGTTGGCACCTCCTTAGTGTAAAGGAGGGTTAGAAGGGGCGGAGTTTGTTACTTGTGCCCAGGAAGGATTCTCGACACAGTATGTGGACAGGCCGACTAGAGGAGAGGCCATACTGGACCTGGTACTAGGCAATGAGCCTGATCAAGTTTCAGATCTCTCGGTGGGAGAGCATTTTGGAGACAGTGACCACAACTCCTTGACCTTTACCATAAGTCTTGGAGAGGGGTAGGAGAGGGCGATTATAGGAAAGTATTTAGCTGGGGGAGGGGGAATTATGATGCTATTAGGCAGGAACTTGGCAGTGTAAGTTGGGAACAGATGTTGTTGGGGAAGTTTTTTGGGAAATGTGGAGGTTGTTTAGGGAGTACTTGCATGGTGTTCTGGGTAGGTTTGTCCCATTGAGGCAGGGTAAGGATGGTAGAGTGAAGGAACCTTGGTTGACAAGAGACGTAGAATATCTTGTCAAGAGGAAGAAAGAAGCTCACCTGAGGTTTAGAAAGCATGGATCAGACAGGACTCTGGAGAGCTATAAGATAGCCAGGAGGGAGCTTAAGAATGGACTTAGGAGAGCTAGAAGGAGGCATGAGAAGGCCTCGGCGAGTAGGATTAAGGGAAACCCTAAGTTGTTCTACACGTATGTGAAGAGTAGGAGGATGATTAGAGCGAGGGTAGGACTGATCAGGGATAAAAAAGGAAACGTCTGGAGGTGGAAGAGGTAGGGGAGCTCCTTAATGAATACTTTGTTTCAGTATTCCCCAGTGAGAGAGACCTTGACTTTTGTGAGGATGGCGTACAACAGGCTGAATTGCTAGGGCATGTCGATGTGAGGAAAGAGGATGTACTGGAACTTTTGAAAAATGTGGGGATAGATAAGTCAGTAAGGCCGGAAAGGATATAGCCAAGTTTATTACAGGAAGCGATTGCTGCGCCTTTGGCGATGATCTTTGCATCCTCACTGGCCACATGATTGGAGGGTGGCAAATGTTGTTCCTTTGTTCAAGAAAGGGAGTAGGGACAACCCTGGGAATTTCAGGTCAGTGAGTCTTACTTCAGTGGTGGGCAAATTACTGGAGAAGATTCTTAGAGACAGGATTTATGGGAATTTGGAGAAGCATAGGCTGATTAGGGACAGTCAGTATGGCTTTGTGAGGGGCAGGTCATGCCTCCCGAGTCTAATTGAATTCTCTGAAGATGTGACCGAGCACATTGATGAAGGTAGAGCAGTGGATGTGGTGTACATGGATTTTAGTAAGGTGTTTGATAAGGTTCCTCAGGGAAGGCTCACTCAGAAAGTCAGGAGGCATGGGATCCAGGGAAACATGGCTGTGTGGATTCAGAATTGGTTCGCCCATAGATGACAGAGGGTGGTTGTAGATGGAGCGTATTCTGACTGGAGGTCAGTGATCAGTGGTATTCTGCAGGAATCTGTTCTGGGACCCCTGCTCTTTGTGATTTTTATAAATGACTTGGATGAGGATGTGGAAGGGTGGGTTAGTAAGTTTGCTGATGATACAAAGGTTGGTGGTGTTGTGATGGTGTAGAAGGTTGCTGTAGGTTACAACAGGACATTGATGGGATGCAGAACTGGGCTGAGAAGTGGCAGATGGAATTTAACCTGGAAAAGTGTGAAGTGATACACTTTGGAAGATCGAATTCGAAGGCAGAATACAAGGTTAATGGCAGGACTTTTAGCAGTGTGGAGGAACAAAGGGATCTTGGGGTCCACGTCCATAGATCCCTCAAGGTTGCCATGCAGGTCGATAGGGTTGTTAAGAAGGCGTGTGGAGTGTTGGCCTTCATTAGTCAGGGTATTGAGTTCAAGAGCCGCGAGGTAATGTTGCAGCTCTATGAAACTCTGGTTAGACCAAACTTGGAGTATTGTGTTCAGTTCTGGTCGCCTCATTATAGGAAGGATGTGGAAGCTTTAGAGAGGATGCAGAGGAGATTTACTGGGATGTTGCCTGGATTGGAGAGCATGTCTTATGAGGATAGGTTGAGCGAGCTAGGGCTTTTCTCTTTGGAGAGAAGGAGGATGAGAGGTGACTTGATAGAGGTGTACTAGATGATAAGAGGCATAGATTGAGTGGACAGTCAGAGACTTTTTCCCAGAGTGACAATGGCTTACATGAGGGGACATAATTTTAAGGTGATTGGAGGAAGATATAAGGGAGATGTCAGGGGTAAGTTTTTTTTACATGGAGTGTGGTGGGTGCGTGGAATGCACTGCCAGCTGAGGTTGTGGGGGCAGATATACATTAGGGACATTTAAGAGACTCTTAGATAGACACATGAATGATAGAAAAATGGAGGGCTATGTGGGAGGGAAAGATTAGATAGATATAAGAGAAGGATAAAATGTCTACACAGCATTGTGGGCTGAAGGGCCTGTGCTGTGCTGTAATGTTTTATGCTCTATACAGACTATGTTAGATAAGGCAACTTTATCATTGGCTCTTTATCATACCCATAAAACAATTCAACTTAAACAGCAGGATGAATGAAACATTTCTAAACAAACTTTTCTGTTTCCATCCCATCTATTTGTGGAGTAAATTTAAGAAGCTAGAATTGTATGCAATATTTGTAACATTAATGTGACGAACATCTGTTGGACAGCTGAAGTTGGTCTAAAATTTGCATTCACTGGATCAGGAAAAAGGTATAGATATTGCTTCCCGGTGTTTGCCACATACGTGACTGACTTGACTAAGCAATCAGTCAAGCTGAGTAAAACCAATTAGGATGAAAAAGCAGCTATCCACTGCACCCTTTGAATAGAATTAAATTAGTTCTGACAACTTGTATCTTTTTTGGGGTGTTGCTCCTGAATTGAACAGCCACGTTTGTTAAAATGGGTTCCGCTAAGAGAGCTAATTTGATTTGGGCGTAGTATTTTTCTTAAAGCAAATTTTTAATGCATTGTTCATGTTGACCCTTGAAACATCACCACATTGTGCATACTTTTCCTCAAACAAGATGTATGCTGTTGAACATTTGATAGATATTACGTATATATTTAAAGTAACAATATGTATATATTCGTAGTGAATCTATTGGAAAAAAACATTTTTACTAAACGGAAGAGCACAATTTGTACTGAATTCTTTCTTGTCGACTTTATAGATGTCATCAAAATATTTACTACACACGAGCTGTTATTTACTAACTTCCTTTTGGCCAGAATAACCACATTGTGAACTTTGGCAAGTTGGCATTTCGTTCTCTTCTACAAATGGTTTAAGTGATGATATTAGAAAGTTTGCAATTCTGATAGTTGATGGCTGTGGTCTAGTTGGCATAAAGTGTTTATTGACATGGTCTATTGTTATGTGTCTCCTGGGGCAACCAGAGGCACATTATACTTTAAAAAAAATGTCTTTGGTTCCCTTTATAGAATCATAGAACAGTACAGCACAATACAGGCCCTTCGGCCCACAATGTTGTGCCAACCTTTAAACCTTGCCTAAGACTATCTAACCCCTTCCTCCCACATATCCCTCTATTTTAAATTCCTCCATATGCTTATCTAGTAATGTCTTGAATCTGACCAATGTACCTGCCTCCACCACCGCCCCAGGCAGCGCATTCCATGCCCCAACCACTCTCTGGGTAAAAAACCTTTCTCTGATATCTCCCTTGAACTTCCCACCCATTACTTTAAAGCCATGCCCTCTTGTATTGAGCGTTGGTGCCCTGGGAAAGAGGCGCTGGCTGTCCACTCTATCTATGCCTCTTAATATTTTGTTCACCTCTAACATGTCTCCTCTCATCCTCCTTCTCTCCAAAGAGTAAAGCCCTAGCTCGCTTACTGTCCTTATAATGCATACTCTCTAAACCAGGCAGCATCCTGGTAAATCTGCTCTGCACCCTTTCCAACACTTCCACATCCTTCCTATAATGAGGTGACCAGAACTGGACACAGTACTCTAAGTGTTGTTGAGGAAAAGAAATATTTTCAATTGCGATATTTTATGTAATATAACTTGGTCATTTATTGCTGTGTGCCAAATTGAACAGTTATTATTCAGTGTTTATTGTTTGTTTTGTGGATTATATGTCCAACTCTTATACTCAATTGTTCTCTATAGCTGATTCTTCCAAGTTCCATGGGATTAAAATTATCCAATGGAATAATTTAGCTTATTGAAAGGCATTATGTTGTGATTTGAAGATATTGTTAGACAGAAGCAACAGTGGCAGTGTCTCTGGCACAGAGCCCGGCCCTGTGGCTCAGATGGGTAGGGAAGGAGTGAGGAGGGCACTAGTGATAGTGACTTTATAGTTAGATGGGCAGACAAGCGATTCTGTGGATGCAGGAAAGAAACTCGGATGGTAGTTTTCCTCCCAGGTGCCAGGGTCCGGGATGTTTCTGATCGTGTCCAAGATATCCTGAAGGGGGAGGGAGAACAGCCAGAGGTCGTGGTACATATTGGTACCAACGACATAGGTAGGGAAAGGAATGAGGTCCTGAAAAGAGACTATAGAGAATTAGGAAGGAAGTTGAGAAGCAGGACCTCAAAGGTAGTAATTTCCGGATTACTGCCTGTGCTAAGCGACAGTGGGTATAGGAACAGAATGAGGAGGAGGTTAAATGTGTGGTTGAGGGATTGGAGTAAGGAGCAGGGATTCAGTTTTCTGGATCATTGGGGCCTCTTTTGGGGCAGGTATGACCTGTTCAAAGAGGACGGGTTGCACTTGAATCCCAGGGGGACCAACATACTGGCGGGGAGGTTTGCTAAGGCTACTGGGGGGAGTTTAAACTAGAATTGTTGGGGGTTGGGATCCGTACTGGAGAGACTGGGGAGGAGGTGTTTGGCTCTCGAGTGGTGGAGGCTAGGAGTGGGTGCCGTGGGCAGGTGATAGAGAAGGGACATGTTCAGACAGGCTTGAGATGTGTCTATTTTAACGCAAGGAGTGTTGTGAACAAGGTGGATGAGCTTAGAGCTTGGATCGATATTTGGAGCTATGATATGGTGGCCATCATGGAGACTTGGATGGCTCCGGGGCTGGAATGTGCCGGGTTTTAGATGTCTCAGGAAGGACAGGGAGGGAGGCAAGGGAGGTGGGGGAGTGGCACTGTTGATCAGAGGTAGTGTCACGGCTGCGGAAAAGGTGGACATTGTGGAGGGATTGTCTTCGGAGTCTCTGCGGGTGGAGGTTAGGAACAGGAAGGGGTCGATAATGGTGCTGGGTGTTTATTATAGGCCGCCCAATAGTGACAGGGTTATTGAGGAGCAGATAGGGAAGCAGATCCTGGAAAGGTGTGAGAATAACAGTTGTTGTGATGGGGGATTCTAATTTCCCAAACATCGATTGGCATCTCCAGACAGAGAGGGGTTTAGATGGGGTGGAGTTTGTTAGGTGTGTTCAGGAAGGGTTCTTGACGCAGTATGTATATAGACCTACAAGAGGAGAGGCTGTGCTTGATTTGATATTGGGTAATGAACCTGGTCAGGTGTCAGATCTCTCAGTGGGTGAACATTTTGGTGATAGTGATCATAATTCTATCTCCTTTACATTAGCACTAGAGAGAGATAGGAACAGACAGGCTAGAAAGGTGTTTACTTAGAGTAAAGGGAATTATGAGGCGCTCAGGCAGGAAATTGGAAGACTAAATTGGGAACAGATGTTCTCTGGGAGAAGTACGGAAGAAATGTGGCAAATATTCAGGGGATATTTGTGTGGAGCTCTGAACAGACATGTTCCGATGAGACAGGGGAGTCATGATAGGATACAGGAACCGTGGTATACGAAGGCTATAAAAAATCTAGTCAAAAGGAAAAGAAAAGCATACAAAAGGTACAGAGAGCTAGGTAATGTTAGAGATCTGGAGTAGTACAAAGCTAAAAGGAAGGAACTTAAGAAAGAGATTAGGAGAGTCAGAAGGGGACATGAAGGCCTTGGCGGGCAGGATCAAGGAAAACCCCAAGGCATTCTACAAGTATGTGAAGAGTAAGAGGATGAAATGCGAAAGGATAGGGCCTATCAAGCGCAGCAGTGGGAAAGTGTGTATGGATCCGGAAGAAATAGCGGAGGTACTTAATGAATACTTTATGTCAGTATTCACCATGGAAAAAGATCTGGGGGATTGTAGTGGGGACTTGCAGTGGCCTGAAAAGCTTGAGCATGTAGATATTAGAAAAGAGGTGGTGCTGAAACTTTTGGAAAGCATCAAGTTAGATAAGTCACAGGGACCGGATGAGATGTAGCCCAGGTTGCTGTGGGAGGCGAGGGAGGAGATTGCGGAACCTCTGACGATGATCTTTGTGTCGTCCATGGAGACGGGAGAGGTTCCAGAAGATTGGAGGGTTGCGGATGTTGTTCCCTTATTCAAGAAGGGGAGTAGGGATAGCCCAGGAAATTATAGACCAGTGAGTCTTACCTCAGTGGTTGGTAAGCTGATGGAGAAGATCCTGAGAGGCAGGATTTATGAACATTTGGAGAGGTATAATATGATTAGGAATAGTCAGCATGGCTTTGTTAAGGGCAGGTCCTGCCTTACGAGCCTGATTGAATTTTTTGAGGACGTGACTAAGCACATCGATGAAGGGAGAGCAGTAGATGTAGTGTATATGGATTTCAGCAAGGCATTTGATAAGGTACCCCATGCGAGGCTTATGGAGAAGGTGAGGAGACATGGGATCCAAGGGGACAATGCAGCGTGGATCCAGAACTGGCTGGCCCACAGAAGGCAAAGAGTGGTTGTTGAAGGGTCATATTCTGAGTGGAGGTCGGTGACCAGTGGTGTACCTCAGGGGTCTGTACTGGGACCCTTACTATTTGTGATTTTTATAAATGACCTGGGTGAGGAAGTGGAGGGGTGGGTTAGTAAGTTTGCGGATGACACGAAGGTTGGGGGTGTTGTGGATAGTTTGGAGGGCTGTCAGAGGTTACAGAGGGATATAGATAGGATGCAGAGTTGGGCTGAGAAGTGGCAGATGCAGTTCAACCCAGGTAAGTGTGAAGTGGTTCATTTTGGTAGGTCAAATATGTTGGCGGAATATAGTCTTAATGGTAAGACTCTTGGCAGTGTGGAGGATCAGAGGGATCTTGGGGTCCGTGTCCATAGGACGCTCAAAGTGGCTGCGCAGGTTGACTCTGTGGTTAAGAAGGCATATGGTATATTGTCCTTCAATCGGGGAATTGAATTTAGGAGCCGTGAGGTATTGTTGCAGCAATATAGGTCCCTGGTCAGACCCCACTTGGAGTATTGTGCTCAGTTCTGGTCGCCTCACTACAGGAAAGATGTGGAAGCCATAGAGAGGGTGCAGAGGAGATTTACAAGGATGCTGCCTGGAATGCGGAGCATGCCTTATGAAAGCAGGTTGAGGGAACTCGGCCTTTTCTCCTTGGAGAGACGGAGGATGAGGGGGGACCTGATAGAGGTGTATAAGATGATGAGAGGTATTGATAGGGTAGATAGTCAGAGGCTTTTCCCCAGGGCTGAATTGGTGGCCACAAGAGGACATAGGTTTAAGGTGCTGGGGAGTAGATATAGAGGAGATGTCAGGGGTAAGTCTTTTTACTCAGAGAGTGGTGAGTGCGTGGAATGGGCTGCCGGAAACGGTGGTGGAGGCTGATACGATGGGGTCTTTCAAGAGACTGTTAGATAGGTACATGGAGCTGAGTAAAATAGAGGGCTATGGGTAAGCCTAGTAATTTCTAGGGTAGGGACATGTTTGGCACAGCTTTGTGGGCCGAAGGGCCTGAATTGTGCTGTAGTTGTTCTATGTTCTAGAAGCTAAGGGGAACTACTATGAGAAGTTTTCTGAGAATTAATATAGGGGAGTTTTTTTAGGTGGAGTTATAGGAGTTTCTCAAAAGCACTTTCTTTGCAGAATAGTTGCTTTGTTTATTTTAATGCTCATTAGCCAAAGTTATTAGTGGTGTGGAAATGGTTAAATGTATTTTTGAAGTAGAAATCAGTGCTTTATTAGGATTGATCTGTTTAAAAAAAAATCAAGACAGAGCAGAATTGTTTAACAGCTGACCTTCATGCTGGAAAGTGTTTCAAGCAGGCAGCAATTATTTAATAGGCAGGCAGTGGTGGGGGTGGGTTGGTGAAATGTAGAAGAGATGTGCTGCATTTGCCAGACAAGAAATTCTAAAATTCTTTAGAAATGATAGTTGTTGAAAAACTATTAACTCTGAGAGAAACTTAAGTTAGTTCAATGCTACTTTTTTAGTTCAGTTGACCAGCGTTGGTAGCTTGTTATAATCATACAAAAGTGTTGATGGAATTTTACAAAATAAAAGCCTTGTGTTTATGTGACACAAATTAGACAGTTGATTCAGTTGGCAGATCTGAGCTGAGATAGTTTGGTCATTCTGGTTTTTGTATATGCAGAAGAATTCTGAATTTTTCCCATTTAAGCATCATTTTATTTTCATAAAAGTGCTTTATTAGTCGACTTCTCAGTTTATTCTGTACATTGGTTGCTCCTAGTGTCACGACTTTTGCAACATCAGGCTAATATTTACCTTTCACTGCTGTATCCATCATTATATTTAGCTTCATTTCCCAAGTTTACATTTCCCGTTATGAAAACTTCAACAGTACAGATAAACACAAGTTTCTCATCAACTTCTGTGCACCTTTGACACTGAGAGTCAACCTTGATGTTCTTTCCTGCACTGCCTTCAGTGCTTTACTATCTCCTTCATGACCAGCTTGCCAGGACAGGGTACAAAGTCAAGTTGCAGTCTAACCAAAGCACATTTACTAGACAGAATGTTTTACTAGATGACCATATGGCTTGGTTGCTGTTCTGCTTGGGCTACAAGTGTTGTTACATCATTTCATCTCTGCCACTATTATCCTCTGAGTTTTCAGCAATACTGTTGGGGTACTTTGGCAGTTACCACGACCAAAGTCCCTGCTCTCTACGTTGTGTCCTCTCCCTCTGCCTGTGCAGGACTTCACATTTCTCTTAATTCAAATTCAATGGCAGTTTTTCTATTTCCTTACATATTTGATTTAACTAATTTTATACTTCTGTCCAGCTTTCTTTGATTAAGTTGCCCTTTCCAGTTTGTTGTCATCTGAAAATCACTCTTTTATTACAAAAACCTGTTCTTGCAAGAATTTTTTTTGCTGCAGCATTCTGCGTACTTCCAGCTTATCTGTAACTGTATCATTAATTCCAAATAATTTTAGTCAGTAAAGGTGATAAAAGCAACAGATCAATGCATTGTTAATCAATTGAGTGCTATTGTAGTAGCAAACATGGATGACTTTATCCCATCTTAGTCACAGATGAGTTTTGTGATCATCATAACTTGGCATTTTCATGGGAATTAATGTGTTTTCAGTTTGTACAATTTCAGATTTGCTCCATTGTGGAATCTTAAATTGGCCCAATAAAATACTGTTTCTAAATTTTACTTCCAAGTCCAAGGAAAGCAGATGTATATGTTCCTTTGAAATTTAACAGTTTCCATTTCTTTGAACACAATGTAATTTACAGAAGATTTGCCATGCTTCAATTGTCTCAGATTTTAGGTGGTCATTTGGAAAGTCAAAGTCAATCATCACATTAAGTGTTGAAAAATTACGTCTTTTATGGAGGTGGACAAAGTTTAAATTGCTTTCTTGCGTGTAAGTAATTTTGTGCTACTGTAATACTGGTCTGCTTTGGAAACTCAAAGATTTCTGTTGGTTACACTCCACATCTTCAGAGCATTCTAATGACTTTGGACATGACAATCTGGACACCTCATTATTCATAACATCCAGCCTCTAATTTTTCTTTCATTATTCTTCCCATTGAATGGTAGCAGATGTTTGGTGTAAAACTGCAACTACTTTTAGGTTTGAAGTTGAACCCCTGGTGCTCTGGTCAACATTTATCCCTCAATCAGCATAACTTGAACGATAAAGATTATTGTCACATTGATTTTTTTCTGATACTTTGTTGGACAGAAATTGACTGTTATATTCCCAGTGACCACAGTTCAAAAATGCTTAATCTCCTATTGAACGATTTGAGATGCCTTGGAGTTGTGAAAGGCACTAAATAAAGACAAGTCTCCCTGTCTGTCTTAAACTGTGGTAAATAAGGCAGAGGTAACTGTGACTTCACTGGAGGGTTGGTAGATATGTAAAAGGTTATCCAAGAGACCCATAACTCAGTATTTGTATGATAATTGACTTGTCTCTTTGGACATAACATGAAAAATGTATACAAGAAAGGTCCATACATAAGAAGGGTCCAAAGTTTTCTAGTGCCATTAATGATTAACATGGCTTGAGTGTTTATATTTTTATTTATTTGTTGAGATGTATGCATTGCCCATGCCTAATTGCCTTGAACAGAATGGCTCGCTAGGCCATTTTAGGGAGCATTTAAGAGTCAATCACATTGTTGTTGGTCTGTAGTCACATATTAACATTCCAATAGTTATGGAATCAAGAGATAATATTTTGTAAAGATAGATCCGGTATGAATAGCAGTATCCTTCTCCTGAATGAAATTAGTGAAACAGATGGATTTTTATGGCAAATCAATGCAATGTAACAATTGAATGCCATTGCAGTGGTAAGCATATGGAACTTTATCTAACCTTAGTTTTAAATGAATTTTCTTGGCTATTTATTGGGAATTAATGTATTTTCAGTTTGAACAATTTTCGTTCTGCTCCATTATGGAATTTTAAATTGGCCCAATAAAATACTGTTCCTAAATTCCACTGTTATTCGGAAAACCAATGAAGATGTAACTGCACTGGAAAATATGACAGTTTTGAAGTGATTTTTCATTAAATTCCAGATTATTAACAACATTTAATTTGCACATCTGTCACAGTGGGATTTAAACTTGGTTCTCTGGATTATTAGACCATTCTGCCTTTCAGCCCATGATGTCTGTGCATGGTCTAATAATCCTCAGTAAATTCACCAATGTGCTTCATGGTTAGCACAGACATCATGGGCTGAAGGGCCTGTTCTTATTCTATGTTCTATATGCCATCATAGTACCCAATGTTTGGCTACCCCTGTCTCCACAGGAGATATCTTTTGGAATCTGCTATTTTGTATTTGATATTTAATTGTTCTGCAGTTAAAGATTGTGAAATATACCAAAATAATATAATTCTTTTCCATATTCTGGGGGGGTTTTTGTATTTGTTTTGCTATTCTTTGAGATTGAGTTTTTTCCTTGGAGTTTGACCCTCTTGGCTGCTTGTGATTGTTCCCCAGCGAATGGAATTTGCATTGGTTGTGTTCGATAGCCGGATGATAATTGGTTCAGATTACATAAATTATACCATTTGTACGTGAGTTTAACCCTGATGCATTTTTATCATTGTCATGAGCTGCTTTTAGCCAGTGTTGTTGTGGACCTTTGCTTTTGGAACCAATTCCTTTCATTTGTGCAAGATTTTTATGAATGAATAAGTATTGTTTCTGGGAATTGCTTGTTTGCTCCATGCTGTCGTTGTGAAAGACATCCTTACCACTTGCTCATCCTGGTTATCTTTTACGTCTGATTATCTTATCCGTCCTTGTGTTGTGCAATGAATTGACACTATCCATGAATGCATGTTGCAGATTACATCTTCCATTCCCTGTTGTGTGGACACATATTATCTCTTAACTGCAGATTTCACGTGTTGAACTTGTTCAATGGCAAACTAAAGTGCAAGCTGCCATTAGTCAAACCTAGCTTTTTGTCTAACCTATAGATGCAGGTGACTATCAGGTGTTCTGAAATCCTTTACTGTAAAATACCTGTATTATTGTAGAAACACACACACTTCAGTATATGGTATCTATTTCTAGTAAACTGCATCTCATCACCTCACATCTCCACCACACTCTGTCCCACCTTTGCTATGACTGTCTTTTTATACTTGCTTGGTATCTGCCCTTCAGAATTAGCGACTTCTGCCTCCACAGTATTTTGTGTGCGCATGCGTGTTGGTATTTCTATATGTATTCAGTAACTGCTGGCACCCTTCAGGTGCATATTGTTGATCATTAAGTTTTCTTGTTCTGTAGAGAAAGCTGATGGTATTTTGAGTATGTAAGTGCAGTTGAAATTTTACAACTGTATTGACATTATTATGCATCATTATGCCCTGAGAATGAGTGTATATGGAGTTAGTTATATAATGCATTGTGGAATTTTTAAACATGTGATTAATATCATAGAATCATAGAACAGTACAGCACAATACAGACCCTTTGGCCCACAATGTTGTGCCGACCTTTATACCTCTCCTAAGACTATCTAACCCCTACCTTCCCCATATCCCTCTATTTTAAATTCCTCCATATGCTTATCTAGTAATATCTTGAATTTGACCAATGTACCTGCCTCCACCATCACCCCAGGCAGCACATTCCATGGCCCAACCACTCTCTGGGTAAAAAAAACCTTCCTCTGATATCTCCCTTGAACTTCCCACCCATTACTTTAAAGCCATGCCCTCTTGTATTGAGCATTGGTGCCCTGGGAAAGTGTCGCTGGCTGTCCACTCTATCTATTCCTCTTAATATTTTGTACACCTCTATCATGTCTCCCCTCATCGTCCTTCTCTCCAAAGAGTAAAGCCTTAGCTCCTTTAGTCTCTCAATATGTTACCAAGTCTTCACTGTGTATGATTTTCCAACTATAAATTTGTATTGATAGAAACTTTGTGCTGAGAATTTACAAATTCTTATGTGCACTCTGGATGCACAAGATTGCTCACTGGGAACTTAATATCCTGGTGTTAAGTTATTTTAATGACGCTTGTTTTGTCTCTTTGGAAATGGCCCTGTTTTGACAAAACAGTCTCTTGACAGCATTCTATTATAGAGATAGCAAGAATGAAGAAGTGTTTGGGGATTATGAATGTATCATATTTAGTTTATTAGGAGAGCTACTGTTTCTTCAGGAGACATGGGAGACTGCAGTTGCTGAAATCTGGAGCAAAAAAAAAGAGCTGCTGGAGGAACTCAGCAGGTCAGGCGATTTCCCTCCACAAATGCTGCCTAACCCACTGAGTTCCTCCAGCAGCTCGTCTTTCACTGTTTCTTCACTATTGTTGAAAGAATCTAACACATTAAAATTTCATCTTTAATAACTGGTTATGAGATTGCAAATTGCAATTGTTATTTTGTAATGATAGGAAATTAAAATAATTTGGATGCAAATATTAATTTTAAACAGAAACAAAATTTATGGATTGTAGCATGGTTTTGTGATGACTAAACAATTCCTCTGTATTTACATTCCTTAGCATCTTCCAAGTATGAAAACATTTTGTGGTGGTGGAATATGTCTTCCAGATAATTTTTAAGTGTATGCGTGAATTAGAATGCTTCTGTCTCAAAGTGGCAGAATCTTGGGCAATGGAAGGGGATAGTAAATGTTTATAATGGGGCCAATTTTGGTTTATGTCACCTTGGGAACACTTAATGGCCATTCAGTTGTGAATATGTGTATTTCTGCCAAATACCAATGGACTTCACATCTAGGAATCTGCTGCTATTCTCACATTTAACCTGTGAACAAGATACTTGGATAGAATCTCATATGGTTCAGAATAGTAGTTAGATCTTTTATATAAAATATGGTTCCCATTTTTACTTTTTTACTGGCAATTGTGAACTTTGCTGGGGGTGGGGGGGGGAAGGATTTGACATTTTTTTGGACAATTGTCCAAATCTGTCACGGTGACTGATAATTTAAGTAGAGATCATCAAATTGTGGGTGATTAGAGAAAAATAGAAATGTTAAGTTTTATTTTCTCACATTAAAGTAAGTATCTGGTAAAATAAATTCAGTACTGGCAGTGTCAAGAATTGAGGAACAACATAGGATGGATCACTATTGTCCAACATTGAAGTTGTCCAACTGAGCTTAAATACTGTTTGGTTTCATTAATGTTTATCTACCAGTATTTAAAAGTCATGTAATGTTGTTTACTTAGTCATTAGCTTGGATTTTGTGGTAAGCAATGAACACATAACATTCCTCTTGAGTTATACTTACAACTCATCATAGTGGGATCTTGTGCATCAACTTCAGGTCATTGAGATTCAGAAACAGCCTAGTATCTTCTGAAAAAGGTCTAGGACCTGTATAGACAGGGAATAGGCTAAGTTTTTCTCTTCAGTTAATCAGATTAAAACATTTTTACTGAGTCACAGGGATTCAAAACCCAGAAGTGTCAGTTGGAATAATTATTTCTATCTAAAAGAAAATACAGAAACTTTAATAAAGAGAAGTAAGGACAGGTAGAGCTCAACAAAGAGAGGTAAAAGAGTAAAAGTAAAATAAAGTTTTTTTTTCTAAATCTCAACAGTAACTAAAATCAGAAGGAATGAAAACCTCACTTCCTCTGCAGTTATACATGCAGGGCATGTGCAATAGATTATAAAATTTTCCATTTAATTATAGAATATGGGCTGACAAGGGCTCATGTATTGTCCAGAATTAGTTGCTCTTAACTTCTGGGGTCCTGCTGATGTTCTTCCACTGTGCTGTTGGATTGAAAGTTTGTGGATTTAAACTCAATGGCAATGAAGGAATGGTTATATTTTTACAAGTCAGAATGATGTATGATCCAGAGAGGAACCCGTGGGTTGTGTTGTGGATGTAATGATGGGGAAACAGATAAAGGGGACCAGCAAAGGTGGTAAATTTTGGTATCCAGAAGGCACTCAATAAGGCGCACAGAATATTACTATACAAGATAATAGCTCATGATATTGGTGACACTATATTAGCATGGATAGAAGAATGATAAGTGGACAGAAAACAGAGTTGGGATAAATGGGATATTTTCACATTGGTGATCTGTAATTAGTGGAGGGTGCCACAGGAATCAGTGTTACAGCCTTAAACATTTGCCGTCAGTATTCATGATTTTAGATGAAGGAATCAAGTGTATTGTACCTAGATTTGTTGAAGGTAAGCAGATGAATAGGAAAGAGACCACCCTTTTAGGATGGGGATGAAGACTTATAAATCTTCTGAGCTACAGAACTGGAGTTTTCTTCAATTAAGGTGTCCAAAACTGTGTCAGACAGGCAGGAAAATGAATCTGAAACAATTAAGCAATAAGAAGGACAAATAGTGTGTTGGCCTTTATAGCTAGAGGATTTGGGTACAAAGAATAGCAATGTCCTGCACCCATTGTATTAGGCTCTGTTGAGACCTCACCTAAAATATTGTGCACAAGTCAGGTCTCCCTACCTACCACGAGTCTCTGAAGTTCAAATTTCAAAGAGTCGCGATCCTCAGAGAGAAAACAAAATTCTCCTCATTACTGTCCTGAATGGGCGACTCATATTTCTGAAATTATGTCCCCTAGTTTGAGATATCCCCACCAGGGAAAACGTCCACTTGGTATCCACCTGTTTATCCCCCTCAGAACCTTGGATATTTCATTATGATCATTCTCATTCTTCTGTACTCCGTTGAATGTAGGCTTAACCTGTTCATCCCAGGATTCAACCCAGCTGATCTTCTCTCTGTCGCCTCCAATGCAAATATACCCCTCCTTAAATATGTCTCATCAGCATACTATGAAGTTAAATATTGCATATGTCTATACTCTCTACCATGAACGGTAACATTCCATAAGCCTTCCAAATTGCTGTACCTGTATATGAGCCCTTTGTATTTCATGCAATATTGCCTTTTCTGGTGGAGCAGGCTCGAGGTCAATTTGCCTACTTCTGTTCCTCTTTCTTATGTCCTTGTGTTCTTATGATCTTATGTGACAGTTGCTCTTATCTTTGATGATGGTGATTGCGGGTTTGGCAGATGCTGTCATAATGCCTCATTGCAGAGTATTTAGGAGGTGGCACACATTGCTGCCACGTTGTATTGGGGATGGAGAAGAATGAATGTTTCGATTGATGAATGGGGTGTTGCTCAAGTGGCTGCTTTGTCCTAGATGGTGTTGATGTTGAACATTTTTGGAGCTGCATTTATCCAGGCAGTTTGAAAGTATTCCATCATTGTCTCTTGGCATACAATCAGTGCATCAACCAATATTGAATGATAGAAAATGTATGTCAACATCCTGTGATCATTTTGAGAAGTTCTTTGCATTACTCAAAAGTCTTTGAGAGAAATTGAATTCTCAAGTCTGAGGGAATTGGTGACTTCAGTTGTTAAAGAACTGTTTTCTATTCTAAGCTGCTCAGTCACATATGATTAGTCATGCTTCATGGCTCTGCTTTCTTTGTTGACAGCCAATAGTTGTTACCAAGAATAGATTTATTTTTCAGTCCATCACCTCTTTATTTTGATTTATATTGTGTTTAAAAATTCTCTCTTCTGAGCCATTTGTGAGCCTTAAAGATTTTTTTAATGTGAAATGTTGGAAACTGCTGAAATTCAAGCATTTGTCAAGTAATATTCTTTGTTTATGGAAATTCATCTTTATTAAATATTGTAAATTGGCTGGCTCACTTACAGTGCATTGACAAATAAATTTTCATCTCTTTCAATGTTAATATATCAAGAACACACACAGGGAGAATGTGCATCTTGATTTTAAATCTGTTAATTTGAAGAATTGGAAACTTGACCTGTAATGGCTTGAAGTGAAATAGAAAGTGAAGTCAGTGATGATGGGAAGAATGTAAATGGCACTGCGGGGGATTAGGGGAAGAGCCCACTTGCTGGTCACGCTGAAGGAGGGTGGTATCGCTCTTCTGGTGATATCTCCACAGCATGGCTTGGCTTTGTCAAGTATTAGTATTGCCAGAAATCTACAGGAATACCGTGCACTGCCAGTGCTGTAAAACCGTTCTGCCTTGCTTATGTTGGATTTTAAAATTGCTCAGAATACAGCTTTCATTCCCAGTTTCCCAGCAACTGAAGAGGATTCTTTCGATTCCAATCTATAGTCTGATGCTGCTTCCGTAGCAATTGAAGCAAAAAAAATGGCAAATGCGAAACTAAAACAAAATTAAAAAGACAGAAACACTCAGCAAGTCAGGCAGCATCTGTGGAGAAAAGAACACTTTTTGAGTCAATGATCCTTCACTGGAACTGGAATAGTGAGAATACAAACCTGTTTTAAGCTGTAGAGAGAAGGTTGGAGAGGGAATGCTCATGATAGGGTTTGTCCCAGAAACTTAAATACTTTTGGTGCCCTCAGAACAAGAAAAGAAGCAAAAAGACTTGATGGCTGCAAATTTGAGCCAAAAAGGAATGCTGGAATAGCAGCACTTGTGGAGGGAGCAAAACCAAATTAACGTTACTTGTTGATGAACGAGTCCAGTTGAAGTGTTTTGTCACAGCATTAAATTTCACTGTGTTTGTGTCTCTCTAGGTGGTGAATCTGAAGCAGGGATTCAAGGGCAACATGGAGTCCTGTATCAGAATGCTGATATCCAACAGTTTTTGCAGCAGCAGGATGATGATCAAGGATGGGTATCTTGGGCATGGTCCCTCGTTCCTGCATTGGTCAGTTATTCTGATGACGGAGATGAGAACTATGAAGTCGATGAAAATGGCATTAAAATAAATCGTCTGAGATCATTACCTCCCAAGGATCCAGTGGTTTCTGTGGGATTCTACTGCACCAAAGCAACTGTCACTTTTAAGGTTTGTGAGAACCAGGCAGTAGTGGACAACTACTTGATATAGATGTTCTCTAGTACTTTTATATGCTAATCTAGATGGCGATTTTGATCATTTTATGTTAGGTATTAATATTATGTTAGGGAGTACAATGCTGTAGTATGTTGAATTCCTTTAAGTTAGAGTGATAATCTTCTGAAGAACCACCAAACCTTCCACCCCTTAATTTTTTTCATCTCGTGATCAGCTGCCAGGTCCTCAGTTTTGGAATTGCCTCTCCTTTCTTCCCATTTTGGCATTCCTTAAGAACAATGTCTACTTGGTCTAATCTTTCCTCCTTTGGCTCAATATCAATTCCACGGAAAGTTATACACACGCTAAGTACAAGTAATTGTTGTTGAACTAAATCGATGCATTCACATTATTCATGACTCCAACTCCCTGCATTTAAAGTAATGCACTGAAATTCTGAAATCAAAAGCAGAAGAAGCTGAATGTAGTAAGTCAATATTATGCTGTAAAAACGGGTTTCTGACCTTTAACATTGATTTTTTTAATTTACGTACATTTTCCACTGAGAGCCATAGATCAGTACATGGAATTACGATGTTGTGGCCATTACAGAGACTTGGCTGTCACAAGGGTAGGAGTGGCTGCTTGAGGTACTGGGGTTTAGATGTTTCAAAAGGAATAGGGAAGGGAGTAGAAGGGGTGGGGGGGTGGCATTGCTAGTCAGGGATAATAACACATCTGTAGGAAGGGAGGACGTCATAGAAGGATTGTCTGTTGAGTCGGTGTGGGTGGAAGTCAGAAACAGGAAGGGAGTGATCACTCTATTGGGAGTACTCTATGGGCCCCCAAATAGCCATTGGGACACTGAGGAGCAGATAAGCAGGCAGATTTTGGAAAGGTGCAAAAATAACAGGTTTGTTGTCATGGGTGACTTCAACTTCCCGAAGATTGATTGGCACCTTCTTAGTGCAAAAAGTTTAGATGGGGCAGAATTTGTTAGGTGTGAACAGGAAACGTGACATGGTAGCGTAGCAGTTAGCGTAACGCTATTGCAGCGCCAGCAATCGGGGTTCAATTCCCGCCGCTCTATGTTAGGAGTTTGTACGTTCTCCCCGTGACTGTGTGGGTTTCTTCCGGGTGCTCCGGTTTCCTCCCACATTCCAAAGACATACGGGTTAGTAGGTTAACTTGAGTGTAATTGAGTGGTGTGGGCTCATTAGGCTGGAAGGGCCTGTTAGCATGCTATATAAATAAATAAAGTATGTATACAGGCCGACTAGAGGAGAGGCCATGCTGGATCTGGTATTAGGCAATGAGCCTGGTCAGGTGAAATACCTCTTGGTGGGTGAGCATTTCAGGGATAATGACCACAATTCCCTGACCTTTAGCATAGCCATGGATAAAGATAGGAGCAGACATTATGGGAAAATATTTAATTGGGGAAGGGCGAATTACGATGGTATTAGGCAAGAACTTTGGTGTGTAAACTGGGAACAGATGTTCTCTGGTAAATGTACACCAGAAATGTGGAGGTTGTTTAGGGACCACTTACATGGGGTTCTAGATTGATTTGTCCAGATGAGACAAGGAAAGGATGGTAGGGCGAAGGAACCATGGTTAGCAAGAGAGGTGGAAGGTTTAGTCAAGAGGAGGAAGGAAGCATATTTAAGGTTTAGGAAGCAAAAATCAGATAGGGCTCTCAAGAGTTATAAGGTAGCCAGGAAGGAGCTTAAGAAGGAACTTAGGAGAGCTAGAAGGGGACATGAGAAGGCCTTGGCAAGTAGGGTTAAGGAAAACTCTAAGCCGTTCTACATGTATGTGAGGTACAAGAGGATGACTAGGGTGAGGGTAGGACCGCTCAGGGATTGGGGGGGGGGGGGGGAATTGTGTCTGGAGGTGAAGGAGGGAGGTGAGGTCCGAAATGAATATTTTGCTTCAGTTCTCACTAGGGAGAGGGACTTGGATGAACGTAAGGCTAGCGTAGAACAGGCGAATGTGTTGGAGCATGTCAAGGTTAAGAAAGAAGAGTGTTGGAGCTACTAAAATGCATTAGGATAGATAAATCCCTGGGGTTGGACAGGATATATCCCAGGTTACTATGGAAAGCGAGGGAAGAGATTGCTGGAGTGTTAACGATGATCTTTGAGTCCTCTCTGGCCACAGGAGTGGCACCAGTGGATTGGAGAATGGCAATCCTTGTTCCATTGTTCAGGAAGGGTAAAAGGGATAATCCTGGGAATTATAGTGGTGGGCAAACTATTGAGAGAATTCTTAGGGACAGGATTTATGAACATTTGGAGAAGCATAGTCTTATTAGGCATAGTCAACGTGCCTCATGAGCCTAATTGAGTTTTTTGAGGAAGTGACGAGACAAGTTGATGAAGGTAGTGAGGTGGATGTGGTATATATGTATTTTAGCAAGGCGTTTGACAAATTTCCCCATTTAGGATCTATGGAAAATTAGCTGTGTGCTTTTGAGATTGGCTTGCGAAGGGGAGTATTCAACCTGGAGGATGGTGACTAGTGGTGTTCTGCAGGGATCTGTTCGGGGACCCCTGCTCTTTGTGATTTTTATAAATGATTTGGATAAGGAAGTGGTAGGATGGGTTGGTAAGTTTGCAGATGACATGAAGGTTGGTGGTGTAGAAGATAGAGAAGAAGGTTGTCATAGGTTGCAATGGGATTTAGATAGGATGCAGAGCTGGGCGGAGAAGTGGCTGATTGAGCTCAATCTGGAGAAGTGTGAAGTGATGCACTTTGGAAGAACGGACTTGAAGGTAGAGTACATGGTTAATGGCAGGATTTTTAGCAGTGTGGAGGAACAGAGGGATCTTGGGGTCTAAGTACATAGATCCCTCAAAGTTGCCGCACAAGTTGATAGGGCGGTTAAGAGGGCATATGGTGTGCTGGCCTTCATGAGCTGGGGGATTGAGTTCAAGAGCTGAGAGGTAATGTTGCAGCTCTATAAGACTCTAGTTATACCACACTTGGAATATTGTGTTGGCCACCACATTATAGGAAGGATGTAGAAGCTTTGGAGAGGGTGCAGAGGAGATTTACAAGGATGCTACCTGGGTTGGAGAGCATGTGTTATGAGGAGAGGTTGAGCGAGTTGGGGCTTTTCACTTTGGAGTGATGGAGGATGAGAGGAGACTTGATAGAGGTATATAAGATTATGAGATTATAAGAGGTATACAAGATTATAAAAGGTATATAAGATTCCACTATTAGTGGTATTATTTTCAACTGACAAATTTCTAATCTTTGTAATTTCACCCTGAAACCTTTCTGCCTTTCTACCTCTCATTTCTCCTTAAACCCACCTCTGAACAAGCTTTTGCTCATCTGCCCTAATATCTACTTAGGTAGCTTATTTGGTAACATGACGTACCTCATAGCAAAGCTGCTATGTTAATGGAGCAATTCTTGCTATTCCTTTTCTAACAACTTATAATTTTTTTGATACTTTTGGAAACTAGATTATTTGGTATATTTAAGAGTCTTTGCTTTGTAAAATTTCATTTATACAACTGAAAGTAAGCATTTTAAATGCGTGTCAATCCACCATCATATTATTAATGAATGACAATGCCATCTAAACAATAAACAAAATTATTTTCTGATTACTTTGGGTGTGAATAATCAATTTCTCAGCAATTTTAAAAGGGAAGATACATTGAAAACATTTAAAATTGTACTTCTAATGGTCCGTGCATTCAAAAGATCTAATTTTTATGCTGCATATTGTGACAATGCTGTACCTAGACAGTGTGATAATGATTGGATAATTCCCCTGCCAATCAAATCACTTTACCACAAATGACTGAGGTTTATTTCATGTACACAGTTTCTATGTAACCGGCCCCCACTCGCTGCATTCATCTGGAGATATTATTCGGAGATATTATCTACTTTCTCATTTGGAGAAGTTGTTATAGTTTGTGTTTCCACCATGTTTTGAACAGACTTTGTTTTCTGAGTAAATTGACTTTGCACAATCAGCTATTTACTGTGTGTTCAGACATATGCTTTGCCCTGCTTTGCTTCCAACTTATTGACTGAGACATATTGTAAATAGACCCTCTATAATTTTTAGACCTTTTCCAAAAGTTTGAAAATAAGTGCAATTATTAGAAGCAACCAGTGGTTATAAAGTCACCCAGGGGTGATGACTGGTACTGTAGGGCCAATTTCTGGTGTGATGTTTTTAAAACTATTACAAGGGATTGTGGAAACTTAAGTTACCAGTAAATCCAATTTTCCCTTAAAATTCCGTTATCTTTTGGCCTGGTTGATTTTGAGCAAATTATGATGAGAAAACAATGCAGTGGATTGGAAACACAAGATCAAAGTATATTCTTTTTGAGACTGTTATTAAGTCACTATTATAATGCAAAGGAAGGATCCCTTGGAATATCTTTCATACTCTCAGAGTGGCATCTTATTGCCAATAAGGTGCTTCTGAAGTATATTCAGTGTAATAATGATGGAACAATGGCATCCAAAACTGAACACAACAAAGTCCACAAACTAGCTAAGACTTAAATGCTCAGGTTTCTTGAAGCTGCATTGTATCTTCGTATCCTTGAAGTCCTTAGTGTAGGTCTCTAAGTCTGGTATCTGAAATATCTGTATTTTCAGTAGGGGCTAATAGATAGTGGTTGAAAACAGGTATCCTGTGTTATTTCTTTCGTCACAGCCACACCCCACCCCAATCCACCTTAACAATTTGTGTTGCTCTGTATTGATTCAGAGTTGAATCTTACCTGGAGCAAAAAATAAACTGCTGGAAGAACACAACAGGACAAGCAGCATCTGTGGAGGCAAAGGGATGATCGACCATCCCTTTGCCTCCACAGATGCTGCTTGAACTACTGAGTTCTTCCAACAGTTTATTTTCTGCTCCAAATACCAGCATCTGCAGTCTCTTGTGTTTCTTGAATCTTGTCTGATCTAGTTGTCCCATTAGTGTTTTTATCAACTGATGTTTTCACTAATTGCCAAAAAGGGAAAAAACAAGGAGATTGGGAAGTTTCAGTTGGGATCCCAGCACTGAAGCTGAAATGTAACCAAAAAACTGATAATTTTGTCCTTTTTTGGAGGAAAAGGATCACAATTACATTACTCAAAGTCATGCTTTACTATTCTCAGTGGAGTACTAGACTGAGTAATCATTTGCTGTATATGTAATTACTCCTGGAGTAATTTAATCCTGGAAACTATAGACTGGTGAGTTTGACTATAGACATGTCAGTGGTAGGGAAGCTATTGGAGAGGGTTCTTAGGGATAGGATTTATGAGCATTTGGAAAACCATGGCCTTATTAGGGACAGTTAACATGGCTTTGTGTGGGGCAAGTTGTATCTTACTAACTTGATTGAGTTTTTCGAGGAGGTGATGAAGGTGATTTTAGTAAGGTGTTTGATAAGGTCCCTCATGGTAGGGTCATCTAGAAGATCCACAGTGACCTTGTTGTTTAGATTCAGAATTAGCTTGCCATAGAAGACAGGAGGGTAGTGGTCAATTGGACTTATTCTGGCTGGAGGTCCGTGATTAGTGGTGTTTCTCAGGGATATGTACAGGGACCTCTGCTGTTTGTGATTTATATATAAGTGACCTGGATGAAAATGTGGATGGGTGGGTTAGTAAGTTCGCAGACGATACAAAGATAGATGGTGTTATGGATAGCGTAGAAGATTGCCAAAGGATACAGCAGGATATAAACTAGTTGCAGATATGGGCAGGGAAATGGCAGATTGAGTTTAATCCGGCCAAATGTGAGGTGTTGCACTTTGGGAGATCAAATGTAAAGGGACAGTACACTGTTAATGGCAAGATCCTTAACAGTGTTGATGTACAGATCTTGGGGTCCAAGTCCATAGCTCCCTGAAAGTGGCTGCACAGGTTGATAGGTTGTTAAAGAAGGTGTATGGCATGCTTGCCTTTATTAGTTGAGGCATTGAGTCAGGAAGTCATGTTGCAGCTTTATAGAGCTCTAGTTAGATCGCCTTGAGTGTATTGCATTCAGTTCTGGTCACCCCATTATGGGAAAGATGTAGACTCTTTGAAGAGGGTACAGAAGAGGTTTATCAGGATGCTGCATTGATTAGAGAGCATATGTTATGAGGAGAGGTTAGAGAAACTTGGGCCGAACTAATTAAACTAGTAATTAAAGGCCTAACTAAACTAATCCCTTCTGCCTGCACTATGTCCATATCCCTCCATTCTCTGCATATCCATGTGCCTATCTAAGAGCTGCTTAAATGCCTCTATCTTATTTGTCTCCACTACCACCTTGGGCAGCATATTCCAGGCACTAACCACTCTCTGTGTAAAATAAAAACAAAAGCTTGCCCTGCACATCTCCTTTGAACACCCCCTCTCTCCTTAAATGTATGTTCTCTAGTATTAGATATTTTGACCCTGGGGAAAAGATAACGGCTGTCTACGCTATCTATGCCTCTGGTAGGTTCATCCAGAAGATTAAGATGTATGGGATGCACGGTAACTTGGCTGTTTGGATTCAGAATTGGCTTAGAAGACATGGGGTGTGTCATAGGGACTTATTCTGGCTGGAGGCCTGTGACTAGTGGTGTTCCGCAGGGATCTGTACTGGGACCTCTGCTGTTTGTGATATATATAATATATTCTGTATATGACCTGGATGAAAGTAGGTTAGTAAGTTTGTATATAATACAAAGATTGGTGGTGCTGTGGATAGCATAGAAGATTGCCAAAGGATACTGTGGGATATAGATTAATTGCAGATATGAATGGAGAAATGCAGATGGAGTTTAATCCAGTAAATGTGAGGTGTTGAAGTGTTGCATTTTGGGAGAATATCATTTGTTCCTGTACTGTACTGTTTTATGTACTCTGCACTGCAGATATTGACGTCCACAGTGAGTTCATGCCAGTAAACAACCAGTGAACATTGATGATAGTTTGGACATTGATGTACAGAAGGATCTTGGGGTGCAAGTCCATAGCTCCCTGAAAGTAGCAACACAACTAGATAGTGGTAAAGAAGGCGTACAACATACTTGCCTTCGTCAGTTGGGGTGTTGAGTATAAAAGTCAGGAAGTCATGTTGTGGCTGTGTGAAACTTTGGTTAGGTCACATTTGGAGTCTTGTGTGCAGCTCTGGTTGCCACATTATAGGCAGGATGTGGAGGCTTTGGAGAGATTGGTGGTGTTGTGGATTGCATGGAAGATTGCCAAAGGATACAGCGGGATATAGATTAGTTGCAGATATGAGCAGAGAAATGCAGATGGAGTTTAATCCAGCTAAATGTGAGGTACAGAAGAGGTTCACCAGGGTGTTGCCTGAACTGGACAGTATTAACTATAAGGAGAGGTTGGACAAACTTGGATTGTTTTCTCTGGAGGTCAGAGGCTAGAAGTATATAAGATTGTGAAAGGCATGGATAGGGTAGATGAAGTCTTTTTCCCAGGGCAGAAATGTCAAATACTAGACGGCATAGCTTTAAGGTGAGAGGGGGAAAGTTGAAAGGAGAATTATGAGGCAAGTTTTTTCTACACAAGTAGGTGCCTAGAATGCACTGCCAGGGGAAGTGTTGGAAGCAAATACGATAGCAACATTTAAGATACATTTAGACAGATACATGAACAGTCAGAGAAAAAGAGTGATATAGACCATGTGCAGGCATATGAAATTAGTTTGGATTGGCATTATGGTCGGCACAGACATGATGGGCTGAAGGGCAGGTTCCTGTCCTGTAGGGTTCTTTGTTCTATTTTCTATGCAAGTTAAACCCTGTAATGTATATTCTTTGTTCTTTCCAGTGTGTGTTTATGGAAAAGATAGCCTGCTGTGCCATGTTGGTTTAATGCAAATTAAAAATCGCAGACACTGGAAAACTGAAATAAAAACAGAAATTGCTGGAAGCACTTAGCACATCAGGCAGCATTTCTGGAGAACTTAATAGGTTTAACGTCTTTGGTCTCTTTCCACAGATGCTGCCTGACCTGCTGAACGTTCCCAGCATATTTTATCTTAGAGTTGATGAAAATGTGGGAAGAATAAAAAATGCGATTAATGTAGGATTAGTGTAAATGGGTGGTTGATGGTTGGTGCAGGCTCGGTGGGCTGAAGGGCCTGTTTCCATGCTGTATTTCTTTCTGACTGTACCACTCTATATTTTATTGAACAATCTTTTATCAAGTGTGGGTAAGTAGCTGCTGCAGCAGCCGTTTTTATCATGTCATTCCTGAAAATAACAGCTGAGCATAACAGTGTGAATTGTTCAATTTGCAAAAAAATACTGTTTTAGAGAAGCAAATCTAGAACAGTAGCTTCAGTAGTAGCTGCTTTTAAAAAAAAGTGCAATAATACAAACTACAACAATTTGGAACGATTGAGTTTTAACCTAATTTAGCAAAATTGAAATATAATATTTTATTGTGAACGAATTTCACAACCTCTCAAATACATTTTAAAATTTATCTTGGCATTTTGTTCTGTTTTCATTTAATATGTTAAAGGATTCCAGCTGTAATTGCATAATATTCACAATGTATGATTACCAAGCCTCATATAATCATGCCAATTTTCAGAAGTATTACTTACAATTGTTCTAATTGCCCAGTAAAAATGTTTGAAATTAATTTACACTTAACTTGGGTCAGAAATAGTCTCATGTTGCTGCATTATTGTTGTATGCTGTTGAGATCACTCTAGTATAACAAGATGCCAAATTAATCCTACTGTTGATTTAATAATGCTTAAAATTGTTCTTCTAGATTGAGTTCCTCTAATCAATTAATTGCTTTCCGCTGAAATAATTGCTGACAGATGAAGCTGGTTATGCTATGCATAACTCTTTACCTTATGGCATATTAACATAGCTATGTAAAGCCAACATGTGTAACATGAGTTACACAACATGAGCAGTGGAAATGGATTTGTAATGAGAGCTGTGGGTATTTCCATACTGTAGGAATGAATATTGCTTCCAATCATGACAGTATAATTGAGATAATTGTCAAGGGTGACTTAACCATTGGTAATTGTTTGGAATCTGAATTCAATTTGACAATTTCTAAAATTTCTTGCTGATTGACGATGATATTTTGTAGTTGTATGCTATCTGTTCAGACTTAACTTTTGAAATAATAAAAAAAATGCATGTTAGCATCTCTCCCAAGAATCTTTTCATTTGCTGGACTGCAAGTTGTTTTAATTTTCACATCCAGTTGCATAATTATTCAGTTAAATAAAGATACAGACTTGACAGTGATGAAGGTATTTGACTAGCAGATGTAAAGAAATTGTTAACATGAGAAGTTTAACATTAACCTTATGTTCAAAATACATGTCATTATCTAGATGTGATTAAATCATAGTCAACAGTGAGCCTTATATCCTGATGTGGATAATAATTTGCAGCTGTTTTTCTGCACCTGTTTCCTGTGTAATAACAGAATTTGGTTGAAATGTAAAGACTAATTTGTCTATGGCAATTTTGTGTATTGAGATGACAGGTTATGACTATTTATTGCTAATATACAATGTATTTGAAATGAAGTATTGTCATTTCATTACAGTTGACGGAAATGCAAACGGAGAGCAGCTATTATAGCCCTCAGAAAGTTAAATCCAAAGAAGTGCTTTGCTGGGAGCAAGAAGGAACTACTGTTGAGGTATTCATCAATTCTTTGCCCAAAGTTGTATCAGAGCTTCCTTTAGTAATACTTTGTCATTGGTTTACTAATTGTACATTATCAACATGCATGTATTCAAGACATCTTTTGCATACATTTTCTAAAATGCATATATGAGAAAAAAAACAAAATAACTTTAATTGATATTTTGTGGATGGACTTCCAGTTTATGAACTGACAAATATGCAGAAATCTCTTTGTAAAAATAAGTAAGTGCCAAGTAAAATCTATTGTTTCCATTAAAAGTATGTGTACTGTTCTCAGTTGGCAGTAATATCTGTGAGAAATAGCCAAGACTGAAGTCATTATTACCCTCTCGAACAGCAGATTTCCATTATACGTTAGATAAGGAGGTTGAAACCTGGCCTTAAAACTAAATCTATATTTATATTGATCATATTTAAGCAAGAATTCAAAATCAAAAAGGGGCAGAGTTTGGATGAGACTGAATATGTTTTATTTCAATGAGTTAGTATACACAAAAGGGTTTGACAATTGATTTTATTATTGAAAATGCATACAATTCACCATGTAATAATCGATCTATTTAGGTGTATGTTAAGAATAGCCAATAAAGTAGAACTCTGTTGGTGAAAATTATTTATCAGGCTACTATCTTTATCAAAAATGCTTTAAAATATAAAGAAAAAGGACCCACTGTGTGTATAAGAAGCATTTTCCTTTTCTTCCTTTGGAAGAAATTGTGCTGAAGAATATATTATCTGGGTTGTATCTGATCTTTTCCCAAGGTGCCAGAAACCGTTTACGTGATCTTTGTTGGTTTGTCAGTAGATCTGGTCATATGTTTATTTAGAACATAGAATGGTACAGCACAGGAACAGGCCCTTCAGCCCATGCCGTCTGTACTTGTATGAGGTGCCAAACATGCTTATTATAATACAGTCTTCCAAGGAATGCTTTTTGAGAGAGAAATGCTAGTCCTGTCCACAATTTCATATAGTATTTGGTAACTGGGAGGAGTTAGATTTTGAACCTCCAATGGATATCATTTTTAAAGCGGCATTTTGGTATTAGTTAATTTCCAACACCCTTTCCTGAGGGGGGGAAAAAAGGTTTACCAGAAGCTACGATGAAACAGGCTTGAAGTGCTGCAAGGCCTGCTCCTAATTCGATATCTTATTTCCTCAGGGACAGCACCATGAATTGTTAATGTAATGAATTTGTTATTGAGTTAATAAATAATTAGTTTGAGGACAGTAACTAATTTTTATTGAGAAATATATTTTTTTTATTTGCTCATTTATGTTGCATAGGGAAATTTGATATCTATTAATTTTAGGTGTATTTTCATCTTGCCTTCAACCACGTTAAAGATAGTCTATTTTTCTGCAGTAATTCATTTGCAGATATGTTTCAGAAAATGAAAATATGGACTTTTTTTGTTTGTACATGTAGCATTTATTGGTTTAATCACAATAATTCATCCTATTTTTGACAAGGTGCTGATGATGGGAGAACCTTTCTTTGATTGCCAAATGGGTTTTGTGGGTTGCAAGGCTTTTTGCCTGAAGGGAATAATGGGTGTGAAGGATTTCGAGGAAACTGCAAGCAGATCTGAAACTGTAAGTAATTGAACCAAACTTTATTTTCTGGTAGTTTTTATAAAGCATCTTTAAAATAGAAAAAAATGTTTTTGACAAGGTTCTTTAAGAAACAAGAGATTGGGTGGGGTGGTGGTTAGGAAGGGAATTCTAGAATTTGGGGCTGAGAGGATAATGAGCAGGGAACATAGACTGAATTTGAAGGATTATGAGTGTGGAGAGTGATAAGGTTCGACGAAGGTACATGGATAAGGAGGAATGCAGAAATAAGTAATCCAATTATTTGGAAATTGAAGTTCTCAGTTTCATAGCTGATTAAAAGCTTGAGTGAACCCAAGATGGTGTTGGAAAAAAGTAGTTATGGACGACACCAGAAGCATAGCTCAGGGTCAGATTGCATGTTGGAACTTTGAACAGTTGGGTCCAATATCAGACTGCGGCTGGAAGGGCGTTGGTAGTACTGACCAAAGTACAGAGCATGTTGAGATGGCATTGGCTTTGGACTTCCTGCTTTTCAGCAGGAGCAAAGATGTATGTTGACAAAATGTCTAACAAAATGGGAACAGTGAAGAGATGCTAAAGTACAGCTGGCTGTTGGTGCATGGAATTTGATACCATATCTTCAGAATACGTCATTGAGTGACAGTACTTTGTTGAGAGAGAGAAGAGTGTCCTTGGGGGAAACTTGAGAGTAAATGATGAGGGATGCTTTGGCAGTGATTGCATAGGATCCAAGAGAGGTCAGTCCCTTAGCTAGAAAATAGCTGTGAGGCTTTGAAGGCGATAATAAGGTTGACTGATTCAGCAGCAACCACATTTTAAAGAAGAACTGAGCTTTTCCTATGGTGATAGTCTCAAATGTTCAACGTAGATTGGAGCCATTTCAAAGCTGTGGCAAGAGTGACACTTTGCTGAAGAGATTCATATGTGGGTGTGGGGAAGATGGGCACAAATCTAGAAAGCACAGTGAAAAGGTTTGGTGAATAAAGGGGGAACAGATTTTGGCGTTTTACACGGAGAGAGGTTTGAAGGTGTTAATTTTTTGATGGTGATTGTGGTTTTGAAAGATTTACAAGAAATACTACACAGTGTGTACAGCAGTGTTTGCTTTTATCATGGATAGGAAGTGAGGTTGGGATAACCAACAATTCACGACTAGAGGAGAGACCATACTGGATCGAGTACTAGGCAATGAACCTGGTCAGGTGACAGACCTCTCGGTGGGCGAGCATTTCAAAGACAGTGACTACAACTCCCTGACCTTTAGCATAGCCATGGATAAGGATAGGAGCAGATGATATGGGGAAAGTTTTTAACTGGGGAAGGGCTAATGACGCTGATATTAGGCATGAACTTAGGAGCATGAATTGGGAACAGATGCCCTTGGGGAAATGCACAGCAGAAATGTAGAGGCTGTTCAGGGAACACTTGCATGGGGTTCTGGATAGGTTTCTCCCACTGATTGAGGTAAAGGATGGTAAGGTAGAGGAACCATGGTTGATGAGAGGTGAAACATTTAGTCAGGTGAAAGAAGGAAGCATGCTTAAGGTTTAGGAAGCAAAAATCAGGTATTGCTCTTGAGAATATCAAGTAGCTAGGAAGGAGCTTAAGAAGGAGCTTAGGAGAGCTAGAAAGGGACATGAGAAGGCCTTGGTGAGTAGAATTAAGGAAAACCCCAAGGTGTTCTACATGTACGTGAAGAACAGGAGGGTGACTAGAGTGAGGGTAGGACTGGTCAGGGATAAAGGGGGAAACATGTGCCTGAAGATAGGGAAGGTCCCTTAATGAATACTTTGCTTCAGCGCTCACTAGGGAGGGGGACTTTGATGAATGTGAGGTCAGTGTGGAACACGCTAATGTGCAAGAGCATGTTGAGGTTAAGAAAGAGGTAGTATTGGAGCTTCTGAAAAATATTAGGATAGATAAGTCCCTGGGGCTGGATAGGATATACCCCAGGTTACTACGGGAAGCAAGGGAAAAGATTGCTGGGGCATTGACGATGATCTGTGAGTCTTATGTCAGTGTTAGGCAAGCTATTAGAGAGGATTCTTAGGGATAGGATTTACGAGCGTGCGTGGGTTTCCTCCGGATGCTCCGGTATCCTCCCACATTCCAAAGATATACAGGTTAGGAAGTTGTGGGCATGCTATGTTGGTGCCGGAAGCATGGCAACACTTGCAGGCTGTCCCCAGAACACTCTACGCAAAAGATGCATTTCACTGTGTGTTTTGATGTACATGTGACTAATAAAGACATCATATCTTAGAAGCATAGTCTTATTAGGGATAATCAGCATGGCTTTGTGAGGGGCAGGTCATGCCTCATGAGCCTAATTGAGTTTTTCGAGGAGGTGAAAAACAAATTGATGAAGGTAGAGCAGTAGATGTGGTGTATATGGATTTTAGTAAGGTGTTTGACAAGGTTCCCCATGGTAGGCTCATCCAGAAAGTCATGGAGCATGGATCCATGGAGACTTGGCTGCGTGGATTTGGAATTGGGCTTGCCATAGAAGGCAGATGGTGGTAGTAGATGGAGAGTATTCTGCCTGGAGGTTGGTGATGAGTGGTGTTCCACAGGGATCTGTTCGGTGACCCCTACTCTTTGTAATTTTTGTAAATGACTTGGATGAGGAAGTAGACAGATAGGTTTATAAGTTTGCAGATGACACCAAGGTTGGAGGTATTGTGGATAGTGTAGAAGGTTGTCGTAGGTTACAATGGGATATAGACAGGATGCATAGTTGGGCAGAGAAGTGGCAGATGGAGTTCAATCTGGAAAAGTGTGAAGTGATACATTTTGAAAGAGCCAACTTGAAGGTGGAGTACAAGGTTAAATGGCAGGATCCTTAGCAGTGTCGAGGTAGAGGGATCTTGGGGTACATGTCCATAGATCCCTCAAAGTTGCCTCGCAAGTTGATATGGTGGTTCAGAAGGCGTATGGTGTGCTGACCTTCATTAGTTGGGGGAGTGAGTTCAAGAGCAACAAGGTAATGTTGCTGCTCTATCAAACTCTGGTTAGACTCACTTAGAATATTGTGTTCAATTCTGGTCGCCTCATTACAGGAAGGATGTGGAAGCTTTAGAGAGGGTGCAGAGGAGACTTACCAGGATTCTGCCTAGATTAGAGACCATGCCTTATAAGGAAAGGTTGAGCAAGCTAGGGCTTTTCTCTTTGGAGTGACGCAGGATGAGAGGCGACTTGATAGAGGTGTATAAAATTATGAGGTAGGTAGTGTGGACAGCCAGCACCTTTTCCCCAGGGCAGCAATGGCCAATACCAGAGGACATCAGTTTAAGGTGAGAGGAGGAAAGCTTAGGGGAGATGTCAGAGGTAGGTTTTTACGCAGAGTAGTGGGTGCCTGGAATGCACTGCTGGGGATGGTGGTAGAGGCCGATACAATAGGGACATATTAAGAGACTCTTGGATAGGCACATGGATGTAAGAAAAATGGAGGGTTCTGGGCTGTGTAGGAGGGAAGGGTTTGAATGATCATGGAGTGGGTTTATATAGGTTGGCACAATATTGTGGGCTGAAGGGCCTGTACTATGCTATACTGTTCTGTGCTCATTGGAAATGAGGTGAGAAGAATAAGAGATGTATTTCATTCACTGTATTAGCACACAGAAGGACTGAGAGGAGATGGGACAGAGAGGAAAATTTGGGTAAAGGTGAGGGAGGGAACTTTGGCAAAGTAAAAACAAAATTCTGAATGTGTTCATCATGTCAATGAACTTCTGCTGAGACAGAATAAGGTTGAATCTTTTGGGTCAAGGACTCTTCATCACAGTTAGAAAAGTGAGAAAACAATTGTTTTTTTAAAGTAGAGAGAGGGGGAGGGATAGAGGGAATTGAGGGAATGTCTGTGATAGGGTGCAGAGCAAGGTTGTCAAGGTAACAATTATTTTAAAAACAATCGTTGGAGACTGAATAGGATAAGTAGGGTACATCAGTTTGGTCAGCTTGGGATGGGGTAGGAAACGAAATAGATAGACCTCACCTTAGAGAGATGTTTTTCTGATTCAAAAAGTAGAGCTGCTGTTTCACAGCTCCTGAGACCTGGGTTTGATCCTGACCTCTGTGTGGAGTTTGTACACTCTCCTTGTGACCTGGTGGGTTTTCTCCTAATGCTCTGGTTTCCTCCCATATCCCAAAATATGGTACATGGGTATATGGATAGGAAAGGTTGAGAGGGATATGGGTCAAACATGGTAAAATGGGACCACTTTGGGCAATGTGTTTCATATGTTCACCAATTTATCATTGCCAACCTCTCCACAAGACCATGTTGACCATTATTGATCAACTCCTGCCTCTCTAAGTGTAGATTAATCCTATCCCTCAATGTTTTCCAATAACTTTCCTATCCCTGACATGAGACTCACTGGTCTGTAATTACCTGGCTTATTCCTGCTGCCCTTTTGGAATAAGGTCACCATATTTTTTGTCACTGCTGTGACCAAAGAAGATTTGAAAATTTCAGCACTATCCTCCCACAGTAGCCTTGGATCACATCAGGCCCTGGGATTTATCCAGCTTTAACCCCACAAAGGCATCTGATATTTCCTCCTGTTCAATGACAACTTGTTCTAGAACTATCATAGAGGTGTATAAAATCATGAGGCGCATAGATAGGGCGAATGCACAAAGTCTTTCTTTCCCAGGGAAAGGGAATCAAAAACTAGAGGGTATAGGTTTAAGGTGAGAGAGAAAAGATTTAAATGAAACCTGATGGGAAGTTTCTTCACACACGTATATGAAATGAGCTGCCAGAGGAAGTGGTTGAGGCAGGTACTATAACAATATTTAAAAGACATTTGGACAGATACTGGATAGGAAGGGTTTAGAGGGATATGGGCCAACACTGGCAAATAGGACCAGCTTAGATGGAGATCTTGGTTGGCACGGAAGAGTTGGGCTGAAGGGTCTGTTTCTATGCTTTATGACTCCATGTGGTAGTTGGTAGGTTAATTGACCACTGTAGATCACCCGGGTGTGTAGGTGGGTGGTAGACCCTGGGGGAAATTGGTGAGAATATTGGAAAGAATATGTTAAAGGGAAGAGATCAGGTTGGCATGGACTAGATGGGCTGAAGGGCCTGATTCTGTGCTGGAGTACTCTGACTCTATTGGAGGAATGGGATTGCTCTGAGAGCTGTATAGACTCGATGGACCGAATGGCTCCTTCTATATCAAAAGGAAATATGGAAATAAATGTGTTGTTGCTAGTCCTGAGCCACTAAGTGTTTTGTTCTGGAGAATCCATTTTGCAGCAGCTTTGGTAGGTTTGCAGGAAAGAGAAATCATCAGTCATTTTCTTTACATAACGCCTTTGCCTCATTGTGGCCAACTGTGCCAGTTAATAATAAACACTGAAAATGCTGGAAATGCTCAGCAGGTCAAGCAGCTTCTGTGAATCGAGAAAAGGAGCTGATGTTTGCAGGATTTTCTTTTTGTGTTTCATATTTCCAGCATCTGCTGTATTTTCCTTCTACCAGTCAATAGCTTACATTGTTTAAATAATTCGGTGCAGAGCAGGACGAAATACTCGGGCAGTTTTTGGAAGGAGATACCTTGGGGAATCTGTTTGCTCTTCACTTGCATGTCTCCTGCAGAAAATTGAAGGTTTGGCTCTTGATTTAATTAAGTATAAGTGGATATTAAATAACACCAAGCCATTGACTTTTATTCGTAGATCCATAGACTTCCAAAAACACATTGTCTTTTTTAAAGTACTGCCAATTAGGTACCTAAACAGTTCGTGTTTTCTGATGGCATAATAACATCCACACCGATGGTAAATGATCAGTACTGCCTCTTCTAAGCATCGTCCCAATACTGCCCTCCTCCCCCACACTCACCCGTACTCCAGTGTACAGCTTGCAGCGGTTTAGTTTAATAGGTTGGTTTCATTGCAGTAAAAATACTTGCTTGAAAAGCTGAGGGAGCTTCATGGAAGTTTTTTTAAATATGCATGAATGAAATCTGCTAAAAATCTGAACTATATTTACCCATTTGTGAATCAGTTTTGACTTTGTGAAGCCTATCATAAGATGTGGTTTCAGACCAGAGCAATTGGTAAGTTGGCAGAGAGTTATTTCTGTTCAATTTCCAGTGCTTTGTCCTTTAACATAATTTATTTCTCTCTGAAAACTGTATTGCTGGTTATCCTCCAGGCACAGTAAAACCAAAAGCAAATTATCTTTTTGATGGAGGCACAAGAAACTGCAGATGCTGGAATCTGAAGCAACAATTCTGCTGGAAGAACTCAGCAGGTCGAGCAGTGTCTGTGGGAGGAAAGGAATTGTTGACATTTTGGGTCCTGATGCAAGGTTTCAACCTGAAACATTGACAGTTCCCTTATTCCCACAGACCCACTGAGTTCTTCCAGCAAATTGTTTGTTGCTCACATCTTTCTGATTGTTTTCTCAAATGCACAACTTTCACTTTATTTTTACTTTAATGTCACTTTGGGGTCAGAACCAATGCAACTTGTCATAGGAGGAGATAAGGTAGCACACTGGATGCTGCAAGCCTAGCAAATCTTTTCATCCCAAGCCTTGTGTAACTTGAACTATATTTGAAGTTGTTTCATGAAGCAGCATGTGCAAATCTTGTGACGCAATTATAAGACCTGATTGTGAATTGGTTAACGGACAGAAAGCAGAGTAGGAATAAACAGGTCATTTTTGGGTTGGGCAGTGAGGTATTGCATCCATAAAACCATAGAACACTGCAGCACAGAAAACAGGCCATTCAGCCCTTCTAGTCTGTGCTGAAACTTTATTCCACTAGTCCCATTGACCTGCACCCAGTCCATAACCCTCCAGACCTCTCCTGTCCATGTATCCATCCAATTTATTCTTAAAACTTAAGAGTGAGCCTGCATTTACCACGTCAGATGGCAGCTTGTTCCACGCTCCCACCACTCTCTGAGTGAAGAAGTTTCCCTAATGTTCCCCCTAAACCTTTCCCCTTTCACCCTAAAGCCATGTCCTCTCATATTTATCTCTCCTAATCTAGGTGGAAAGAGCTTACTTGCATTTACTCTGTCTATACCCCTCATAATTTTGTAAACCTCTAACAAATCTCCCCTCATTCTTCTATGCTCCAAGGAATAAAGTCCTAACCTGTTCAATCTTTCCCTGTAACTTGCTTGAAAAGCTGTTATCCCATCGATTGGTGCTGTGGCCCCAGCTGTTCACAATCTATGTCACTGATTTGGATTTGGGACTGAGTTTAATATACCCAAGTTCTCTGCTAATGCTGAGATTTGTGGTGATATGGGTTGTGAATAGGTTGCAGAGAGGCTTCAAGGGAATGTAAAACAGGTCAAATGAATGGACAAAGACATGGCAGATGGGATATAATGTGGAAAATGTGAAGTAATTCACTTTGGTAACTAACAAATAGAAAGGCAGAGTATTTGTTAAAGGGTGTGATATTGAAAGGTGTGGGTGTTAAGAGGGACTTGGGCATCCTTGTACGCAAATGACTGAAAGTTAACTTGCTAGTACAGCAAGCAATTTTAAAGGGAGCAGTATCCGAAAGGAAAGAATTATCAGGGCTTTGGGGAGAGGGTAAGGGAATGAAACCAGCTGGGTTGCTCCTGCATAGAGCCAAAATGGATTCTGCAGACCAAATGGGCTCCATCTGTGCGGGAACTATTCTATGTGTCTGTGACACACAATGCCACATCAATAGTCCATCAGAGAATGTGCCGAACTTAATAAAAAAAAACACTAAACTTAACTAAGATAATTGAAAAAGTAATTACGGGTGTTCCCCTTTGTTTCCTAATCCATAGGCTCAGTAGCTCCAATAAAATCAGACTTCTCTGAACCTATGCCAGGTGTAACTCAGCATACAATCATATAGGTAATTTCCCAGTGTGATGCTGGAGAATCCTAGTAAGACTGCATCCTGCTGCTGGACATGTGGAGTCCACATGGAGTGTAGAGATGGATGCAACACTGTCTGTCAATCAGTTAGTCCAGGTCTTCAGCACTTGACAATGCAAGTCCAAGAGCATTCACCATGATAACAGCACCAAACAGTCCTCAATCTGCCGTTAATTCACTGCAAATTCTGGCCCCACATTCTTACGCTTATCAGATTTGAAGTACCAATAATTTTTTAAGTGAAATAATTTAATTATGCATGTTTACCATCAACTTAACTTCACTTATATATGCATGAACTGTATGAATGTTAAAATTGCTTTTTTCAATTTGGTCAATTAATCCTGAGATGAGGAAGTTCATGATGTGGCCTTTGGTTGATGGAACCTCAGAATTAAAAATACTGAAATTAAAAGCTTATTGCTAATGTAAATAATTAAAATGAAGTCAGGACTACTTAAAGCTTTACCAGATATATGCTGAGAAATGATTTATGATCGCTGTTTTAAATCTAACAATCGAAATGCTTTTGTTTTGAATAGGAGGCCTGTTTCTTCAGTTGTGGTGAAAGTCTGAACAGCAAAGGATTAACATACCTCACCAATTCCCTGTTCGATTACCGAAGTCCAGAGAATAATGGTGTCAGGGCTGAGTTTATTTTGGATGCTGCCCAACACAAGGTCAGGTCATTTTTATAACTAATTAGTACACTGGGAGAATCTATTTTCCCAAGATTCCATTTTAAAAGTACTGCATGAAGTATTTAGAAGATTTTGTATGGTTTTTAAAACAAAGCTTCAGATACAAAATGTGAATCCATCACAGAAACAGTAGAAGCAACAAGTCGAATAAGTTGGTTCTGACAATGTTAATTCAAATTTAACTTGATTTACTTGTGCGATCTGGCCGTGGTGATAGTGTTCCTCAGGTATAATGCCAATGGAAGAACACCGAGGACGTATTGATAAAAAAGCAAATACTGTTGGGTTATTTTACACTGGTTGTGTGCACGACAGTAACTAATAATATCTCAAATCTGAAACCAAACCTTGAGTTAGTAGAAAATCCACTGTATACAGTGGTTGCTAACGTCTATTAAATCAGTTTACAAATATCGCATTTGGTGCGATGTTTAAACATTTTTTCAAGTTTCTTAATTTTTCAGCACAGTAGGGTGTCAGGAAGTATGTAGCTACATCACAGTGCGAATGTAATGGAACACCAGTTATGATGTGTTGGCAATATGCAATTTCAAGCAACAACTTCGAGAAATTTATGCTGGCACTTTCAGCTGTGATATACTTGGGTTGATATCATAGCTCATTCCGTGAATAACAAATGTGCAAAAGAATACACTGGAATAAGAAGAGGCCATTCGGCCCATGGGTCTGTTTCACTACTTAATTAGATTTTTATTAGATCAAGGCTGGTCTGTACCAGTTAGCTCATTGTAAGATGGGGGACAAATCCATTCTAATATAATTGGTTTATTTTGTGTTTTAAAGACACAAGGCTCTTGCAGAATTTTTACAGTTTCTAATAAAAACAAAAGCAGTGGCATAACAGGTTTAAACAAACAAAATGAGGGTCAGCCCAAAACTTGACAATGCTGCTTTATTACTACTAAACAAAATGTGGGCTTTACTCAATACAACTTCTTAAATCCACTATACATCATGTATTTTTTTTATTCATTCACGGGAGGGTGTATTTGTGAACTGACTCCACGAAATGCTTAAGTTCTTCTGGTTAGATATTGAGCACCAGCAATGAAAAATGAGTGGCAAAGAAATTCCAAATCAGGCCCATGTGTGTGACTTGATGTGGAACTTAAATGTTGTTTCCATATCCTTTTAATAATAATGCATTACTAGCTATGGCAGGGGAGCTACCATTGGATAAGGCACCACAGGTGTGATTGAAGGACATGGATTAAAAGGGACTGTAACAACATGAATAAAAAAAGTAACAGAAAGCAGAAAGTAGTAGTGGAAGGTTGTCTTTTGGACTCAGGAAATGCATTGTGGAGTTCCCCAAGGGTCAGTACTGAACCACTGTTTTCCTTAATGGATATTGGTGAGTTGAACTTGGGTGTACAGAGCACATCATCCAAATTTGCAGATGACACAAAATTTGGAGATATAATGAACTGTAAGGGAGATTGTAATAGATGTTAAGGAGTAATTGACAATATAGTAGAATGGGTAGGTAGGCAGCATTAGAAATTTAAAGCTGAGAAATGTAGAGCATTAGATTTTGGAGGAAGAATGAGAAGACAGTATAAACTAGTGTGGATAAGAACTAAAAGTTGTACAAGAACAGAGGGATTTTGAGTGTGTGTTTATACTTTGTTGAAAATGGCAGATCAAGTTGAAAGTGGCTAGAAAAACAAGCGGGGCTTTATAAATAAAGGCTTAAAGTAGAAAAACAAGGAAGTCATGATGAACATTTATAGCACGTTGATGAATCCACAATTGGAATATTGTCTCCAGATCTGGGTGCTGCTCTTGGATACTGTGTCTGGGGAGGGTGCAGAAAAGATTTGCAGAAGTGATTCCAGGGATGAGAGACTTCAGTCATATGGATAGAGTGGAGAAGCTGGGGTTGTTCTCCTGGGAACAGGGGGGCTTTTGAGAGATCTGGTAGAGGAGTTTAAAATCATGAAGGGTATAGTGAGGAACTATTCCCATTGGTGGAGGGGTCAAGGACCATGGGATACGGAGTGAAGGTGATTGCCAAAAGAACCAAAAGTGACATGATGAAAAATCCTTTTTTTACATGGTGACGGGTGAAGCACTAGAATGCACTAGTAATAGTAGTGGAGGCAGATTTGAATGTACTATTCAAAAGGGCGTTGCATATGTGTGTGAAAAAGAAGTAATTTTCGGGGCTGTGGGGAGAGAGCAGGGGAGTGGGACTAGATGCATTGTTCTTAAACGGAGCCGGTGAGGATTTAACAGGTCAAGCAGTCTCGTTCTTCACTGGAACCATTATGATTCTGTGAGGATTGCATATCCCCCCCTGCTGCAGCAATGATATTTATCAAGGAAAATTGTCTAATGTTGCAGTATAGAAGAATGTTTTTGACCAATTGTACCTGTGCCCTTTCTCACCTTAAATTTTCACCAAGGCACCAGCAAATTTACTAACGTGGTAACCTTTGGACTCGCTTTGAGCTCCAGAGAATTCTGTATTCTGGGCCAAACTTTACAGAGCTTTCAGTTTGTGCACGGTGGGACTAAATTTTTACTGATATTACAGTAATAATTTTACTGAAGGCATGCCAGAAAGACTCTCATGATTTCACAATTATATTCTAGCTTGGATTTTAAAGAGTTTTTTTTAATAAATTTGCTTCTACTCGGCCTGACTCATTTCCTCTGTGTACGCAATTTCAAGTTACTTTTATATTTTTCAACCTTTTACATTGTAATACCAAGTATTGCCATCATGGAAGGAGGCCATTTCGCCCAGCAGTTCTGTGTGGAGTTCATATTCTACGTGAGTTTTAATCCACCAGTGAACTCCATCAACATTTCGTGTTCAATTCTTCCTCATGTATGAAACATAATGGTACAGAAGCAAGCTGTGCAGCCATCAAGCCCATGTTGGCTCTCTGTGGAGCAGTGGTGCACAATTTTTTTGCAGGTTGGGTCAGACTTGCAATTCAAACCACTTCCACTTGCAGGCAGCACATTGACTAATACTTTTAACCATGAATAAGAATGTAAAGAGCAATTCCCATTGCTCCACTCACTTTTTTTCTCCCTGCTCCACTAATTGCTTTCTTGCTGCTTCACTCACCACCTTTCTGGTGCTCCTTTGCACCTTGGATGATCTATGTTTGCCATTACTTTACCCATTGTAATATTGACAAACCTTATACAGACCAGTAATGTACTTGATTTAAAGTGTAGACAGTTGCCTACCAGGACAGTACACCTTTGTCAAGAGCAGAACATGGACCTGGACTAAGGCCCAGAAGATGGGACAGAGTCAGAGAGACATTAAATAATACAGCATGGAAATGGGCCCTTTGGCCCAACTCATTCATGCCGACCAAGATGCCCATCTAAGCTAGTCCCATTTTCTCACATCTGGCGGATATCACTCTAAACCTTTCCCATCCATGTACCTGTTCAGCTGTCTTTTAAGTGTTGTAATTGTACCTGCCTCAACCACTTTGTCTGGCAGCTCGTTTCATATGTGTCCACCACCCTCTGCGTGAAGAAGTTACCCTTCAGTTCCCTTTGAAATCTTTCCCTTCTCACCTTAGACTTATGCCCTCTAGTTTTTTTTTTACCCCTTTCCCTGAGATAAATACTGGGTGCATTCACCATATCTATGCCCCTCATGATTTCATAGTCCTCTCCTCAGTCTCCTACACTTCAAGGAATAAAGTCGTGGACTGCTTATTAACTCAGGCCATCGAGTCCTGGTAACATTCTCTCAAATCCCCTTTTCACTATTTCCAGCTTAACGACGTTTTTTCTATAACTGGGTATACAATTTTTATCAATCAGGAGGCTAAAGAAATTTGGTTGTCCCCTTTGACTCTCTCCAACTTTTACCGATGCACCATAGAAAGCATCCTATCAGGATGTATCACGGCTTGGTACGGCAACTGCTCTGCCCAAGACCACAAGAAGCTGCAGAGAGTTGTGGACACAGCCCAGCGCATCACGGACACCAGTCTCCCCTCCTTGGACTCTGTCTTTACCTCTTGTTGTCTTGGTGTAGCAGCCAGCATAGTCAAAGACCCCACCCACCCGGGACATTCTCTCTTCTCTCCTCTTCCATCGGGTAGAAGATACAGGAGCCTGAGGGCATGTACCACTAGACTTAAGGGCAGCTCCTACCCCACTGTGATAAGACTATTGAGATTGGTATTGGTATTGGTTTATTATTGTCACTTGTACAGAGGTATAGTGAAAAACTTGTCTTGCATACCGATTGTACAAGTATACAATGAGATGGACTATGACCTCACGATCTACCTTGTTGTGACCTTGCACCTTATTGCACTGCACTTTCTCTGTAGCTGTGACACTTTACTCTGTACTGTTATTGTTTTTTTTACCTGTACTACATCAATGCACTCTGTACTAACTTGCATTGTGTAATGAATTGACCTGTAAGATCGGTTTGTAAGACGAGTTTTTCACAGTATCTCGGTACAAGTGACAATAATAAACCAACACCAATACAATACTCCAGGTGTGGCCGCACCAACATCTTGTACAATTGCAACATAATGACCTGACTCCTATACTGAATGCCCTGACTGATGAAGGCCAGCGTGCCAAACGCCTTCTTCACCACCCTACCTGTGATGCGATAGGCCCAACGTGGTTCCTGGACCATTCATTACTGGGTCCATTGCTCCAGGCCTGGCAAATGGGAGAGCCCCAGAGATCCAGGCCTTACCTCAAGTGAGCTGTGATGAAAGCAAATGTGGGTCGGATGATCTCATCCTGCAGGCTGGATGTAATCCATGGGCAGTATATTGTACAGCGATCCAGTCAGTCCCAATATCCCACTCTAATAGTTATTCAATGCCTTGACAATTCCCATTTATACAACACCTTTAATAAAGTAAAATGTTTTAAGCTTCATACCAGCATATATCTTTGAGCCAATCTGAATTATTAATTCAAACCCAAAGCTTGGCCAAAGGGGTAAGCTGCAGGGTGTGGCATAAAGGAGGAAAGAAAGATTTAGGGGGGGGTAACTTCAGAGCTAATGCTTTTCTTATAATTGTTAAGAAAGTGAAGGAATTTTCCTTTCCCAAGGGCTGTGAATCTTTGGAATTGTGCCTTTCCACCACAGAGAGACATGGATGCTCAGTTGCTGAGCCCATTCGCGTTGAAAATTTATGGGTCAGGCAGGGTGGATTCGAAACAGGGTCAGTCACGGTCTTCCTGAATGGTGGAGAAAGGGTCTACACCTGCTCCTGCTTCCCTGGTGATTTCTGATGTTTGGCATCAGCTGCCATTTCGGTGACATTGGCAAGACATGAAACTGGACTTCATTGTCATTGATTAGTTGGATTTTGATGTTGAACTCTTGACTCTGGTTCAGTGTTCTGTTCAAAATTTGTGGCTGCAGGGTGTAGGAGGGCTCCTCTTGGCCCAGCTTCTTTGAGATAAGAGATTTATCTTCATCCATTGCAGATATTTTGCCATCGCCCTCACCGCTTAGGGTGCATTGCCATTGTTTGAGTTTAAAGTATAGCTGTGGGTATACTTATTTAGCTTCCCTTAAATGAATCTCTGCTATTCACTTCAACTGCTTCTGGTAGTAATGGATTCCACATTCTAGTCATCATCTGGGGAAGGATGTCCCTTCTGAATTCCCTATTATGCTATTAGCGATTATCTTTCTGGCTTGTAATGTTGGTTTCCTCCATAATACAAAGCTTCCACCCCTCCTGTTTACCCCACCCTGTCAGGCTTTTAAAATCTTAAAGATTTCTGTCAGATTATCTCTTGTTCTTCCTTTTGCTGGAAGAAAGAGCCTCAGCCTGTTCAATCTGTTTTTTTTATTATTTGAGCTGTTTTAAAATACTATTTCATTTTTATTACCAAATTTGATGTTTGTTTCTTCATTGACTTACCATTAATATTAGAGCCAGGATTGTAACTGTCATTGGAACTGTGCCCATGTTTCCATTGTTGTGGCTGGCCATAATCCTTTGAACAAAAGCCTGGAATTTATGTGCTTAATCAGGATACAAAATGCAGAAATGTAGGGAAAATGAATATACATTCTGTTCCAGAATCTGCATGCCGTGTCTGCAATATTTTCGTCTCAAGCAAGTCCTCATTTTATGTTAACTGATGAAGGCAAACTGATGCATCTGGCATCAGTCTGACAGATGTTAGAACCCTGAAATTATAACAAAATGTTGGAAATCCTCAGCAGTCCTGCAGCATTCTTCTAACAAAGAATTAACATGTATTTTGGATGTCCTTTCATCAGAATTGGGTGCAATGTTGACTCTCTCTATCCACAGTTGCTGCCTGTGCGCCTGAGTATTTTGGTGTGTTTTGTTTCAACAGCACACCAGTCACAGAGATCTGTGAGATGCATCTATGTTTGCAGAGGCATTCAATTGTGTATCCCTTGAATACTTTTAGAAAAGGCAGCAAAATAAACTTTTACTTTAAAAGTTAACTATAGCCAGGACTGCAGTGTATACCAATTTAATCACATAAATGATGAGTGGATTTCATAATAAATCTTTAAATATTTCCATTCACTTTCTATGTGAATTCAGATTTTTAGTTCTGTTCCAGAATTGGTCAAGAACTGAAAGCATAAAATAATTTTTTTTTATTTAATTATGTATTTTTTCCTCGTATTTACTGATTTGCTCACTGGAAAGAGCTTTTAATGATTTCCTTCAGAAAACAGTTTTTTCCTGCCTATATTGCTGTATTGAAAAGTGTCCTAAATTTCTAATGTCATTAAATTAAATTTTGAGTGTATCAATCAATTTCTCTTGTGTTCTTTCCATTACATTGATATCCTCCTGAAGGAATGTGGCCAAAACTGGTCCTCAATTTCTCTCATTTTAATAATTAGAATCTTGCTCCTCTGCTTTTTTTTAACCATTTAGTGTCTATGTCCAATGCCTACTCTTTCTCCAAAAATACAATATCTGATATTTCTCTGTATCAGATTGCTTTCATTGGCTGGCTTGAAATTGCTTACAGTCCTCTTCACAGTTATGCCACCTCACTTTGAGACCAAAGGAGGGAATACGAAGTGCACTTAAAGTGGATAAACCTCCTGGTCCAGATTGACTGCATCCTAGTTGATGAGGGAAGTAATGAAGGAAATGTCAGAGCCCTGGCCATAATCTTCTGAACAGCGAGAGGATCAGGGGGATAAAAAACAAAAAAATCTCAGCAGGCCAGGCAGCATTTGTGGAAAGAAAAACTATAAGTGTTTGAGGTTGAAAATCTTTCATCAGAACTGGAAAAGTGAGAAAACAAATTAATTTTAAGTTGCAAAGAGGGTGGGGAGAGATGGCTAAAACAAAGGGAAATATCTCATAGGTTAAGGTCAGGATTAAAGGCTGTCCCCAGTTTATGAATGTTCGACTTATGAGCACCTGTATATATGAACGAGCTCCCATAATTTTACTAAATTCAAAAGTCCAACTTACATACATATATTCGTTACCATAAATGGCAGAGCTAATTTCCCCTCTCCACATTTAGTAATTGTTCTTTCTTATCAGTCTTATTTGTTCTTGATGCCATTCATTACAATATTGTGGAGGTATGTCTATAATGTTGAGTAATTTTGTGTATTTTCCAATTTATGGACAAAATCAACTTAGGGACATCTGTAAAAACAGAACACGTTCATTACCCGAGGACAGCCTATATTGTCGTGATTCATATTTACAAAGCCATCTGGTTGATGGTGGGAGGCATTCAAAAGTGAAATAGAATTCAGAGCCAATATGTTCCTAAAATGGTGAAGGATAAGGCCTTCAAGTTTCAGGAACCTTGGATGTCAAAGGACAAATGTATAAGGTTGTATAAAGACGAGAAAGATAGCTTATGGCAGGTTTAGAGAAGTGAAGACAGGAAGCTCTGCAGGAGTATAGAATGTGTGAGTATGTGGGGGCAAAGGGGCTGGGTTTACTTAAAAAAAATTAATTAGGAGGATGAAGAGAGGGTATGAAGTAACACTGGTGGGCAAGGTTAAGGAAAATTCCAAAGCATTTTATAAGTGTATTAAGGACTAGAGGTAACCAGGGAAGAATGTTGGGCCCATTAGTGACCAAAGTGGCAATCTATGCACGGAGCCAGAGGACGTGGATGAGGTCTTAAGTGGCTACTTGGCATCTTTATTCAAAATGGAGAATGATAATATAGTTTAAGAATTGAGGGGATGGTGAAATTAGACTCATAGAGTAATACAACACGGAAGCAGGCCCTTCGGCCCAACTGGTCCATACCGACCAAGATGCCCATCTAATCCAGTCCTATTTGCTTGTGTTTGGCCCATGTCCCTCAAAACATTACCTATCCATGTACCTGTCCAAATGTCTTTTAACGTTGTTATCATACCTGCCTCAACCACTTCCCCTGGCAGGTCATTCCATACACGTGTGTGAAGAAGTTTCCCCTTGGGACCCTTTTAAATCTTTCTCTCTCACGTTAAACCTGTGCCCTCTCAGTTTTGATCCTCTTGCGGGGTTAAAGCTGGATAAATCCCTAGGGTCTGATGTGATCGAAGGTTACTGTGGGAGTCAATGGAGGAGGTTGCCGAAATTTTAAAATCTTCTTTGGCCACAGAAGTGACAACAAATGTGGTACCCTTATTCAAGAAGGGCTGCAGGGATAAACCAGGTAATTACAGGCCAGTGAGTCTCATGTCAGGGATAGGAAAATTATTGGAAAACATTCTGAGGGATAGGATTAATCTACATTTGGAGAGGCAGGGGTTGATTGGAATAGTCAGCATGGCTTTGTAGGGAACGATAGATTGGTGAACGTATGAAAAAGATTGCCCAGGGAGACCGTGAAGCAGCACCTGCTGGGAAATTGAAGCCAAAGAAGGGTAGAAATATCGAGAAATGTGAAATGCTGCAGCATTTTTGTACCTTCAGGGCTGCCAAGATGGACTGCAATGGTGCTTTATAACTCTTGGACCATGCTATGCTTAATGTTGAAGGGTACATTAAAGTTCAAGTACCCATGTTATATTTTGCTGCAAGATTGTTTTGGGCTGCGTCTGCATGAAATCTTGTGAACATTTTATTTTAGAAAGTGTATACCCAACCCTCAATTATAGTTTTAAAAAAATCTGAGCAACGGAGGTTCTGCTCCACAAACCCGACTGTGAAATTAAAGGTGAGTTCTACCTCAGTGTGATGGAAGGTACTAATGAGAGAGAAAGCATGAATTTTACTGTAAATAATTGTGATCTAACTGAAAAAGAAACTTTTTTTTAGAGCACTACAGGTAGAATTTTGGTGATTTGAATACCAACCATAATCCATATTCTTGTTGAAGTTCTATCATGTGTAAGTAATTTTTAAGGCAGAATTTGTATTGTATTCTTGAATATAGATACCATGCTTCAACAAATAGCATTAATATAATTGACTTCCAAGATACATTTGGAAACAAATTTACTGAGACTTAACTGACTCTAAATGTAACTAAAATTATATATTAACTGGTGAAGTAGTAACACAAATTGTGTCGGTCTCTTGTGCAAAACCTGTATTATGTCACGTTACCTGAATTGGAGGGTGCTTAAGATAACCTCTGTATTCCTTCCCTGATAAGACTTTGTGTAATGGCTAGACAAATATAAATAGGCATCCATGTATAGTGTTGTAATCTCTGAATTCCATCCTTCTGGAACTTAAGATTTATTTGTCTTTCTTTGTTGGTAGGAGACGTACACAGAGATAGCTGGTGTGCAGCGTTTTGGAGCCTTCTACATGGATTACCTGTATACAATGGAGTGCAGTGCTGGCAAAGGTATTGCTTTATTTTCTCTTTGATGTTTGCTTCCCTCCCCTTGAACTACACAAACAAAAGTCTTTTTATAGCCTTCTGGTCCTTGACCTGTTGCCCTCTCTTTCACCTAACTGACCAGGATAGTCAGGTGAGATTATATCTTCAAATTCTAAGTACAGAACCTTAAATAGTGATTAAACTGCAAACCTGAGAAGTGGGCTTTTAATTAGTTCACATGGTCATTGCTTCCTAAATTTAATGGTTCCTTGATGTGTAATTTCTTTAAGTATCAGTAAATAACTGTTGCATCCTCAGCTACAATTAAATGTGCTACTGCAGAGTTTAAAGTGCTGAGAATTTCATAAGAATTCATCCTTTTTCTCAGGTCGCAACATTTGTTACATTAACTGATGATGTATTTGTATTATTTAGTGGATGCAAAAAGCAATTTTGTGACTCCAATATTCACTAATGTATATCTTGAAGTTGTTTTCTATGGACTAAATATAATGGGGTGAATTTTGGTCACTAGTTCTGACCTAAATTGTACATTGGTTTAATATTGTACAGTGAAAAACTTTGTTTTGCATGCCTTTCATTCAGATCATTTCATCACATCAGTACATCGAGGTAGTACAAGGGGAAAACAATAACAGAATGCAGAATAAAGTGTTACAGTCGCAAAGCAAGTGTAGTGCAGGCAGATAATAAGGTGCAAGGCCATGATGAGGTAGATTGTGTCAAGAGTCCAACCGTTCAGTAGTTCTATAACAGCAGAATAGAAGCTGTTCTTGAGCCTGGTGGTACGCACTTTCAGGCTTTTGTATCTTCTGCCCGATAGGAGGGGGGAGAAGAGAGAATGTCTGGAGTGGGTGGGATCTTTGATTATGTTGGCTGCTTTACTGAGGAAGTGAGAAATGAAGACAGAGTCTCAAAAGAAAGTAAAAGCCATAGTTTTTAATCAAATCTATTGTACTTGCAAGGTAAATGGTATTTTTTTAAAACCAAGGCATAAAATTTATTTTGTTTTGGGTAGATTGAAATCACTCCATATTTGCATTAGACCTAGTGGGATTTGGATTACAGCTCAATTTGGTATTATTCCAAACATATTGTAGGCATGATAATTTTTGGAGCCATTCAGCAACAAGTTTTACTACCATTAGTTGAACATGACTCTTGTGGACCAGATCAAAAAAAATGTGTGCTTATTTGAAATGATATAGGGTAGTAGTATGTTAACTAATTAATGTAAGTTGAAAAGATGGATTGTTGGAGCCTTGAAAGGAACTGCTTCTCTCTGTATGCACCGATTCTCTCCCAACACTCTGTCCTCTTAAGATGTTAACATGCTAAATATATTCAATAGATGCTGACACTTCTCTGCTACCATGACTAAAAAAATTCCTTCAAATTTAAACCCATTTTGGGAATGTTTACATGGTATACTTTGCAGCTGCCTATCACCGTATTCTTTCACAATGCATTTTTTAAAATCAGCGAGGCACTAACTGAAAGCAGTAAAGGCTGAGAATGCCGACAATATCTACTGGGTCATGCAGCATCCGTGGAGAGAGAAATGGGAAGAAGTTCAAATAAGAGCGCATCAACCTGAAATGTTAATCTGTTTCTCCCTCTAAGACTGCTACTTGACCTGAGTATTTCTGCAGTTTTCCTCTTTCTATTTCAGATTTTGAGAATGTGCAGCCTTTTGCTTTTGTGCTGCCTTTTCACTTTTCTGTAGCTTGAGTACATTAAGCAAGTTATGACTCCGCTGCACTTTGGTTGGTTATGCTTAACCTAATCCAAAATGAGGTAGAATATTACACAGTGCTCTTGTATATTTCAAAACGTCATTAAGTCTTGTGTTGGAGGTTGTGAGCTGATTGGGCTATGTGATTCCATGGCATGCTGAAGTGAATGTGCAGTTTTTTAACTGAACAATTAATATTGGATCCAGCAAAGTTTTGGTTATCCACCGAATTGGAGAGCTGGTATTGTTCAAAATCTGAACCAAAAAGAAGTGATGTAAACATTGAAAGGTAGGATGCTACATATTGGTTCAAATATTGCAACAAGCAAGTAAAATTTGATTTGAAAAGCATCAGAATCCTTAAATGAGGTCTGAAGGCTGGCCACTCTGATTATTGCAGCTGTATTAGAAACTGCTAGCAAAATTAAAATGCTTTAGCACTAAATATTGGATTTAAGCAACAATATAACATAATTGAATTCAAATGTTCAACCAATAACATTCTATTATTTCCTTCGTTCAGAAACGAGGTCCATTGTGAATCAGGTACCCCACTCAATTCAGAAAATGCTGGAAACATTAAGCAGGTCAGGCAGTATCTGTGCAAAAAGAGTTGATGTTTCAAGTCAGAGACCCTTTGTCAGAATTGGAACAGAGAGAAAACAAGCTAGTTTTCAGTCGCAGAGAAGGTGGGGGAACGGTGCATAGAACAGAGGGAATATCTCTGATGGGGTGAGACCTAATGAGTTAATGTGGCAGTTGGAGTCAGATTATGCTTCTTTGTCTGTGTAATGTGCTGCTAATAAGGTTGTGGGACATGCCCAGAAAACCTAGCAATATTAATGGAAAGAAAATAAAAACTCAGCCAAAATCATAGATAGATGGCTGGCAGAAAAGACGAGTTCTGATACAGACAGAAAGAATGAGTTAGGTAAAGTTGGAGAATTTGATGTTGATTCTGGAAGGGTGTAATGTGCCCAGGTGGGAGATGAGGTGTTGGTGTAACAGTGCAGGAGACTACAGACAAATAGGTCAGAGTGGGAATTAAAGTGACAGGCGGCAAGAAGCTCAGGATCACTCCTGTAGACTGAACGCAGGTGCTCTACAAGTGATCACCCTTGTGTCTCCATTGTGTACCCAACCTGCGTTTGGTTTCTCCAGTGAAGAGGAGGCCACATTGTGAATACCGAATGTAGTACACGAGATTGGAAGAAGTGCAAGTGAATTGTTACTACACTAGGAAACTTAGAAAGACTGTTTGGGTCCCTGGTTGGGGGCGGAAGGGAAGAGGTGAAAGGACAGGCAGTTCATCTCCTGCAGTTGTATGGAAAAGTGCCATAAAATGGGAAGTGGTTGGGAGTGGACCAGGGAGACACAAAATGAATGATCCCTGCAAATGCGGAAGGGGTGGATATATGGAATCTTGTTGGAGCTGGTGGCAATTATGAAGGGTCATCCATTAAATGTGGAGGCTCAGGTGGTGGACGATGAGGATAAGGGAAACTGTACAGGAGGAGAAAGAGTGAGAGCAGAGGGACAGGATGTGGTCAAGGCTCTGTCCATTGGGACAGAGGGAAAGCCATTCTTCCTAAGCTATGATTTCTCTGACACTGAAAACTAATTTGTTTTCCCTCTTTTCCAGTTCTGATGAAGTGTCTTGGACCTGAAAAGTTAATTCTGTTTCTCTTTCCGCAGAGCGTGCTGGGCGTTTCCTGCATTTTAGGTTTTTATTTCAGATTTCCAGTGTCTGCAGTCTTTTTGATTTTTTTTTTATCTCACTCAATTCCAAAGCTCCAACGCTCTCTTTCAAGATGTAAATGAAGTGGCTGCACAAAGGTAGCACAGCATTTAGATGTTCTTAAGTAAACATTTTCCTTGCCAGTTTTTTGTGTGCTGAAAGAATCTACCACATCTTTCCATTTAAACAGGTTTAAATTATTCGGGCCATTGAGAATCACAGGGTTTTAATTGGGGAAAAAATTCCCAAACTTTCAAATAAACAGGCATACTTTAGTTCTAAAATTGAGCAAACTGTTGATTGTATTATTTAATTATGTTATTACATGTCCTTTTAATGTATAATATTTGATGTATTATGTCTGCTTACATGTTGCAAAATTTGCTAAGAGTACTGCTTGAAATATTTCACTCTTTGTTGTGGGTAGTGGAGGAGAGGAAGAAAGGGTGCTATGATCTGTTGATGTGATTTGTGCTTAAAAGTGGTGTATTTTCAGATGCTGTAGATGGATTTGATTTAAAAAAATATATGATTCATCCACTACATACCATTCAGATAGTTTGAAATTTGTAGAGAGCCAAGTTAGTCCATTTGTTTGTTCTGAGGAACAGCAGTAAGTAATTCTGGAATCATATATTTCAAGAAGGTTATGTCAATATGTACTGTGATGATAATAGTTTCCTTTCTGAAAGTTTGTTTAGTTAGATTATCATCTCTTGTAAGTTATTTTTTTTATCTGTTTAAGGGTCTTGCAGACATCCCAGTTATTTTTTCAGAGTGCTAATAGATTTGAACATGATTTTAAAAAATGGGAATAATCGATTTTGAGACAACTCTTTTTCAATAATCCTCTCTACTAGGGCTGGTATTAAAAGTTCAATTTTGTTTACATACGATTTGGAATGAAATTGCTGCTGTGCATGCTAGGTCAGGGAATAAATGTTTAAGCAGCCATTAGCTTCACTGGTTAATGTTCACTTCCTAGATCTGAAGGCTCATGTACTTCTTTGTATTCTGCCTACAGTTTTGCTAGTCTCGTGACATGATCCAAACTGGGCTTTGTGCACGTGCACAGTCGGTCCTCATTCCTTTGGGCTTAACATTTCCAGGGTTTCTTGGATATATGCCTGATCTCTGCTGGCAGGTGCTATTTTGGTCCTGATGTGGTTAACTGAGCGTAATTTTACAAGGTGTCCAGGAATGGACTTTAACTGCTGCTCTAGTTCTACATAACGTTACTGCACAGAAACAAGTTACTTATAGTCCACTTGAAGGTTCTGACATCTTTAGAGTCAGAGAGTCATCAAGTTGTATAGCATAGTAACAGGCCTTTTGGCCCATCACCTTCATGCTGACCTTTTTGCCCATCTACACTGATCACTTTTTCCCCCACGTTAGGATCATATCCTCTTACGCCTTGTCTATTTAAGTGTCTTCCTAAATGCCTGTTAAATACAGTAATTGTATCTGATGCCCTCACCTCCTCTGGCAGCATGGTTCAGATTTCAACAACTCTCTTTGTGTTTTAAAAAAAACTTGCCTCAAAGATCTCCTTTAAATCTCATACCCCTCACCTTAAACCTCTTGTTTTTGACTATCTACAGTCTTATATACTTTTATCAGGTCATCCCTTAGCCATCTTTGCTCCAGGGAAAACAAGCCCAGGCTTTCTGATCTCTCCCTGTAATCAAGGTCCTTCCTCCAGTCCAAGCAAAATCCTGGTGAATCTCCTTCCACTAGTGTGGCGACTAGAACTGCACACAATATTTCAAGTGTGGTCTAACCAGGGTTTTGTAAAGTTGCAACATAACTTCCCAATTTTTATATATAGTGCCCTGATCTATGAAGCCAGGCATGCTATATGCCGTCTTCACCACCCTATCCACCTTTGCTGCCACTTTCAGGAACTATGGACTTGTATTTACTGTATATGTCTTGCCCCTTTTTGATGTCCCAAATTGCATCATCTCTCACTTATCAGGACTAAATTCTGTCTGCCAGTGTTGTACCCAACTTTCGAACTGATCAATAACTTGCTCTAGATTTAGACAACGTTCCTCATTATCCTCAGCACTGCCAATTTTTGTGTCATCTGCAGACGTATTAATCATACTTCCAACATTCACATCCAACTCACTAATATATGCCACAAATAGCAAAAGTCCCAGCACCTATCCCTGTGGTATACCATGAGTCACAGATTTTCAATCAGAAAAGCATCCTTCCACTACTACCCTCTGACTCCTATCACCAAGCTAATTTTAGATTCTCTGGATCCCATGTAGCTTTGTTTGAATGCCATCAGCCTTCTATTTCCTTTCTTGCATTTACGTGCTTACCAAGATTCCCCTAAATATATCAATGCTGTCAAACTCGACTATTCCTTCAGGTAGTTATTGAGTGCTATGGAAGACTTGCCCTCTAATTATTTGAGATTTTGGACAATTCTGTCCCCCTTTGAACACACTGAAAGCTCTCCACTCTAACTCTTCTTGCCCCTTTGCAAATTGTGCCTCCTTGCTATCACTTCGACATAATGCATTTCCATTCACTTTAGCCCCTTACAGATTTAGCCTCACCAGGTTCAGAGAAAGGATTGCAGGGTTCTACATAAAATCTTTCCAATTAAATCTGTTCCATTTCATTTTTTTTCCAGAAAAAATAGTTATCACTGAGGACATTAACAAAAATGAAATGTATTTTAAAATGACTAAAATATGATCTTCCAAGTTGTGAGCTCCTAATTAAACAAACCTGCTGATGGAATAGTGTTTGGAATGAACTTTGCCGCATCGTGTTATTAAATTTCAGGTCCATGACAAAGGGGGATACCTTGAGCTGGGAATGTAGCTGCTCTTTTATGTTGTGTTAAGGGGGAGGATGGCATACAACTCTATCCAACCGTCCACAGTCACTGAGATCATAATACCTAGGGGCGGTGGTCAGGATGGCAGTCAAATCCCGGAAATGCTGTGTAATGTTTAATTGCTCGGTATAACTCATCACTCAATTATTAGATGAGGTAGTGGTCTGGAGAAGAGAGGACTAAGCGAGAAGATATTTTCCATTGCTAAGTAAATAGATAGTTGGAGAGAAGGACAGCTTATTCTATGTTTGGCTTGTTCACTTCTTGATTATTTGGTTTAGATGCATGCTGTTTGTCACCTGAGAGAAACTGGGGAATCAAAATGTGAAGTATTAAATTAATCTTGAAATATATTAGTAATTTTGAAAATATAAATAAATCAGCAACTCTGCTGAAGTGTTAGATTTTATTATCTGATGGTGTCACAAAGATGCTGACGCCTGCTGTTAAACTCAAATGTTTGCCAGAAATTCTTGGGATTTTGAATGCAAAGGCAACAATTACCATGTAATAAAAGAAGAACTTCTAGCATACTTGAAGTTTCATGTTCCACTGAGAAGAAAGATATTGGCATCAAATGAATGAAAAATGGCCGATGAATCACTGTTGAGTAGAGAAGAACATCTAGGTTGTTAAAATTACCTGTTGCTTAAAAGTTCTCAATACAGATGCACTAATTAAGTGTAAATGTATTGAGATTGTATTTAATTGCAATTTTGAGGTGTAAACTTTCAAGTTAAAAATAGCAATTAAACAAACAGAATAATCAGGAAGTCTGTCAAGCATAAACAGCTGCATGGATCTGTCCGGCTACATTACCTGTTTCTGTGCAATATCCTCCAAATTGACTGGAAGGATAGTCCTTTCCCAGGCCAAGATTCCCACCACTGAAGCCTTGGTTTCTGTAATTTTCTGCTGCATGTAGTCAGTGATGTAGATCAAGACCTCAGACCTGTTACAAAACTTATGGTATATGTGGCAATAGTGATTCCTGCCCTTCTATATTCTGCTGAGACCTGGGCTACCAAATGTAGACTGTGTCTGCAAAATCCTTCAAATTCACAGGTAGAGTACATCAATCAGTGTTGTTGTCCTCACCCAGGACAATATCACCAGCATCGAGGTCCTAATTACAACCAGTCTGCTCTGTTCAGCAGGCCACGTAACTGGCTTACCTGTCACCAGAGATGTGAAACTCTTATCACAGGAAGAGATTAACATGTGGACAGGTAGGCATGCAAAGAGTCAAGGGCGTCTGCAAAGCCTTCTTGGAAAAATTGCAACATTCCTACGGATTCTTGAGAATCTCAAGCCTATGACTGCTCAAAGACATAGAGTCGTACAGCCATACAGCAATGAAACTGGCCCTTTGGCCCAACTGGTATATGCTGACCAAGATTCCCATCTAAGCTAGTCCCATTTGGCCCATATCTTTTTAAACCTTTGCTATCCAAAGAATATTTAGGATGGTGTTGAGAATCTTGAGTGCATGTATCAGGAGCTCAGAGAAGCCCTCCATAAACAGCAGAAGAAGCGGACTACCTCATAAACTAGCCATGTGACCATCTCATTGGCCACTACCTGCACCATGTGTGGAAGAGTCTGCAGTTCCCATGCTGGCCTCATCAGTCATCTCAGAATTCACAATGCTGGAGTCATTCTCAATCCTCAGGGACTGCCTTAGAAGAAGCTGTTACTACTTTGCAACTGAAGAACTGGTGTAGCACTGTGGGAAGATTTTTGTCTATGAATTAGTTTGTCATTCTTTCAAATGTCATATCAGGTCTGATACTTCAGAATAGAATTGATGGCAGTATTACAAGTGAGATATGAAACTGATGCCTCTGTTGGTTCAGCTGCACGGAAGAGATCACTGATGAACAATTCTTACTCCCAGCTATAACATCTGAAAATGCTGGAACCTACAGAAGGTCTGTTTCTTTGTCCACGGATGCTGCCTGACCTGCTGAGTACCTTCAGCATTTTCTGTTTTTATTTCCAATTCATGGCATCAACAGTACTTTGCTTTTGATGGTCTCCAAAGGAATTCTTCGAGTGTTCAGGCTAATGTGAATTTCTTAATTGCTACCTCTCTAAATGGGATAGACATTCATCATAGAATCATGGAGACTTATGGCACAGAAGGAGACCACTTGGTCCATTATGCCCATGCCTGTACTAATGCAAGCCAACACAATCTTCCCACTGTGCTACACCAGCTCTTCCGTTATAAAGTAATAACAACTTCTTCTCAGGCAGTCCCTCGGGATCGAGAATGATTCCAGTTTTGTGGGTTCTGAGCTGACTGATGAGGCCAGTGTGGGAACTGCAGACTCTTCCACCCATGGTGCTGGTAGTGGGTAATGGGGTGAGCATGTGGCTAGCCTGTGAGGTGGTCCACTCAATTTCCTTATCATGCAGACTCGCTTCTGGTTATTGGTCATTTCTCTGTTGATTATTCATGGGTCTGAAGAAAACCACAGCAATATTTCAGTCAGATCCATCTCAGATCAATGGAGCAACTGCTGCCAGAATTGATGACCATGATATGCAAGTTGTTGACAAATTTAGCTCTTCAGGAAGTCTCCTGCTTTGCAATTTTGACTTTCCAAAGCAGGTTACAGTTATTTGACAATGTCTATTTACTGGCGACAAAGGTAAAAGCTTACAAGACTCTACTGCTGCCTACAGTATTGTATCGTTGTGATGCTTGGACTATCTATTGCTGTCATGTTTAGAAACTTAATGGCTTTCATCTGCACTGCCTTTGGAAAAAATAGTTATTAATGATCCAGTTTAAAAATGTTATCCTGTTGTTTAGCAGCACAATTAAAACTGGGATTGAGTTGTGATTAGTTCTTTTAATTGCTTTATTTATTAATTAGATTGCTGGTTACTGGTTTAGTTCTCCACAAATGTTGCTTGACCTGCTGAGCATCTTCAGCTTATATTTCTAATTTCCTATATTCACAGTACTTCGATTTTCTAAAAGAATTTGCTGATGAGTTTAGCTAAAGTCAAGTGTGAGGTGGCACTGGCGGAGAGCAGATGGCATGAACACTGGCACAGAATGGTCGGACAGAATAGCCTGTCTTGTGAAATGTGGATATACACTGGTGGCCTAATACTGCTCCTATATCTTATGGTCTAAAATCACTTCCAGCTCTGGGTCAGTGAAGTTGCAGGAAACAACATTTGAGAAGAGCTGGGGCCCAGGAGCCACTGCTGCCACTTGGCAGAATAAACTTGCTGAGTTCTATCCTTGGCAATGTACATAGTTCTTATAAACTGAACGGATCAGTATTGGAGTAATGGGAGTATGCATCACGGGGTTTTCATTGGACCAGTCACATTGCTGCAAGTGAAATAAGGCATGGATCATGTTATTTCCAAAAATTAATGAGCTAACCAGAAGGCAATGTGGTGGATTAAGCAAACAGATTGGAGGGTCACAAAGGGATTTAAGGTTAATGTTTTAAATAGTATGGTAGATATCCCGTTAAGTGGGAATTTGAAACATTGACCACACACTGATAAATTGTACTCAGAAATCCAGATACGTGGTTTTCACTTAACAGATTTTAAAAAAGGACAAGGATAAATTAAGACCTATTTTCTTGTCTGTTTTGTTTTATAAAATATGCTTCTTTCCCACCTCTTCTCCCACCCGGAACACTTACATGCTGAGATTTAACTGTTACGGTCATTGCCATACAAACTATTTTATTTGCCTTTATTCCTCTGTGGCAAAATCTATAGTTAGCAACTGCTTGGTTGCTATCAACAGCAAGGAGTTACAGTGTAGGAAGTCATAGTTTGGAACTGTGTTTTTAAAACGTTTGTGAAGGGATTATTTTTAAGTGGTTCAGTGAAAATGATACACCGTGCACTTTTATATCAAAGGCATATTGGAAACCTTGCGAAGACGATCTGGAGTGTAATTATGAAAAAAAATTCTCCTTGCTTGACTATGATTAAGAGCAAATAGTGTGCATTTAAATAAAACCTATATGTAATGTATAGAAGTTACACACAGTGGACTATTGACCAATGTACCAGTTTCCATGCTGTTGAATACTTAGCTCATCTCTATTATATGGACGTCACCTGGAGCAGAATTAGTTTTGACCACCTTCAGGCCTCTCTATTGGGGGAGCAGTTACACTGAAACTACTAGCCTGGGCAGCTTAATTGCATTTTGGATCTTAAGCCAGGCAAATCCCTGTCTGTATTTTTTTTGCTAAATGGTTGGAACCTCAGCTGTCCTATTAAACAGGGCTCCCTTTCACAGAGCTCCAATTGGATGGTTATAAATGTTCAGAGACCACTGTGAGGAAGAAGGGAAGAGCAGGAGAGAATTCTTCCTGTGTAAACACTTAAATTAAAATTAGATAGGACAAAAAGCGTTCGAGGTCGAAATCCTTGAATAATTCATAAAATTAGTTTGACTCCACATTGAATTTACTCCTGTTCAATGTAGACTCAGCCCTTCAGTTCATTCTTGCCTGGCTTCCCATCTTTTGACCATCATCACAGTGTAGTTTATAAAGTATGTTTTGTTCATATTGCTTATTGTGTTTCCCATGTTACAGTAGTCACTGCACTTCAGTAGTGGCCATAAAGTGCTTTGAAACAAGTTAAAAAGAGTTGTGAACAATCTTATTACCTGGAAAGTCCAATGCACTCTTCAGGTAACTGATGTTAACCAAGTGGAATGTAGACTATATTGTAATCTCCTCCCTGGACCAGGTACATGAAATTAATCACATACTTGGAGTGATGCAGCGGTGGAGGGGTTGCCTTGTGACTCAGTGGATGCCGTCTGAAACTTGGACCCTCAGCTGTAGCCTGCTGGTTAAAAGGTCAGCGGCTGGCTTAGAGGGAGATCAATGAGACTCAAGATTTCCAAGGTTGGGAGAGGGGGAGATCGAGAAGCAGCAGTTGAAGTTGGGATGGGAGAGAGTACTGGAGCATTTGTTGAGAAGGGCATTGAGGAAATAAGTTGGTGGGGGGAGAGCTGATGGGCAGGGGGCAGTGAGTGAGGACAATTGGGGAGGAAGACTCCAAGCATTGAGATAGGTTATTCACTCTACCTGTAGGCTTCTGTGGGATTCTCACTGTGTTCACCTAGGCGTGCCCTGTGAAACGTGACTCCAAGACGACATGGTCCAAGTTCCCCTGAAATAGAAACATAGAAAAACTACAGCACAATTCAGGCCCTTCGGCCCACAAAGCTGTGCCAAACATGTCCCTACCCTAGAAATTACTAGGCTTACCCATAGCCCTCTATTTTATTCAGCTCCATGTACCTACCTAACAGTCTCTTGAAAGACTCTATCGTATCCACCTCCACCACCGTTTCCGGCAGCCCATTCCACGCACTCACCACTCTCTGAGTAAAAAAACTTACTCCTGACATCTCCTTTATATCTACTCCCCAGCACCTTAAACCTATGTCCTCTTGTGGCCACCCTTTCAGCACTGGGGAAAAGCCTCTGACTATCTACCCGATCAATACCTCTCATCATCTTATACACTTTATACTTCAAAAAAGAGCAGTGCATGAGGAATCCTGCTATCCTGTGCACCCTTGATGCCAAAATTGCATCATGCTCAAAAGTTAACGTAGCAAGAAGCATCTGGTCAAATTTCAGAACTGGTGAGATTTGATCCAGAAATTATTACTGAAGCAATTTATTCTGGCAAGAATGGATTTTCATTCATTTAAAAAAAAGCTCTGCAGTCCAATTTCTATATAAATATAGATGCAGTTCTTTTTATTTAGGAAATATACATTTAATTAAACTTGTAGCTTTTGATAATCTGTTTTATTCTTGTCTTCCCTATCATGAAAGGAAAGTTTCCCTGTTTTAATGGAGGAGCTGATTCAATTTATTGATTTGCTGAGTGCAGCATTTTCTATTTTCATTTTAATTAATTGCCATTATCCCTCTTTTTTAAACATTTAAACAACTTAGCTTTCCTCAAGAAAGGTATACTTATGCCACATTGCTTTTTGTTGTATTTTCAGGTTCAGCTAGTCAACAGCAGGATGCTTCCACGAATAAAAATGAAGATCTGAGCAACGTCCAAGAGATGTCAACCAAACGCCTTGTTATAGGCTCAATGGAGCTTCGACTGGACAGTAGCTCTGTTCACAGAATACTGAAGATGGTGGCATGTGGTCTGAATCATGAGTATGAGCCATACAGCAAGCCTCACTCAGGTTAAATAGAAATTATAATGTGTCATATAAAAGTAATTACTTGGGCTGCTTAGCTGAAAGACATTTAAAATGCCACTGCTGTAGTTACTGTTGTTTCTTGCTGTAAAGTATTAGTTTACTTTACTGTATAACGAATTAAAACATAAAACTTTTTATTATTTCACCTTTTAATTTAGGGATCATTTCAAATTTGTAAATTTAACATATTGTAAAATCCAATAACAATCTGCTGGAGGAACTCAGCGGGTTGTGCAGCGTCTGTGGGGGGGGGGGGGGGGGGGGGGGGGGGGGGGGGGGGGTGGGAAGGAATTATTGACATTTTGGGTTGAAATCCTGTATCAGGACCTGCATGGACCCTTCAGCAGATTGTTTGTTGCTCCAGATTCCAGCATCTGTAGTCTCGTGCTCTCCTTTGTTTTAGGTTTGGTTGAAGAGCAGGAGGCAAGACTGTCTAGGTGGGTTGAGTAAAAATGGGTGAAAGGGCAAGGGGGCAGACAGGAAGGTAGAGAACTGACATGGAGAGGCAAGGATGGGGTAAAGTTGCTGAGGATGCCAGGGAAAAGGGAATGGGACAGAAGAAGAAGAAAAAGGGAAAGAGAATGGAAGGACACTGAAAGGGAAGGCTTGGTAGATGGCTTCAATAATCTTTGAAGCTCAGTGGAGAAGGGGAGAGAAAATGATATGCTGAGGTGAGGAGGTTGGTTTTTGGTTTCTGTTTCAGTGTACGGGAAGGGGGTGTGGTAAGAGCTGTATTCAGTTAACCAGTGTGATTGCTCATCAGAGCAACTCGCTTTGAGACAGGTAGAGAGTTCTATGGACTTAGGTTCTCTAAAGAAATGTGGACTTTGATTACCAAAACAACTGAGAGGTAGTTGTTTGACTTAAAGGCTCAAGTTGCTTCAGCATTCTGAGTGGCAATGTTTAGTGGAATGGTTTCAAACTCTGAGGGGGTTGGGGGAGTGGGATCTGAGTGTGAGGGAGCAGTTTACAAGCTCATAGTTTTCATTCTGTTCACTACAGTTCAAGGAGAAGGTCACCCTTGGACTATTGCATTTTGAGTGGAGTAGTAAAGTGGAGACACAGAAGACTGCAGAAGCTGGAATCTGGAGCAGGAAAACAAACTGCTGGAGGAACCCAGCAAGTCAAGCAGCATCTGTGGGGGGGAAATGGACAGTAAACATTTCGGGTCGAGACCCTTCATCTGGACTTAAAGGTAGAGAGGAGATAGCCAATATTAAGGGGAAGGGGTGGAGCAAGAGCTGGCAAACGATAGGTGGATCCAGGTGAGTAGGGGGCGATAGGCAGATGGAGGAGAGAAGAGTGGGAGGAGGAGGCTGGGAGGTGATAGGTGGAGGCAACAGAGGGTTGCAGATGATGAAATCTGGGTAGGAAAGGACGGTGGAGCATAGGATCAAATAAGGGAGGTGGGGTGGGCAGATGGGAGAGGAGTGTGTTTTGTAGAAAGTGGGAGGAATCAAGAGAGAAGTAGTTAGGGTAAGCACAAGTTCTGCCAGGTGGAGGAGAGTGTTAGTAGAGGGGAACAAGTTGGATCTATGCTCAGTAAAGAAACAGAGAGCTCTAAGTGCTTCCTGATGGGTTGTAGAAAGTGGGAGGAATAAAAAGAAATCCAAGTTCAGGTAAGCTGCTTTGCCTCTGTCCCTATTCTCTCTCCAACTGATATGCCCAGTTTCTCCGATACCACCCCCCCCCCCCCCCCCCCCCCAGCCCCATTGCCCTATTTCTTTCCCTTCTTCCAGCCACTCCATCTGTCCATCACCACACACTCCTCCCACTAGGTTTCCTCCCCTTGCTGAGAAGGCTCAGGGGCAAACCATTACAGATATTTAAAATTGTGTTGACATTTGAAAGGGAAGATGTCCTTACTTTCAAGTAATCCAAAACAAGTGCTCAGGAGCATGACATGTCCCGTCATCCCTGTGCTTGCTGGCCGCCTTTGACATTGTTCAGCTTTGCCTCGGTTCTAAAGATCTCAGTCTTTCAAGCCCTCCTATAGCCCTGCACATATTATTGTAACCCAGTCCAATTGTACAACCCTCTTGCTGTAAGTGTTTAGAGAACATAGAACACAGAACAGTACAGCACAGGAACAGGCCCTTCAGCCTATGATGTCTGTGCTGAACACGATGCCAAATTAATTTAACTCTCTTGCCTGCACATGATCCATATCCTTCCATTCCCCAAATATTAAAAGACTTTTAAATGCCGCTATTGTATCTGCTTTCACCACCACCCCTGGCAGCCTATTCCTGGCACCTACCACTTGCTGTGTAAAAAAAAACTTGCCCCTCACATTTCCCTTAAACATTTCCCTTCTCACCTTAAATGCATGTCCTCTAGAAGTTGAAAATACTCCAAAATTGTCCTGCTGGGCAACCCTGAATTTAATTTCTCAATCATTGGTCGTCAGATCTGGAATTCCCTCCCTAAACTTTCCTCTGAATCTCTCTTTGTATGACCAAACTTTTTGTCACTTGCTGTACCATCTCCTTTTGTTGCTTGGCATAAGACTTAACAACTTGTTACAAATTTCCCTGAGAAGTTTGCTAAATAGTTGGACAACTTTGCAGGAGGACATTAGCAAGATTCATCAGGGAACATGCAAGTATCTTGCTGTTGCTTTTAATATATTTTAGCATGTCACATTATGTTGTATATTATTCCATTGCAGTCCCACTATAGTACCTGTCCATTCACTATGCTACTGTACTGATGAAGTACTCTGAAAACAGTCACTGTTTTTAGTATATAATTGACTGAAAATCATCCAGTCAAGTGTTTGTTTGCTTTCCAAAATTCTAAAAACAGTGATATTTATACTTACATTGCCCCTTTGAAACCTTTCAGAAACGGAGGATGAGAATAGAACATTGCCAAGTCCGGAGGAGGTTGCTGCTTTGGAAGAGTATATTCCAACGAGATTAACATGTATTACTATTTTAAAATGCACATTTACAATTACCCTGGCTGAGTTCATCTTCTGGACAACTTACTTCCTATAATTTTAGGTCAAAGGTAATGAGCCTCTTTCTCCAAAAAGTTTTTCTATACGTTACGAGAAATGAAGTGGGAATTTTCTTTAGGATTTCATTGGATTTCTTCAAATAGATTAGTAAATTGAGGACAATAATTGTCTTTAAACAACAATAAATTGTTGCTTTCTGCCATATTCCAATTCAAAACAAAACACTTAAAATAAAAAAAATGCAATGTGTCCTTTGAATTGAATATGTGGAAAGTGGATTGTTTGCAATAACAATAGTGTTTAAAATGAGAATGTAAGAAATGCAAACAAGGGTGCTCCATATGTTCCTTTGAACCTGCTTTCCCATTCAATAATGATGTTTCTGACCCCTCTTTAACCTGCATTATCCTGCTTGGTGTCATAGAAGCAATGCAGCACGGATACAGCCCCTTTGGCCCAATGAGTCTATGCCAACCACAGTGCCCACCCAGCAAGTCTGAATTTTCTGTGTTTGGCCCATATCCCTCTAAGCCCTGCCCCTAGTGCTTCTCAAATGATTCTATTGTACCTGGCAGCTCGTTCCATACACTCGCCACCCTCTGCGTGAAAAAGTTGCCCCTCAGGTCTCTTTTAAATTGCCCCTCAGGTCCCCTCTCAGCCTAAATCTATGCCCCCTAGTTTTGAACTCCTCTATCCTGGGGAAAAGTTACCATCCACCTTATCTATGCCTCTCATAATTTTAAACACTTCAGTAAGGTTGCCCCTCATTCTCCTACGCTCCAAGAAGTAAAGACCTAGCCTGGCCTACTTCTCCCTATAACTCAGGCCCTCTAGTCCTGGCAACATTCTCGTAAATCCTTTTTGCACTCTTTCCAGTTTAATCACAGCTTTCATATGACAGGGTGATCAAAACTGTACACAGTACTTCAAGTGCGGCCTCACAAACAACTTACACAACTGCAACATAATGTCGAAACTCCTATACTCAATGCACTGGCTGATGAAACCAATGTGCTAAATACCTTTTTCAACAGCCCTGTTTACCTGTGATGCCACATTCCATGAACTATGTACTTGAAGTCCCAGGTCCTTCTGTTCCATTACACTCCCTAGTGTCCTACTATTCATAGTGTAAGTCTTGTGCTGGTTTGACTTTCCAAAATGAATCACCTCACATTTACCTGTATTGAAATCCATTTGCCACTCCTCAGCCCACTTCCCTAACTGATCAAGATCCCCCTGTAATCTACGATAACCTTCTTCGCTACCAACAAGACCCCTTAATTTCATGTCATCCATAAATTTACTAATCATTCCTTGTGCACTCGCGTCCAAATCATTTATATAAACAACAAATAACAAGGGTCCCAAAACCGACCCCTGCAGCGCACCACTAGTCACTGGCCTCCATCCCAAGAAACAGCCTTCAACCACCACCCTCTGCTTCATACCTCCGAGCCAATTTTGAATCGCCCTAACTAGTTCTCCCTGGATTCCATGGGACCCTGACCTTCCAAAACCGGCCTACCATATGGGACCTTGTGAAAGGCCTTGCTAGAGCCCAAATAGACAAACATCCACTGCCCTACCCCCATTATACCTTGCTGACATTCAACACAGGTGCACCTCAAGGATGTGCGCTTAGCCCACTGCTTTACTCTCTCTACACTCATGACTGTGTGGCTAGGCACAGCTCAAACACCATCTATAAATTCGCCAATGACACCACTATTGTTGGCAGAATCTCAGATGGTGATGAGGAGGGGTGTATAGGAGTGAGAAAGATTGGCTGGTTGAATGGTATCACAACAACCTCACACTCAACGTCAGCAAGACCAAGGAATTGACTGTGGACTGCAGGAAGGAGGAGTCAAGAGAACACACACCAATCGTCATTGAGGGGTCAAGGGTGGAAAGGGTGAGCAGCTTCAAGTTCCTGGGCGCCAACATCTCAGAGGATCTATCTTGGGCCCAACACATTGATGCAATCATGAAGAAGGCATGCCAGTGGCTCTACTGCATTAAGAGTTTGAGGAGATTTGGTATGCCACCAAAGGCTCCTGCAAATTTCTACAGATGTATGGTGGAGAGCATTCTGACTGGTTGCATCACCATCTGGTATGGAGGCTCCAATGTGCAGGATCACAAGAGGCTACAGAGGGTTGTAGACTCAGCCAGCTCCAACATGGACACAGCCCTCCCCACCATAGAGGACATCTTCCAGAGGTGGTGCCTCAAGAAGGCGGCGTCCATCCACTAGGACCCTAACCACCTGGGACATGCCGTCTTCATGTTACTACCATCGGGGAGGAGGTACAGGAGCCTGAAGACCCACACTCAATGCTTCAGGAACAGCTTCTTCCCCTCTGCTATCAGATTTCTGAACAGTCCATGAACACTACCTCGTTATTCCTCTTACGCACTGTTCATTTGTTTTTTGTAACTCGTAGTAATTTTTATGTCTTTGTGTCTTGCACTGTACTGCTGCTGCAAAACAACAAATTTCATGACATATGTCAGTGATAATAAACCTGATTCTGATTCTGACCTTTTTGATTGCCTCTTCCAAAAAACTCTAAAAGGTTGTAGGGAGATCTTTGAAATCATCAATGCAGTTTGAATATGTAGGTTCAGAAAATATGTTTAGGCAGCCAACACTGATCTCAGGAATGAGGTTTTGCTGGGAATATTTTAATATTTTGATATAGGTGCTGATGAGGGGTTAAGGGATGGACGTGATGAACATGGTCTTTCAGAAAGTCTTTATTAAAGTATTACACAAAATATTGGAGAAGGTTAAGATGTATGGAATTAAGGGAAGGTTAGAAACTTTGATCAATGTGACAACAATAATGCTCTAATTTTATGGACTGCAGAGTTTTTATTTTTTTTGTAGAATGTGGCCACTGTAATTATAATTACCAAAATGATAGTAACCCATTTGAATCACTGCAGTCTAGAATAAGGTTCATCTCGTGGAATGGTAGTTCCAGGATTTAGCCCCAGTGATGATGAAGGAACGAATGTATTTCCAAGTCAGTATAGTGTGTGTGATTTTGAAGGGGATTTGTGCGTGATGGCATTCCCATTCAATTCTGTTCTCCTGGAGAATAGGGATGGCAAGTTTGAAATGCCTCTTAGATTTAATAGTGAGTAGCATATAATTATGGCCCTAGCTTTAGATTCAGCTGGAAATGCCTTGTTCCTGCCACACTTTACTCCAGGTTGCTTAAGTAGGTGAAGCGTCTACATTCTTCTTGAACTCTGTGCAATAGTACCACACCTCATTTTATTTGTGCTCATAATGTACTGTCTGCATTGTGTATTCTTCCTTGGTATATGACAAAACATGATGCATAAAAGTAATGTAAGTATTTTCTTGTTTCAGCATTCCGTGCCTTACTTAAATGCTCCGCAATTTCATCCATTGCGGCCCCTGCCTGCCTTGAGAGTACAGGTGGACAAAGTTAGTTTGGATCATTCAGTGCCAATGTACGCTGGACAACTTATACCCACTGTCAGCAGCCTTAATCAGCCATCTGATAACTTGTTGCACTACTGCTATGTGCACTGTTATGTCAAGGTAATATGTTCTTTTTCAGCCTTCTGCAAATTCATTCAATTTGAAATTTCTCACTTTGATTTAAATATGTTTTTCTTTGAAATATGCCATCAAGAGTTACAGATTGTAATTGAAAGCTATGTGTTTACTCTGCTATAAAAATAAAGACTTCTGGAATAGTAATCTTGGTTTAAGTGTGGAAGTCCAAAAATATTAACTACAACTTAAGGCAGGAAATGAGACCAAAACATTTTGATATCTATTTGATATTCTTGTGTTTACTTCACTGAATGTTATTCATTGTGGCCAGATGTTTTAAACACTGAGCTTGGTGATTTATTCATTTTCACTCTTGGTTTAATGCAACAGGATTAATGAAACTTATTTAATATGAAACATTGATTAAAAATTAGAATTTCTGATAGCAAATACTTTACCTCTCTCTTTCTAACTAGATCCCTTTTCCTTTGTCATGCTTTCCGATCCTTGAATCTTGAATCTTTTTAGTCAAGAAACCAAACACGTGGTTAGGTGCTATGGAATATATTGCAGGAAATTCATCCTGAATTAAGATTCCACATCACTTTGAAACAGTTTTGTTTTGTTCATATTTCTTCTCTATGTGTTCACTATTTCTTTGCATTCTGATGAATTACTGGTTATGTTTCAGATGGACAGTTGTCTAATTCTGGGGATTGCAATTTGGGAAGAATCTCATAAGGGCTTGCAGAGGGTGCAGTGGAGGTTTACCAGAATAGTTGGGAAACACAACTTCAGTTAAGTGGAGAACCCAGGGAAGCTGGGGTTGTTCTGAAAGCAGAGAAAGAAGAGTGCAGATTTAATAAAGGTGGTGGAAATTATGAAGAGGTCTTGTACACTAGATAAGCAGAAAATATTTCAAATAAAATTTGGTCATGATGGGTGCAGGTTTTAGATAATTTGCTGAAGACTTGGATGAGCCGAATTTATTTCATGTACTAAGTTGTTTTGAACTGGAATGCACTGCCCAAGAGAGTGGGGGGAAGCAGGTTCAATAACAGCTTTCAAGATAGAAATGGATAGATGAATAGGAAGCATTTGTTGGGCTCTGGGGAATGGGGAGGAGAATGGGACTAATTTGGTGGAGGCTTCTTCTGTGATGAGATTCTCTGAAACTGGCAGTTGTGACTTTTCTAAAAAATCCCAACACTAAACTATTCTAGACAATGCCCTCTTTTGACATTCATATTATTGGCATATTTTTAACTTAAATAATTCTGCAAGGGTTTTGATGCCAGACTTATACACGTGAAAGCAATTGAATTTTTGGGTTGTAGCCTAATGAGAATTATAACCAAAGTGCAGGAAATGGTTGAGATTGCATCTTGTATATATGCTTTCTCGCTTTTCTTTCTATTTAACAGAGGTGATGGAATAATAATGTACCATTGCAAGCCATGCTTCAGTTTTGCCTGGTCTTTCTAGTTAAAGTATTTAGGTTAAAACAAAATTTTTATTTGCTAAGGCGAATTTTTGACTTGTTGGCTGCGAGGTTACTCATGTTTATTCTAAAATTGAATGTGTTTCTAACAGAAACCTTGGTTATAGGAAAGTATTTCATGAATATTTTAAAAATATGTTGGCTGGATACTTTAAATCTTTATTTATGAAAAGCAAGCAGTTTTGCTACTGCTGTTTTGAATTTAATGTGAGGGAAACAATCTCTGTTTGTTGAGACGTGCACCTTTTCATTGGGTGTGAGGTAATGTTTCAGATTTGATGTGTTTCCTTGGGTTAGTGCTTTAAATTGTTTTGGCTGTTGTGATTGCTTGGAACACTTTTGACAGAACCAACTGAGAAAACTTATTGAGCTCGACTCTTTGAGAAATCTGAATTAACAACAGCACAAATGCAATGATTCAGTCAGTTTAATTGTGTGCAGAGGTTGAGGCATTGATGGTGGTGTCCTTATGGTGAGGGCTAAGATGAGAAGCAGAGATATTAACAGAAATCTGAATTGTTTGTGGGATTATTTTAATATTTTAAAGTTTAAAACAAATGCCATGGTTGAGATTTCCTTTTGCTCTCATCAGTCGTTATCTATGGAAACTTGAGTGATTTTTGATCAGTTCTGGTAAAACCACTTGTACCTATACACATACAAAAAACTTGCATTTTGGGATCATGTTGGGGACTGCACGAGAGAAACCAGTTCTCTTTAGACCTGAAGGAGATCTCTATTCACCTGAGAATCCAAAACTTTCAAACCAATCTTTACATCAAATTTACAAGAACATGAGAAGATCAGACCCGGGATAAGCCTCCAGGCCCCTCAAGTTTTCAATCCCCACCCCAGCTGCTGGAATCTGGAGGAACAAACAATCTGTGTCCTGATGCAGGGTTTTGACCAGAAATGTCAACATTTCCTTATTTCCTTTCCTCCCACGGATGCTGCTCAACCCGCCTAGTTCCTCCATCAGATTATTTGTTGTACCGCCATTCAATATGTTCATGGCTGACCTTTGCTGGCCTCAATTCCTTGATTTTTAAAATATTTGTCTACCTCCATCTTAAATATATTCAGTGATGTGGGCTCCACAGCCCTCGTGGGCAGGGAATTCCAGAGATTCACCCCTATCTGGGAGGAAAAATTCCTACACACCTCAGTTTTAAATGACCCACCCTTGTTGGTGACTTTCCCAGTAGTGAAAACATTTGAATGTCTACCCTGTTAAACCCTCTTAGGATCTTACATGTTTGAATAAGGTCACCCCTGATTTTTCCAAACTCCAAGCTAAAGAGGTGGCCAGGGTGTGAGAAAAATACTATAATTTCAATATTGTACAAGGAAAATCTTCTTAACTTTTGTTAAAGTTTCCATGTTTCTCCTTCTGGGATACAAAATTGATATGTGTGTCAAGAGGCTGAGCCCAGGCAACTCACCAGTTGCAAGAACTTCTGGCCTATTCTGTTGATATTAACTCTAAACTTCTCTTGATAATTTGCTGAATTGATCTGTAAACTATCTACAAACTGCATGTAGTGGTTTTGCATTGCATGTGAATTTTACTCTCATATGCAATATTATTTCAAATTGCAGCATCATCTGGCTAATAAATATTTTTTTCTCTCAATTTTTGTTGTTTGCAGTTCCTTCTCCTTCTCAAATTTGTACTCTCTGCCAGCTCCAATTCTCTGCTCCTCCAAACTGGTTTCTTGTGCATCCCCAGTTTTTCTTTTGAGCAGCACAGCTTATGGAGCTGCTGTCTCTCAACTCCAATGACTCTGGTTCCAGCCAGACCCCCAGTGCTGTCTGTGTGGAGTTTGCATGTTGTCCTTCCAAGCATGTGTGTTTCCTTTGGGTGCTCCAGTTTCCTCCCATATCCCAAAGAGGTGCTGGTTAATTGGCCACCATAAATTGCTCCTGGTGTGTAGGTGAATGGTAGTATCTGGGGGGAGTAGATGAGAATGTAGGAAAAATAAAGTAGGATTACTGTAAATGGGTTCATGATGGTCAGCATGGACTTGGTGGGTCAAAAAACCTGTTTCTGTGCTGTATGGCTGTACTCCACATTTAGTTATTTTTCCATTAGTTGCCTAGCCCCTAAAGTATGGAATTGTCTCTTCAAACATTCATGTATCTCTATTTCTCTATTCTAAAAAATAACTCCTCCAAAGCTATCTCTTTTGGCAAGCTTTAGCTTATTATGTTGTTTGATATCACATTTAATTTGGTAACATATGAAGCACATTTGGGCATTATTATAAGTCATTACAGAAATGCAATTTTGTTTATGTTGATCCATTTTTGCAACTTCTACTTGAACCAGTTGGTTCACAGTGTCACCTTCTCTCCATGCCTACTGTGCTTTTGTCAGCATTTGAATACTATCTTCTACCGCATGATTACAAACATTTGCAAATAATTGCCAGCATTTCATCAAAAGCCATCATTGTCACCTGTTGGTGCTCACTGGGCAGCATGCTTTGTTGCACAGGTGTTTCCTCTCAGCTGCTGTTTTCTCCACTTTCCAGATTATCCACCAAAACTGGAAAAAAATTATTTCTTTTGTTGAAGCTGAATGTGGTTTCAGTGCCAGAATTAGACTTCTAACTCTCCTTCATTCTTGCTAACCTCTGTTGAATTTGTTTGAAATAAGTTAGTTTGGACATATGGTCTGTGTTGATTCTTAAAAACACCCCATTCATATCAGTGAGCAGGTTTCTGAACCTATCACCACAAAAATAGCTCAAGCCCACCTGCAGCTGATTTTTTTTAATCCCATGCATCAGTTCCCCCTTTCCTTGCTTTGTCTGCTATGTAACAAGATGGAGAGAAGAGAAATTAGAAGTTTCAAAAAGACTCAGTTTGCTTTCATAAGTTTATTTTTTAATTTGTATTGATAAATAAGAAAAGACAGAGCCAGTTACAGCAAGTTAATGGTGGTGGCTGTTTTGCTAGGTGCACAGGAGATAGAAGTGGAACCCATGACAATTGTGCGCTGAAGTTTCTACTGAACTAGTTGGCTTTTTTAACCTGAAACTGTGATAAATTTGAACTATTTTATTTTGGAGGATTATAGCTCTTATTGTTTACAATATTAAATAGTTTTGCCCAGATCTACTATGACCTTAATGTATTTTCTGTCATGTAAATGTTGTTAGCCGTCAAACTGTGGTAATAAATTTAAGGACAGGTGTTCTATATGGTCCATAATATTCTTAAGGACTAAGTTACTATTTCTGTTTTTTTAAAAAATTATTTCTTAGCAATGCAGATTTCCACATTAGTTGATAGTGTTGGTCTCTAAAGGCTGATGAAATCATTGCTAGTGCTTGTGCATACCTGATTTCTATGCTTGAACTAGGCGTGTCTGGTATAATTGTGATCAATTCTGATCTTTTGGAGAGGCTTGATCACCATGTTTGCATAGCTGGAAGAAAGGATTGTCCCAATATTGAATCGTGGTAACGTCCACTCATATTCACAAATAGACAGTCAGCTTGTGATATTGTATATATGCTAACTCCATCTGTAAGCCTCTGTAGAGGTAGGCATGCTCGATTCAAAAACTCAAAATCTACATGATAAATTGCACAATAAAAGTACAGACATTTTTTAGAAAATCAAACCAAGACATTGTTTTTGGTGCATAAAAGAAGTTAATGTAAATTTTCAAATTGCTGTAGTTCTTTAGAATAATCTTTTGCTGAGAAAAGCTTGTTGGGTTTCCTAGATGCATTGGCACTTTGTAACTTGCTATGGCAAGACTTCTTTCTTTCCATGTGTTCTGAAATGAATGCTTTCACCAATGAAGAAAATGTGCAGTGCGTCCTGATCACTTCATGACACAGAGAGAAATCAGATTCCTTATTTTTGCAAATTTCTACACAAATGATATTAATGAAAAGATGGGACCAGATCATTTTTAATCAACACAGCTTGAGCAAGAGGTGTGGCTGTGAAAGTAAGTCTTGGTCAACCTAACTTGGACAATATGCTCCACAGTATGAGGGACACCAAAGCAAGATGTTAATAGGTTAAATAACGCTTTAGGGCATCAATCTATTCTTGTATTCTCCTGGTGAATGGATACAAAGGACTGTCTTCAGAGATTCAAGAGTAGTCATCCAACCATAGCATAGCTGACTCGAGGCCTTGACTTCACGCAGGTCCTCAAAACTGCAGTAAAGTAAGTCTGTTGTGTGAAATTCACTCTGACTTATTTGCACTGTGTAACCTTGTTGTATAATTTTTGCCCATCTTCAAATTTATGTGTCAGTTGCATTTATGCATATTTATGGTGACCTAACGAATGCTGCATGGTATTGATTGTGTCTGGTTCATTGCCCATTGCAATTCAATCCATTTGGAGTGTTAATATAGATAACAGACACATCTGGAGTGTCATGAGGTTGGGCCTTTGAAATGATGGTAATTATTACAGGGAATAGGATCTCAGGCACTAATCACTGTCTCATTGCTGCTCTATTTTATATGGATTAAAGGATATAGCTTAGTGGTATATCTCAATTTAAATCTTCTGGCAAATTATCAGTTAAAATCCAATCTCCAGCTTGTAGAATGCTATGAAAATGCTATTAGTAATTGCCAGAAGTATTTAGTCATAAGTGACATTTGATTTTGGGTGGTACAGCAAACAGTGTGATTGTTTAGCATAACTCATTCTCTTGTTAAAGTTACACAGCTCTTCTGTTCATGTGAGCTATTTTTGGGTTTTAACACTCAAGCAACAAGAATGTCCCTTCTTATTTTAAGTTATTTACATTCTTTTGAAAATTCTTTGAAGGTTTCTTTTGCCATTGGTGAAACCTGATCCTTTACTGTAAAGTGACATTTCGATGATTAGATTATTTAATGAGTGCCAGCTGAAGTTTAGAGAATTGAAATACAACTAGTGGAGGTATAAGTTGAATGTCTTGATCACATCTTAATTGCCATTTCTCGGATAACATAAAACGTATGTTGTTTTTTGAGCTTATATTTTGAAACTAAACCTTGTATGCACAATTTCACAGATTTACTTCAATCAAAATAGAAATCAAACCAAAGCAAAAATTCTGAAGTTACTGTCAACTAACACTTTAATCTTTTTATGTCTAATGTTTATTGTGAAAATGATGCCACTAAGTAGCAGCCATAATATTGCTGGTAATTGAGGTAAAGATCTAAAATAATTTTTGATAAGTTCTATTGAGTGAGTGCTAATGATCGCTATGTAGACAAAATGGTAAAATACTGTCCTGACGAAATGTACAATTAAATCCTGTTTAGGCAAAAGATAAGTGCTCACTAATTCAGTCATTTGTTCTGGTCTCTTGGTAAAATACCACCTTGTTTTAGATGCTAAAACTGGAGAGCGTTGGCAAAATTGTATCATGCTTCAATCTGTGCTGTATGGATTTATCTGAATTAACTTATTATATGATTATCAAAGCAATTACATTTTCAATTAATAATAGGAAAAATAATGTGAAAAGGACCTCTTTCAACATTTAAAGGGTCATGACTTTGAGAAATTAGACAGTCTTGGTGGTGATGCAGTGATAGAGACAAGTGTTCAGTGTGTGTTCATTGTAAGGAAAATTGAAGTTGACATGTTTCATCCTGTCTTCATTAAACCTTTTCTTGTTGTGGAGTTTTTGATCCTCTCTGGTTTGTTATTGCAGATATTTGGTTTCCAGGCAGGCCTGACCTCCTTGGATACTGAAGGATCATTCTGTCCTCCTGCCCCGGTCATTCCTTCTTTCAGCACAGCTTTTTATGGCAAATTCCTTCAACTTCCATCATATTGGTGAGTTAAGAATGCACCAGAGGCAGTTCATTTACTATACAATCAAATTGGTCACATTTAAATTATTTGCATTTCTAATTTAAAACAGAATGGTGAAGTTACCTCATTTAATTGATAAACTGTGTATAAAATACACATGAACTTCCCGAAGTGCTTGTAAAATCAAAACTTTTTCTATTATTAGAATTGAATTGATATTTTAGTGTAGTATATTCATCTTTATATAGAGTAGGAACTTGATACTTTGCTTTGTTACAGGCAATATATAAATGTACGTTGCTGCTTGGGAATGCACAGTGTTTAGAAAGAGAGACTCTGTATTTTATTCTCTACTTGTCCATCTCCAATACAGCTCATTCTGACCCACTTCATTTGCTCTGCTTTTGATAATTTTATCTTCCTATGGATTGCTTGTACAAGAACTGACAATGAGATATGAACAAATTATCTATTTTATTCCCTTGCCAACCTATTTCACATAATTCATTGCTCAGGAATATTTTTTGCAGTTCTGTGGAAGTGAAAAGACGATGGAAGTACTTCAACTTGCATGGAATTAATATGAACAAAGATGAATCATCCAACATAGTGATTTTTTTGATACCAATTTGTTTGCAAAGTAGTCTTTGGCCAACATTGGTGGTGAGATCTATGAGCTGAACTATTCAAGGCTTGGTGAAATTTATTTGTAATCAAAAGAGATTGATTTTGTCCGCATGCATGCACCATAACTGGATAGCAATAGAGAGTCATTGCAGTGATCCAGTGGTCTTGAATTTGCTAGCGAGTCCCTGATTTCCAATATGACTGAGTCAGTTAATGCTGTTCAAGTAAGTAATTGACCCCAGGAGACTTCCTGACTGTCTGGCTTGGTATCACAGATAATTTTCCCCATTTAGCCATCTGTGACACTTCAAAAATTGTTTTCCGGTGAAATCTTGGTTTCCCAAAACTCCAGTAATTTCTTCAGTAAAGCATGCACTTACATGAAAAGCTTGCACAGGTTTACATGTTGACTAGTAAATCTCCAGCAGTGTTGGTCATGGTAAATCAAAAGGTATGCTGTTTTATAAGAACAAAAGCAATAGACCAAAAACTATTATTTGTTGCTGAGGTACAGCTGTATGCAACTGACCTCTCTGTATGGCTGTAAGATCCCATTGCTACAGATTGATATTCTTAAGGGTTGTTTGATTTTCACATCCTTGCACACTTGCCTTGAAGATTTGAAAATAGTTGAAGGATTAACAGGCTGATTAACAATATAGGCTAACTGTAAACATGTACAAACTCTGAATGTAATTCATTCTTCAGTAAAACCAGTTCTTTAGTTTTATAGGTTCAAATCTAACACTCATCTTACTAAGTCACCATTTGTCCATATATTTCCCAATCTAACTATTAGAGAAACATAACCATTCGTCCACACAAGAGGGGATTCATAACAGAGTAAGCATACTATAACTGGAATCAGCATAAAAGCACACATATCCACCAAATTCAAGAATCCCGCTGGATATTAACCTTGAATTCAGGACCAGGGCTGAGCTCGAGCCAGAGTCTCAGCTCGTTGGAACTGTTTGTTGTGGGTGGACTCTAAAACTCCTGACTCAGGCTGGAATGCTACCACAATGCCAAAGGCTCACTCATTAATTAGAGAGTAGTGCTTTTTATCGACAACAGCAATAAATTATTGGCAATCTGTTTTTATAACTTACATTTTTATGTCTGCCACAAAGTTATGACAACTGAAATATGATGAATTCAAAACGCTTGCTTACTCTGTCATGAATCCCCTCTTGTGTGGACGAATGGTTATGTTTCTCTAATAGTTAGATTGGGAAATATATGGACAAATGGTGACTTAGTAAGATGAGCGTTAGATTTGAACCTATAAAACTAAAGAACTGGTTTTACTGAAGAATGAATTACATTCAGAGTTTGAACATGTTTACAGTTAGCCTTCTTAAACCATCTCTGGATTTATTCCAAGATTAAAAACACATTATTTAATTGTGGCTTGGGGTGAATGCTTCTGGGTTGCCATTAATCTATAGAAATGTGGCAGTATCTGAGCAAGCAATCTAGTTGGCATTTGTTACTTCTCTAACTACTTGTGACTTTTAGCACAGAAAATACTTGGAGCCTCTGGCTAATTTATGTTGTGACTTGCTTTACTTTGGAATCAAACATGAAAAAGCAGTTTTAAGAACGGTTTAATACAGTGCTACACAACACCTATCATAATCATTTTGCAATTATGTTTAATGGATCAAAATTTTTGATCTCGTCCATTCGTGTGATTAATTAGCATTAACTTTTTAAGTGTGGATGTGCTTCGTTCAACATTAGGTCCAGAAAATTATTCTTGCATTGTCTTTTCATTATTTGATAGAGTATTCTGGCATGCTCTTCACATTGTATTCCATATATTAAAGTGAGGGTTAGAAAATTATTGATAGTGAATAGAAATATTGATACATATTAAGCAAAAATATTGAGGGTTATGGTGCATATACTGATTGCTATAGTTATGATGCAATTGAATGACAGGAAAGACTAATGAAGGGTCGTTGACCTGAAATGTTAATTTTCTTTCTCTTTCCACAGATGCTGTCTGACCAGCTGAATTTTTTGCAGCATTTTCTGCTTATATTTCAGATTCTCAGTACCTAGAGTTTTTTTAATTTTCAGGCTTGAGAGGTTGCTCAGACCCATGTATTACAATGTTTCTACGCATCAGGATAGTAAAGGAACCTTGGTTTTTGTTATGGAACAGACAAAATGGGCTGAATTGCCTTGTTCTGTGATGTAATTTCAATTCCATTTGTGAGCAATATAGCTGTTAACATTTGTAACCAGGTGGTGGTGGTGTCTTCGTTGTTCTAAATTTATTCACCAGATGGTCATGGTGCAATTGGTGTTTTTAAGCTAAACTGGAGAATTGAGACAAACTTAATTATATAATGTGTAAAATAATACTCTGTAAGAAGTCTCTTGTCAACTTGTCAGTCGGATTATTGCAGTTCATAGATAAAGACACCTTTTTTTCACAAAAACAGATGATTGAAAGACTTGGAAGGATACTTTTTATGCACCTGTTTTCATTTGAGCCTTTAAGATTTGCCTTGCTCTTGATCTTGATAGAGTCAAGATAATGAAAAGTTGACTATGAAAAGATTACCAGTATTTCATGTCTGGAAGCTATTCTTGCATGATGAACAATACAGATGAACAAGGAGGGCTGAGAAAGCAAGTAGCTTAAGAAGAATGTGTCGCTTTCAGCACCCCATGTTTCAGTTTGTATTAGTGTTAACGGAGCCTTTCTGTTTCAACGTGAGTTCCCACATACCTAAAGGAAATAAATTGTTGGACATATTGAAATGGGTTATGTTCTGTTTTTTTTCTTACTGTTACAAATGAGAATCACATTGTAAGTTGCTGGGCCGCATAGAAACGGTAATATGCTGCACTGTTCTTCTGCTGCTTCTTTTAGCCCTTGTGTACCTTGACCAAATGATATACTAAGTGATTGTGTTTAAAGAGTAAGGATTGGCATGTTAAGTAGCTTATGATGAGACTGTGAGTTCATTCATGCTCTCACCCAACAAAAGACTACATTGCTTGAGATTAATAAAATATTAATAGATAATTGAATTAGACAAGAGATCAAACATTGTTGGACTCTACAATGTGATATCTCTCAAGATGGTTTAGCATGTACCTTTAGCTTATGAGATTGGTATGATTACATTTTGCTATAAATATGTGAACACAATAGTGATGCCAAAATTATTATCGCTTGTGTATGTGTTTTGGAAGTTTTATATAAAAACAGAAAAATGTTGTAAGCGTCAGGTCAGGCAACATGGAGAGAGAAAGAGACCGTGAGCTAATCTATACACCGATCATAGCACAATATTGTCAATTATAAAGTGTTAGTGTTGGCTCATTGACAGCACTTTCATGGATTCAAACCCCATTCTAAAAATCTTTGGATGTAAACTAGGCTGAAATTTCAACATACTACTTTTGGATTGGTAGGGGAGTCAATTTCAAGAGAAATGAAGCTGTCCTTTCAGATGGATGTGAAAAATCCCAGAATAGCTTTTTGAAAATTAGCAGAGATATTCTAGCATCCTGGCCAAACTTTATTCCTCATCAGACATGACTAAAGCAATTCATGTGCCCCTTTTCTTATTCCTGTTTGTGTGACCTTGCAGTGTGGAAGTTTTCTGCCTTATTTCCCTACATACCAGCAGTCTCCACTTAACGCATTCTTCATTGGATATTAAGTCCCTTGGGACTGTGAAAGCATGAAAGTCTCTATATGAACATAGGTTGTTCATTTTATTTGCAGTTTCCTGTGGATCTTTTCCTGTACAGTAATCTTGTTCTGGACATAATTTATTGTTCAATCTTAACTGGTCTGTAAATATTAGATTAAAATAACATTGAAAGGATTTTCATGAATTCTGGAATGAACTTATTTATTTGCATTTTTTGCAGAAGGTATACATAGTTGAAGGCGAGTGGTCAAATAAGAATGTTACATAGTTTAAAAAGGTATTCCAGGTTATGGCCCTACAAATTATTTTATTCTTGAGTACCCCTGGGAGAGAGCTCTCCTGCTTTTTATCATCATTGCTTGTGACAGTTTTTAGTGGCAAACAAAATTGTAGTTGGCTTTGTAGTTTTGGATGAAATCTTCCTGGAGCTGCTAGAGACTAGGGTGATAAAATGTTGGAGCGTTTCTCACCCTTGGCTTCTTGTGTATCTTAACTTTGCTTCATCTCTTGTCCTTTTCTCTCCCTAGCAATTCTGGCATTGTATCGTATTTAGTAGATTCTTGGGTAAAATGCTCTCTTTTCTGCAGCAGTGTATGTCTTAATGTCTGCAAAGGACATGCTTGCTCAGCCAAATGTCACATACTGTCTGCACGTATGGACAAGATGTTGTGTTGAGATCATGCTTGCTTTCTCATAATATTGAAGAGGAACAGGGGAGTTCTTCCTGGCATCCAAGTCAATATTTATCCCCTAACCATCATTGAAAACAGATCGCATTAAAATCTAATGTTTTTAACACAGTAATATGTCCTTAAAGTGCTTTACAGGAGTACGGAATTTCATCAAAGAAACCTAAGGAACTATTAGAACAGATGAAGGTAAAATTATGTTTTATTCAGTTTTTTGGGTTGCAGGCATCAATGGCAAGACCAGCATTTATTGTGCATCCCTAATTGCCCTTGAGAATGTGATGTGAAGTTACATTTTTTAAACGGCTGCAGGCCTTCTGGTATAGTTCCTGCCACAATGCTGATGAATAGGGAGTTTGATGATTTAGACTTGGTGACAATGAGGGAATGGCAATATATTTCCAAGACAGACTGGTGTGTGACTTGGAGGGAAACCTGCGGATGATGTTTTTTCTTCATTCACTATTCTTCTTGGTGGTCAAGTTTTCGGGTTTGAGAGGTGCTGTTGGAGTAGTCTGTATGCATTTTGAAGATAGTATACACTACCGCCACAGTTGACCAGTGGTGAGGGAATGATGATGCCAATCCAGCGAGTTGTTCTGTGTTGAAAGGTTTCACTAGTGTTGGTGGAGTTGAACACGTGCAGGTTAGTTAAGAGTATTCCGCCATACTCCTTGTGGATGGTGGAAAATCTTTGAGTGTGAGTTACTTATCAATGAATATCTGCTATCCCAGATTGAAATTCTGCAAATGTCCCTGGGTCTGTTTGGCTATCAGAAAAATTCTAAGTACTCAAGCTCAGTTTGGGTTTGGATTTGGATTTGCCATGATTCAGATTGGGTTGAGGTTGAATTTTAGTTTTATGCGCAAGCAGGTGTCAAATTAGGCCTATAGTTCCCTGTTTTCTCTCTCCTTCCTTTGTTAAGTAATTGAATTAGCTTTGTTAGAAAGTTTTCCAATCTGCTGGAAACTTTATAGAATCTAGAAAGTTTGGAAGGTCATTACTAATCCATCTGCTGTATCTGTAGTCACCTCCTTTACAAACCCTTGAACACAGGCCATCAGGCACAGGGGATTTGTCAGGCCTTATTCCCATTAGTGTGCCTAGTAGTTATTCTCTGGTGATATTAATTGTCTTAAGTTCCTTGCTCTTCATTGCCCCCAGGCTACATTCTATTTCTGGAATGCTTTAAACGCTTTCTGCTGTGAAGTTAGATACAATGTATTTATTAAATCTTTCTGCCATTTCTTTATTCATTATTATTTTCCCTTTATTTTATTCTAAGGGACCATTGTTGACTTTTCATGCTCCCTTCCATTTTATGTACTTGTCAAAGCCCTTTTAATCTGTTAATATATTTCTTCTCAGCTTTTTTTGCATCTTATTTCCTCTGTTTTTGTTTTGAGTTATTTACTGTTTTTAAATTCTCTCAATCCTCAGATTCTTCACGAATTTATAAGCATTTTCTTTCAATCCAATACCATAATTAACTACTTTAGTTAGTCATGGATAGATCACTTTTCCCATGGAGTTTTTGTTTCTCAGTGGAATGCCTCTTCAGTGAGAATTCTGAAATATTTCTTTAAATGTCTGCTACTGTTTATAAACCATCATATTTTTCATACTTAAGAGAATCTAAGGGAAAACAAATGAATTTTATGGGCATAGTAACCTGTTGGATACAACATACTAATGTTTTTGTTTAATTTCCCGTAATAATGGTTTGGATTGAATGAGAAGTTAAAATTTGTGAAGTTGGCAATCAGGAATCCAACCTTCTCCAGACCCAGTCCTCTATCCTCACTTCTGATTTTTGAACAAAGTGGACAACTATCCTTGATCTCAACTTTTAAAAGACATTTCAACAGGTAGATGGATAGAAAAGGTTTAGAGGCATATGGGCCAAATGCAGGCAAATGGGTCTAGCTCAGATAGGCAACTTGGTTGACTTGGATATACAGGTTAGGTTGAAGGGCCTGTTTCCGTCCTATATGACTCCATGACTCTTTCCTGCTTTTCTTGAGCATGCCAGGCATTGAATTCTTTCAGTGAGATGGTATACAGGGTTTCTATTTTTATGTCATTTTGGTATCAGAAGGAAGGAGGCAAGAATGGGCAGATAGGTCAGGTAAATGCCTTTACAGCACAGCTTGGAGCTGATGCATTTCCTTTAGGTCCATGAAGTTAACAGGTAAGCAACCCCTCATCTCCCATGGTCATCCCATCACCACCTTTAATGCTTCTGAACCTGACCTGCTTGGTGAGCTATGGTTCTTCTCTGCTGTGCCCATTCCTCCTACCACAATTTCGGACTTCCCCCGTGATCACCTCGGCCCCACCTCCCAGCTATAATCGATCTATCCCCATGCCTTCATGCTCTCTGCTCTTAATAATCATTATGGGGCTGTAGCTATTTATGGATCCTTTCTTGCTTGACAAAAAGCCATGCTAAAAATTAAATCTGATATGGGGAACAGAATTCTAGATTTTGAGGCCTCGTAGTTGAAAAACGGATTGTTTTCTGAAGAGGAAACTTGCATGTCAAATCTGAAACCTGTTTTTCAAAAATTCTCTTAGTTTAGAAAGATGAATTAGAAAATCAATCTGTCGGGCTTTTGCTTAAAAATAGCATACAGAACTAAAACTCTGCATCTTTCCTAATCATAACCATAAAATCTTCCTTGGAAACTTTACACCAGTAAATGTCCAAACCACCATAAAATTTTTTGTAAGCACGCAGTTGATAATATCTTTTGATGCATCCTATTTACTTATGTGGATTCGTACCCTTGTTGTTACTCTGTACAGTTAGAAATGCTGACTGGGATCCAATTTTTCCTATTAATTCCTAATTTCGGGCACTTCTATTATGGCCAGTCCCAGTCTTTTTACAAAAAACAAAAGATCCTGGACAGTCAATCTTTGCTCATAAATGAACAATCCAGAGACTCCAAGTTCAAATTTAGTTATGTGAACTCGTGAAAAGGAATTCCGTAAATCTGGTAGTTTGTGGGTTGGCATCAGAAAAATGACAGTGAAGGCTGGATCATTGTAAAATCCCAACTGTTTCACTGATATCCTTTTGGAAAGGGAACCTGGCCTCCATACTGCTCTGGCTTACATCTGGTTGTCTGATTAAAGCATACGTTTTGTAGAGTGGAACATAGTGTTAGAAAAATCTAACTTTAACAACACAAATGATATGATATTGAATATGGTGAAATACAGCTTTCATACTGTCATGATTCAGAATATTTAACAAAACAGATTCAGAATATTTAGCAAAACAAAAACTTGTAGAGTAATTGAAATGCAAGAAATTGCAAATGCTGAATTACTCAGCTGCTCAAGCAGCATCTGTGAAAAGAAAAGTAGCTAATGTTTCGGCTTGATGATCTTTCATTAACCTCTGCAGTTTTGGGGGTTCTGAAGAAAGGTCATTGATCTGAAATGGTATCTCTCCTGCTCCCAAGTATTTCCAGTGTCGTCTTCTATTACTTATTGTTGGGATTTTATGTGAATGATTGGGAAGATGGGGGTGCATTATCTTTGCCTTCTAACTGGTGAGGTAGATTGATAATATTGATTAAAAAAAACAACAAGATGCTGGAGGAACTCAGCAGGTCAGACAGCATCCGTGGAGAAAAACAGACGGTCAACGTTTTTTCATCTAGATTCTAGCATCAGCACTCCTTTGTTTCTCTAATAACATTGATGAACTTAGACACAGAAATAAATGACTTGTGTAAGAAAGAACTAATATGCAGTATAGCTCTATCACATCCCGATAATTTAGCAAAGTTGTCATTATCATGAATGCATTCTCAGACTGTCCACTTAAGACAGACCTTTGGTTAATACCTCATATGGAAGGCAATTGTGCTTTCACGATTTATGAAAGTTAAGAAGTTTCAGTTGAAGTTATGTGCTGGATTGGGACTTGAACCATAGTTTGATAGTCTTAGCAATGCTCCCTTGTGTCTCCTTGTGTGACTTTGTCTCCATTTTTGAATTGATTATGTTTCTGCAAAGTAGCTTGGAATGCTTTTTCTTCAAACTATACAAAATACCAGTTCTTCTGTAGTGCACTTAAACTTAGAAGTGTTTAAGCATACTTAATTACTTGTTGAAAAGTTTGTAATTTTTTCCATTGATAATGGAGCTATTTGCAGATGTGTGTGTGCTCAAGTGAAGCAAAATCTAATAGGAAATTGGATAATTTCTCTGCAAAATTCATTAGAATCTGAATCAGAATCAGGTTTATTATCGCTGACATATGTCATGAAATTTGTTGTTTCACTAACTAAACTGTTTCACTGTTGACTAAAATATCAAATTATTAATTTAATGTTCACATTAGTTGGGTTGTTTAAATACCATATTTTAAAGGTATTATTATGTCAGTTCATGAATATCTGTGTCATATGACATAGAAGGCAGCCACTTAACACATTTCCTCTTTGTGGCACAGTGGGTGAATTACTGAACAAGTGATCCAAAGGCCTGGGCTAACGGAAACAACTGATGCTGGTAATCTGAAATAAAACACAGCATGTCTGTCAGGAAGCAGTGGTTGAGAAGGAAACAGAATCATCATTTTGGGTCGAAAACCTTTCATCAGAAGATCATCAATCTGAAATGTTAAGCCTCTGGGGATATGAGTTCTAATCCCACCAGTGTCATAGGGTCAAACAGCACGGAAACTGACCCTTTGGCCCACTGAGATCATGCCAGCCATTAAGCACCCATGTATGCTAATCCTGTTTTATTCTCCCCACATTCCCCTAAGCTCCCCGATTCTGCCACTTACCTACACACTTAGAACAACTTACAGTGACCAACTAACCCTACCAACCTGCACACCTTTGGGATGTGGGAGGAAACTGGAGCACCTGGAGGAAACCCATGTGGCCACAGGGAGAATGTACAAACTCCACACAGATAGCACCTGAGGTCGGGATTGAACCTTGGTTGCTGGAGCTGCAAGCCTGCAACTCACCAGCTGCGCCACTGTGCCACCCTATTAATCGTGGAATTTAAAATCATAAATTAAATAATCTGGAATAAAATAAGAAACAAGAAAGTCTCAGCAATTACAAAACTATCAAATTACTGGAAAAAAAAATCTTAATCACAGGGAAGGAAATTGAGACCCTTCTCGTGTGAGACCAGATCACCCAATCTGGTTGACGCTTAACTGCTCTCTGAGTTGGCCCAGCAAACTCTTCATTTATATGAAAAAAAATCACTACTAAGGTTATAGTAGCATAGTGTTTTAATTACTGGATAAGTATTCGGGGACATTCATACAGAGACATGAATTATAATTCCACCATAACTTGGAGAAATTAAAGTTAAGTACTTAAATTCAGTGTAAAATAAAACTGACATCAATATAGTTAACTGTGAACCCACCTGTTTCACTCATGTCCTTAAGGGAAGGAAATCTGCCATCCTTACCTGGTCTGGACTATGTGACTCCAGCCACAGATATTACTGACTTTTAACTCACTCCTCAAATGAGGAATTAGCAATGATTAATAAATGCTGGCATTCTGGATGATATCCACCTCCTGCAAATGAATAAATAAGAAAACTCCCCTACTCTTTCCTCTAAATGTATAATTTTCCTTTTACTTACATTAAGATAAATGGAAATACTGAAGTGAATTTAGACAACAGCATAGGTGAAATTTCTGTTAAAATGTGTGACTCACACTTGCGCTGTAAGTTTACAAAAAGCGTTTGTGTGGCAAGTTTTGCTTCAAGAGCTTGGGGATTCAAAGAACCCCTGGTGGAATGTTAGACCATGACTTCATAAATCTGTTTCAATGTTGTACTCTTATTTCCTTTCGTTATGTTCTTCTTGGAACAGCTGCATTATGAATAACTAAATGGACTGCCTACTGAAGTGATCAGGTTCATTACATGCAGTTCATAACTTGTAATGAACAAAGCAGCACCCCAAATAACTTAGGTGTGAATGGAAGTAAATAAAAACCCAGCTGAAATGAATCAAACTTCATCTGAATTGTATAAAACCCAGCATGCATACTTTGACCCATGAAGGGAGAGGAAGAGATATTCTACCTGCTTCACTGGAATTACCATTAAGCTGTAATTCCCTTTTAAAAAAAACATCTGGATCACATTGATACCTTGAATTTTGAATGAGTCAAAAAAAAACCCTTGAAGTCTCTCCACCTGATTCAATTGTTCTCTCTATCTGAAAATAAAAAAAGAAGTGGAATGTGTGAAAGAAACTAAAATTGTAGGAATGTTTGCAGATTTTTGCAATTATAATTGATATGTGAAAGTAATATTCTTGGACAGTTTACACCATACAAATCATTGTGTATTCTGGATATCTTAAGCATGATAAAATAAACATTTACACAAGATTTTTATGACTCTATCAGCAATTAATGTACTTTGATTGAAGTAGGCTTTAAAAAATATAGCATGTCATTCTAAAATTAATGAAGTTAATTTCAAGGTGAATGAAAACACCCTTTGAGTCCACCTTCATAACTGCATGACTGATACTCATAAAGTATGTGGTTTATTTAGTGCCTCATGCAAAACTTTTCCCAACTTTATAAATTTGTTGTCAGTAGACACCAAAATAGAGTCATTTACTTTTTTTCAGGTCCTGTGGCTGGTGAAACACAGCTTCTTAGTAAAGCAATATTGATACTGTGGCGACTCACCGTCTAGTCGGGCGAACCGGCTCGGCAGTCTGGTCGCGCGGCGTCGGAGCGACGAGGCCCAAAATGGCGGCGGGCCTCGTCTTTCCGAGCGACGGGGAGAACCTGCGCGCGGGAAAGTCCTGATGACGTAGGACTTACGTCATTGCCGGTTGTTTTGGGCGGGAACATTCTCCCTTAAAGGGCCCGCGCAAGGCGGGAAAATAAACCAATTCTGTTTGGCAATCCTCCGAGTAGAGTCTTGTTTTATTCCGCGGTAGCAACCGTTACAATACATATATTTCACAATAAATAGCTATACAGCTAGTTTTATCTTACATGTGCATTATTCCACTGGTTTCTTTACTTGTTTTCTCTCACTTCAAAAACATATACATATATATTTAGCTCTAGTTAAGGGAGTTGCACTAGTTAAAAATATGGGTTAATTTTTTGTTTCTGGCTTATGCCATTGTTTTGAATGGGAGTTGTCTTAATTTGTGCGATGATTGCCAGGAGTAATTGTCATGTCTGATGCCGTGTATGGATAATAAAACCATAAATAGTGTTTAAGAACAATGCTTATAAATCTATTAAGTTGACAAGCGTCTGACCATTTTGAAATATTCTTTTAAATCTTTGCAAAACTTTTCAAATTGTCGTAACTCTCCAAAATTCTCCAGCTCCAGTGAATGGTGGCTGTTGACTGTATTCAAGGCTGTGACTGACGGATTTCTGGCCACTAAGAGAATTGAGCCAATATAGGGATTGAGTAGGGCTGACTGATGACAGAGCAGCCATGATCTAATTGAACAACAGAGCAGTCTTCATGGGCTACATGGCCTGCTCTTACTCTTATTCCTTCTGTTCTTGTAGGGAAAAATTATTTTCCCTTAAGTTTGTATTTAGCAGCTGAGCAATAACATTCCATTTAGGTTTGCTTATTTATTAATTTTGTTTAAATCTGAATTAGCTAATGTCATAAAAATGAATAAATTGCTTTGTGTAATTAAAATCTGTGCAAGATTTGATTTTTAACTATGGTTCAGTTAATAGCAATTTTGCTTCTAAGTCAAAAGTTTAGGCGTGGAATAACTGAGCCATAGAAATGAACATAAGAGCACATTAAATACATAATTAAATTCAACACTGGTGGAGCGCTGCACTGTGGGAGGTGTTGCCTTTTGGTTGAGAGGATAATGATGAACCACTGCAGTCTTTCTGATGAAGTGCTATTGGTAGGGAGTTTCAGGATTAAGATCCAGTGATGATGAACAATTGGCGATATGTTTCCAAGTCAGGATCGTGTGCGATATGGAAGGGAACGTGGAGATGGTGGTAGTCTTTCCATGCACTTGTTACCCTTGGTAGATTTTGAAAATTTGGGAGGTGTTGTCAGAGTAGCCTTTGTGAGAACCGCAGACATTTTTGTCATGTTTCAGGTCTGGGAATCTTCATCAGAAGACTGTTAACTGTTTCTCTTTCCCAAAAACTGCAAGAACTGCTGAATATTTCCAGCAATTTTCTGGATTTGTCCTGTATTTTTATGCCACTATTAATAGTGTATTGGAACAGCTTGGCTAGATCGGTGTTCTAATGAAACTTCCCTCCATTTCTAACCTCAACTGCGTGAGAGAAAAGGGGAAAAGAATCTTCCTTGAGCTTGCATTAAGCTTCATTGGAATAATGTAGGCAACAGATAGATTAGGAAAGTGCGAGTGAGTTGGAATTCAAGTGACAACCTGCTGAAGGCTTGCAATACTTGAGTAAAAGAATGATTTCATCTCTGCTGTGTGGACAAAGCTGTGGTGTAACCTAAGCTGGAAGAAAAGCTGGTAAATTATTTTAGCTGGAAGATGTGCTTGGGACACTGGTCTTGTCAGGAGCATGTGAAAAGGGGAAAAAGTTAGAGCAATACACACAAAATGCTAGAGGAACTCAGCAGGTCAGGCAGCATCTATGGAGGGAAATAAACAGTTGATGTTTAGGGCTGAGACCCTTCATCATTTTCTCCATAGATGCTGCCTGACCGGCTGAATTCCTCCAGCATTTTGTGTGCGTTGCTCCAGATTTCTAGCATCTGCAGTCTCTTTTATGTCAGAGGAAAAAATTAGATGGACAGTGATGGTGAAATTGAGGTGGTGGGACAAGCAGAGAAAGATCCATTAAATGTGGAATGTGGTGGAAGATGATGAAAAGAAAGGGACGGGCGCATGTGAGATATAGAGCGGTAAGATTAAAGGCCCTTTTCACAGTTGTAGGTATCCTTAACTGATAAAAATGGAAAACGTTTTCTGAGGTCCAGTGCATAAAATGGCATATTCATCTGACAAGTTTGTGGAGTGGCAGATCTTGCATGAGGAGAGACTGAGCAGCCAAGGCTTCTGTTCTTTACTGTTTAGAAGACTGAGGGATAACGTAATTGAAACATACAAAATTCAAATGGGTAAATATGGGGAAAATGTCTACCCTGGCTTAGGAGTCTAGAACTAAGGATCATAATAAAGGATAGGGCATTTAGGACCAAAATGAGAAGACATTTTATCACTTAGAGATCCTTTGGAGTTCTCTAACCTGGAAGGCTGTGAAAGCTTATTCATTCATTTCATTCACGAGTGTGATTCATAGATTTCTGGAATCAAATAGGAGAATAGGGCACATTATGATCTTATTGAATGGTGGACCAGCCTGAATGGCCATCTGCTCCTGTTCCTTATGTGATTATTAATAGAGAAATTGGTAAAATCAAATAGTCCTTGCAGAAAGTATAATTAAGGTCACTCTGGAAGTCAATGAACTAGCAATAGACATAGGTAGAAACTTGAAGTCAAATAGAAAATGCTGCATATACTCAGGTAACATCTGGAGTGAGAGAAAAAGAGTTAATGTTTCATGAGAAACATATTACTTTATTGTCCACATGTACAGAGTACATCCAGCACTTTTTAATTTTAGCTTTCTGGTATTTGAGGTGTTTTGTTTTTTGTCGACAGTTTATTGCTTGATGTGGAGACGACGGCCTTGGATAGCAAGAGATTCTAAGAGAACAATTAAAGGTAACTGAGGAGTAGAGTTGGTGAAATATTTCAATGTAGAGCAAGAGCAAGAAGTTGGGAGTCAGAATTGTAAATGCACTGGAAAAAGGGGCCAGGCTGCTGATTGGAAAACAACATTGTAGTCAGGCAAGGGAGGGTGAGGGTGGTGGTGGATGTGGACTAGTTGCAGTTCCATGCAAGGAAGAGGCACCGGAGTTATCTATCCATGGTGAAAAGGAGAATGTTTGGATTAAGAAATTGGAAGAAGATTAAAGTGTGACAGGTGCATATTAGAAGTAATTAGTGAAAAGACAAAAAGAGCCAAAATCAAAGTAATGATTTTCATAGGGCAGGCACGGTACTTTAGCAGTTAGCATAATGCTTTACAGTGCCAGTGACCTGGATTCAATTCCGGCCACTATCTGTAAGGAGTTTGTATGTTCTCCCCGTGTCTGCGTTGGTTTCCTCCCACATTCCAAAGACGTACAGCATAGGAAGTTGTGGGCATGCTATGTTGGCACTGGAAGCGTGGCGACATTTGTGGGCTGCCCCCAGAACACTCTACGCAAAAGATGCATTTCACTGTGTGTTTCGATGTACACGTGACTAATAAAGATATCTCATCTCATCTCATAAGAAGAAATAGGCTAAAATAATGGACTGATCTTGACTCCTAAAAATAAGTGGATTAGAGTTAAAATTTAAAACCACAGGAACAGGAATTCCATCTGTCTTGAAGCTACCTACTCAGATTTTTACTAAGACAAGGCATGAGGTTGGGATCAATCATTAGGTTGTTCACGTTTATTTTATTTTAAATCAGGTTGCCTGTGTTTCCCAGACTTAGGAAGCTGTCAAGTGTAAGGAAGCAAGAAGGGCTGAACTCAATATGTAAATAACTCTTTAGTATTTGGCTTGTAAGCTAGGAGATTCAGGTGCAGAAGTGTTTCCTTCAGATCTGATGGGCTTGGTGTGATTGTTTTTCTCTTCTTCCCTACCTAATACCCACAATTGGAACTTCTCTTCCTGGGCCATCATTCGGGTCTTGAGAACAGATGTCTCCTTGCCTAGAGATCCCTATTTCCCCACACAGTTCCAACTGACAATGTTTAAGAGGCATTTAGATGGATATATGAACAGGCAACAAATGAAGGGATGTAGACCATGTGCAGGCAGATAGGATTAGTTTGGATTGGCATCATGGTCAGCACAGACATTGTGGGCCACGGGACATGTTCTTGGGCTATATTGTTTGATATGTTCTAGATATCCCTGACCTCCTCAGCTACAAACTTGTGCTGCGTTCTTTTGTTCCTAACAGGGTCCGGGTTGTCAATCAGGCTGCCAATGACCAGGAATCTGAAGGGAAGATTTCAGGTTGTCTTGCAGTTAATTGTTAAAAGGCAATTTATGGAGTCCATCAGTTTGTTCATTTTGATAAGAAGGTAGGAGTGGACTGTGCTAATTTGGAGGGGATCCAGAGGACTGTGAGGATATTTGGTGTTGTGGTCTTGGTCTAGTGAGTGAGTATGAGCTGCCAGTGAGGTTCATCCTTCATAAGGTGGATATCTTTTTAGTACAAAGAATTGTTGCAATATAATGTAATTGTAATGTATGTATTTTCAATGAATAAAGAGAAAATATTAAAGCAGAAAAAGGAACTGTGAAATAATCCACCCCATTCACATATAAATAGAGAATATTTGAAATCTCAGCACATTTAGCATTATATGTGGAAAGAAAAAGAGTTAATGTTTCATGTTACAGTTCTGTTGGAAGGTCTTCAAACCTAAACATTAACTCTGCTTTTCTTTCCACAGATGCTGTCTGATGTGCTGAATGTTTGTAGCATTTTTGTTTTTATTTCAGATTTCCAGCATCTGCAATTTTTTTAGAAAACCGTGAATAGAATGAAAATCACTTGGGTAACTTGAAGTGTTAAGCAATGGTCTGGCAATGGTTTTGAAGCTACTGTTTATCTCTTACTTTGTTTCTTAATGGCATAAAATATTCACTGAATCCAAACTTATTGACTGAAGCTGTAGAGATTTCAAAGAATCCATATGCCATTCACACCAGAATAGGTTTTATAAATGCTTCCTGGAATTCTACCTCTGCTCATTATGAAGGTTCAATACCAGTTTTGGAATAAGAGTGCCAGTGCATCATTTATGCTCGATAAACCTGCCAAAGAGCTAAGTATATTTTTGATGCTACTAAATCCAGTGAATCCAGAATAGGATCTAGCAGCATCTCTGGTAAATAGCAGAGATGTGTTGGTTATGTTGAGAATGTAAAAATCATTTAAAATAGAAGAAAGGGGAGAGCACAGTTTGCCTTTCAGTGTGACCATGGCTGTACCTTGCAATTACCTGCCTGAACTCCATATCCCATGATAACCCCACCCAGAGTCTACAGCAATCTGCTGTCCCCAATTTTGCAAGTTTGACTTCTAAATAAATAATGCCATGTAAGTCTATGGATTAGAATTAGTTTATTATTGTCACTTGTACCGAGGTACAGTGAAAAACTTGTCTTGCATACCATTCATACAGATCAATGCATTATAGTGCATTGAGGTAGTACAAAGTAAAACAATACAGAAAGTAGGACATATATGCCACTTCTAACTCTTGTACTTGCTACAGTTGAGGAAACAACACAATCCATATTAGAGTCATAGAGTTACAGAGAGATATGGCACCGAAAGAAGTCTTTTGGCCCACTGAGTGCATGTCGACCATCAATCACCCACTTACACTAATCCTACATTAATCTCATTTTTTCATTCTCCACACATTTCAATCAACTCCCCCAGGTTATACCGCTCACCTACACACTGGGGGAAATTTACAGTGGCTAACTAACATACCAACGCATAAATCTTTGGGATGTGGGAGGAAACCCATGCAGTCATAGTGAGAATGTGCAAGCTCCACCCAGATGTCACCTGAGGTCAGGATTGAACCTGGGTTTCTGGTGCTGTGAGACAGCGGCTCTACTAGGTTTGTCACTGTGCTGTCTATTGTTATAACTTTATGATAGGAAAGTCCAAAGTTCTTTCTTGGCCACATAAAGAAGTATCCTGGGAGGATTTTGTGAATTGTGTACCTTTTTATGCTGGTGACTTCATCAATAAAATTTGTTTTTTCTGCAAATTACAGACAGTATAAGTTGCTTTTATTCTGTTTTCCTTTAAATGGTGAGAGATCATAATGTAGATGTTTAAAACGACCAAGTTGTCCTTGTACACAAGTCACTGAAAGACAACATGTAGGAGCAGCAAATGATTAGGAAGGCACATGGTATGTTGTTCTTTATTACAAAACAATTTAAATACAGGAGTAAAGATGTCAGTGCAATAATATTAAGCTTAAGAGCCATGATTTTGATAAATAGCTGAGTGGGTTCAAAGGGCCAGATAGCCTACTCTTGCTCCTATTTCTTGTATCTTTTTGGTTTGCCTTTATTGTGGCCTGCTCACACAAGTGTGTTTAAGTTGAAGAACAATGAACTATTTATTCCTTTACTGAGGATATTAAATGTTTGTTGATGCTTCTCAAAATTGGAGCATCCTTTAGTTAAAGCTGAAAAAGTTTTGGAAATGTGGAGCAAAATATGCCCATGTAAACTAGTAAGATATTTAAGATAAGATATTCATTTATTAGTCACATGTACACAATGAAATGCTTCTTTTTGTGTTACTGAGAATATGCCGGGGGAAGCCCGCAAGTGTCACCACGCTTCCGGCACCAACATAGCATGCCCATCACTCCTAACCTGTATGTCTTTGGAATGTGGGAGGAAACCGGAGCACCTGGAGGAAACCCATGCAGACACGGGGAGAACGTACAAACTCCTTACAGACAGCAGCCGGAATTGAACCCGTGTTGCTGGTGCTGTAATAGCATTACGCTAACCGCTACACTACATGGTACCCACAAATTGGTGGGTACCATTTCAGGGCTGATGAAAGACCAAAACAAGTATGATTCAATAAAGTTAGATTTTATTAATTTTGTTTTTAAACCTTTTTTTTAAAGGCCTTTTTCAATTTCTTTTGTTGATATTTGAGACTGGGAGAAGATGAGTTGGACACTAATAATGTGGTTACCTTAAAACTAACATAGCTTTTATTTTGTCATCTCATTGGTAGTCAATGAATAAAAAAGTTTTGCTCAATGATCATCTGATGGAAAAAATATGGAAATGGTTGTGGAAATGAATGATAAGACCAACTAATAAATAAGTACAAGAACTAAATACAGCTGATACTGGACGCATAAAACAAACAGAATATGTGGGAAATACTCAACAGGTGAGGCAGCATCTGTGGAGAGAGAAACTGTTAAAAGTTTCAGGTGGATGATGACCATTCATCAGATGCTGTGTGGCCTGCCAAGTATTTCCAACTAATGAAGGTCTGCTCTAATGAAATTGGTAATTCCTCTTATTGTTCCTTTATATTATATTTTCTGCTTCTTGCAAGCTGCATGTTCCTTCTTGATTGGAATTCTGTGAAGGTGACCTGCCCTCCTCCCTGAACTCTGGAACGTGCTTTTGAATTGGAGATTATGAAAAATAGGTTCAAATGGCATTTTTCCTTCCTTTGCTACAGATCTCAATTTACTTTGACATATGATAAATTTGACTTTCTCTCCTAATCATGTGCTGTTGTAGTGGAAGGGCTTTTTGCATTGTTTTGTATCTTTAATTTTTAATAATTTCATGGCACCTGGTTTGAGTTTAATCTGCTGTTGAGTCTTGTCCTTGGATCATTGTCCTTTTTTTGCTCCCTACAATAATTAAGAACCTTCCCCTTTTCCCTTAATCTTCTGTTTAGTTTCTCTTGATGTGGTTTGGAGTATTATTGCTCAGTTTGCCCCTAAATCCCCTGGAGTATTTTGTTTTGTGGTTGCTGCAGTGATTGACCAGTGATTGTGGCATGATTGATGGACCAGCTGGTCTCTTGCACATCAGTTTTGTACCTTCATATGTTCAGCTTGTATTTTCCTAAACTTTGTGATGGAAATATGCAGAGAGCTTACATGCAAATGCAGCTCTGAGCTGAAACTACGGCTATAACTTTGACATGTATTCAACTATACAACAACCAATCTCAGATGTAAAGTGCAATATAACTTAACAATGGTTACTTCTGTTCAAAACTCTTGAGATTTGGTTGCATTTTATGACCACCTTGGATGCAATGCAATTTAAAATATTGCACTCGTTCTTCCTTGGTGGTACTTGTTGAATATATTATAAGCAGCTTCTTTTGAAGTGGACTTTGGTTCCTCATTTTCCATTTGACTTGATTACTTTGAAATTATTAATTACATGTGTGATATTCTTAGCTGTTGTGTTAGCTTTGGCCATTAATTTAATGTTAAAATACATCTGTAGGTTTTACATTCCAAATGTCGATTCAGTCAAAATATGTTGGACCAGCAACGTGCACAGTTCTGTAATAAAAAAAAACTAGTTAGAACTTGCTGTTATTTTGGAAAAACTGAGCCTACAGTGTTACATTGCACAGGATATGAGTAATAATCAAAATTAAATTTTTGGAAACATTCTGTGGGTTTCAAGCTTGCATTTTGGGACACTATGTAAACTATTAAAGCCAGCTGCTTGTTGTAATATTCCTCCAGTGTTAGGCAGGTGTTGATGTTGAAATCTTGAATAGCTGTTCTTTAAGTCTGCACGTATTAAATCCAGTGAATCAGAACTACTTACCTGTACCAAATAGTATGTTTTGGTCAGTGCCAGAGGGAAGTATTTTAAGTATGATTTTTATTAAAGCAGCTTAATTGTTTTGATCATCAACATTTCCAGTTTCTTTCTGCTAGGAGGAGGAAGAAGTATAGAGGGAGACCTGTCAGTCGTTCTACCTCTGTATTTATACTGGATTTTGTCCAAGTTTTGTTTTAATGAGATGCTTGATCTGCTAGTTGTATCGAGATTTATTTTCCCCGGGAGTATAGAGTTTGACCTAATTTTTATAGACCTAATCCTGGAGAACATACACATGTTTTGCAGAGAGCTATAGAGTTATTCACTCTTCACTACTTATTGGATCTGCAAGCCAAACTGAGTGAATGCAAACTTAAATCAGCAATATGATTTTTAAAGAAATCCCAATAAATGTTCATGTTGCAAAAATCTGCAAAGCTGAAAGCATCCTTCAGCTGGTCAGCTTTCAGAATAGATTTCTTTATCTTACACCCGCAACCTCTCACACTCCTGCAATCTTTACCCCTCCTTCTGACCTTTGGTAAAAAAAAAATGTGGTTGCTAGTCATGGGTTATTGTTAAATATGTTTTGCATTCATTAGCCAAGTAGGTTTTGTAACTGAGTTCCTTGGAAAGCACTTGTCAAAGGTTATTCCACCTATTTATTTCTGGTTGGGCCTGTCCTTTCCACCTTGACTCTATAAATTGTTATTGCCACACTATGAATAGAATTTTTTGACATGTAGTTGAGATGAGGATCTAGGCAATAACTGCTTGATGCAAGCTTCTGCAGTCTCCCAGTCAAACACCAAATATGACACTTGACATGTCTTATGTTTAGAGCCAAGGAAGATTCAATGTTCTATGCCTTATGTATATAGAATTATTTGATCCAAAACAGGTAGTGGGAAATGAGAGATTACCTCAGCATATCATTGTGGATGTTTGAAAATACAGTCCCAATTGGAATATACGTGTATATATAGTACAAAGGCATATTTATCTGTGGATAGTATTTAATTTATAGAATTAGGGATATGAACTTAGAAATTCATTTTGATGAAGGTTTTTTTTGGTGTTATGTGGTTGAAAATTGACATAACCTGGAGTGAAATGTGATTAGTTCGTGTAACTCCAGAAACTTGACCAGGCCCTTATTGTCATGAGTTATTTCTGCACGTCCGATGCTGTTTCCTCAGTCTACTCATACAGTCTCAATCGTTGCTCTTTCTGGTATTTCAACCTATCTCCCAGCTGTAATTGTTTATTTTCCCAATATTGCGATGTTTCCTCCTGTTTACCCCCGCCACCCCATTTTCCTCATTGGAAAAACCTTTAGCCAGAAATGTTGAGCTGCCACTCCTCATCCTGAAGCCATGTTTTGGTAACAGCCACTAAGTTACACTCCCACAGGTCTCTCTATTCATCACCTTTATTTCTTAGATTCCTTGAATTAAATTCTAAATAATTAGCCACTACCAAAACATTTACTGCTGTCTCCAGTGCCTAATGGACTAGTATACAAAACCTCTATCTTCTATATCCGATTTTGCCTTTTTAAGTCGTCGAGTTTATTGTCATATGGACAAGTACATGTACGCACAGGTGCAATGAAAAACTTCACAGCATCACAGGCACATACCATTAGAGAGACAACATTCACAAGAAAAACATGAATTATACAAAATTATAAAATAATTATTTTGAAACTGCTGTAGAGTTCCCTTCCTCCTATCAAGATAGTTTAAGTCTTCACGAATGGTTTGAGCTAATGTCATTTTAGGAAAATAAATTCTGGCTTTGAGATGCAGCCTGTTTGGTTTCTTGAAGCATTTCTCCTCTGCTTCAAGAATGTAAAGCCCTTCTTTCTACTTCATTTCTTCTGCTCATTGGCACTGACCTATTACCTGTACTCACTGGCACATGGCATAGGTAGTCATCCAGAATTACCATTCATGATATCATGTTCTTTAATCTACTTCCACACTTCCTGCTATCTCTCTACAAGGCTTCATCCTTTCTTCTACTTGTGTGGGTTGTACCCAAGTGACCTTAATCTCTAGTTGTTAATGCCCCTTCCTCAGAATATTCTGCAGGTGTTCCATGAGATCCTTTACCTTGGGAGGTAATATGCAACCTTGGGATCATGTTTGTGTCCACAGAAATGTTTATGTCCCCCTTGTTTTTGAATCCTGACCTGTCCATTCTACTCCCAGTCCATATAGTTGAGTCAACTACAGCACCATGGACTTCGGCTGCACAGTCTTGAAGAACTATCACCACCTTCAGAATTTAGGGTTATAGAATATGATGCACTCATTGGTGGGGGTAGAGTGGGTTCCTACACAATTTTCCTGTCCTCCTGGTCACCCTGGAAAAGATTCAATCTGTGGAATGTGCTATCCAGGTGGCACTCCTTGTGAATGCACTGTGGTGATGCCAGATGTTGTGTAAGATTCTCCATCCGGATCTTGAGCTCATCCGGTTGACAGCGCACTTTGTAAGTACGTTGACCAAGGCATGCGTTGTGTCTGTGGCAGGAGCTACATTTTGCTGGACTGGGGAACTCTGCCATGGTCCCCTTTATGAGAAGAAGAATTAAAAGTTCAGCTCCTCTCCCAGGTCAGCACTTGGCAAAAGATGCTGGAAATGCTTGGCGTGCAAGTTCATAGCTCCCTGAAACTGGTAACACAAGTAGAAGGTGTGGTAAAGAAGGGTACTGAATACTTGTCTTCATTGATAAGGGCATTGAGTATAAAAGTCGGGGAGTCATGTTGCAGTTGTATAAAACTTTGGTTAGGCCACATAAACTACTGTGTGTAATTCTGGTTGCTGCATTACAGGAAGGATGTGGAGGCTTTGGAGAGGGTGCAGTAGAGGTTCACCAGGATGTTGCCTGGAGTGGAGAGTATTAGCTGTAAGGAGAGGTTGAACAAACTTGGATTGGTTTCTCTGGGACATTGGCGGCTGAGGGGAGATGTGATAGAAGTATGTAAAATTATGAGAGGTTTAGATAGGGTATATAGTCACAGTTTTTGTTCCCAGGGTGGAAATGTTTAATACAAGAGGATATAGCTTTAAGGTGCGAGGGGGAAAATTCTAAGGAGATGTGTGCGGCAAGTTTGTTTTACACAGAGTAGGAAGTGCTTGGAACGTGCTGCCAGTGGGAATGGCAGAAGCAGATCCAATAGCAATGTTTAAGAGGTACTTTAGACAGGTACCTGAACAGGCAGGGAATGGAGGGATATAGACCATGTGAAGACAGATTGGATTAGTTTGGATTGGCAACAGACCTTGTGGGCCTAGGGGCCTATTCCTGTGCTGTATGTTCTATTTTCTAAATATTGTAAGGGTTTGCAGTGCAGCATTCTAAATATATACACAAAAATAGTATTGAGAGGTTTTAAAACAAATATGGGTTTTTAATGTGACAGATGTAAAGAGCATCTTTTCACTATGTGTTTATGAACGTCGGATAGTTCCTGAAAAATCCAGTCAGGAATTTTGAATCTGGTGAAAATGTGGAATTTGGTACCAGTTGGAGTGATTGAGGTGGATGGCTATGAAGGGGAAACCGGATGAAAGTACATGAGAAAAGGGGGAAAAGGATAGGGTATGTTGAATGGATGAGATTGTGAAGTGGAAGGAGGCTTATTTGAAAAATACACTGCCACAGAGTTGTTGGGTCAAAAAGCCTGATTTTGTTCTCTAAAATTTTATGTAATTCAATGTAAATTTGCAGCTTGTTTTTTTTTGTAACAGGTTGAAACGACCATTTGTTACAACATCAGAATGTATATTTGAGTTACCCAGTCTGACTCTACAAGCTACAAGGGCCCAGACTTTGTTGCTGCAAGCCATTTTACAGAGTTGGACACATAATCCAGGAGGATCAGTATCACCACCAGTAGATGAAGCTTTAATAAAGGACATCTTCAGACCTTCAGGTATGTTAGTTCAATGATGTTCTGAATAACTGTAACCTTGCTGCAATTTGTATCTCTGAACCTAGGGTATGTAGTTTAATAGATTTTTAAAAATAATTTTCTTTGCAGCCAAGTGTTGATGATTTGAATGCTGCTCATAGAGTCATCGAGATGTACAGCACAGAAACAAGCCCTTTGGCCCACCATTTCCATGCCGACCGTTTTGCTCGCCTACATTAATCCCATTTGCCCACATTGTCCATCTCTTTCTATGCCTTGCCTATTGAAATGCCTGTCTAAATGCCTCATAAACGGGATTGTATCTGACTCCACCATCTCCTCTGACAGCAAGTTCCAGATATCAACTGCTCTCTATGTTTTTAAAAAAAAGCCCTACCATTTACTGTATATGTCCTACCCCCTAGCTGACCTCCCAAAATGCATCATCTTGCACTAGTCGAACTAAATCCCAACTGCCAATGCTCCCTCCAACTTTCCACCTGATCTATATCTTACTGTAGCCTTAGACAACCTTTCTCACTGTCTAGAACACCACCAGCTTTTGTGTCATCTGCAGACTTACTAATCATACCTCCTACCTTCATATCCAAGCATATCACAAATAACAAGGGTACCAGCACCGTTCTCAGTAGCACACCACTGGTCACAAATGTCCAATCAGAAAAACACCCTTCCACCAATACCCTCTGCCTCTGATCACCAAGCCAATTTTGGATACAATTAGCCAGTTCATCTTGGATTGCATGTGCCAAACTTCTGTATCAGCCTTCCACGTGGGACCTTGTCACATTCCTTACTGAAGTCCATATAGACAGTGTCTACCACCTTACCTTCATCAATCTTTTCCCTTACTACATTGTCGCTTTGAATGATAAACAGTGTTCAGTCCAACAGCTCTGATTTTTGCCCGAACCCTGAATTTTTGCAACACCTGTACTTACCTTTAAAATTACTAATGGAAATAACTTTCCCAGAATATCATCCCAGATACTGATAATTCTGAGTGGAAAAAGCCTTCCACCTTTATAGATTCATGAGAGTTATACAGCGTGGAAACAGGGCTTTTCGCCCAACTCGTCCGTGCTGAACAACATGCATATCTATGCTAATGTTTAGGCTGGTGGATTGGAGTCAGTCAGTTGGGCTGTTTTATCTAGGATGGTGTTAAGCTTTGTTCTTACTTTCCTGCTCTCCCCTTGCCTAGTAGCTGCACTCGTCTAGGCAAGTAGTGAGTAAAAGGATAAGAAATAGGAGCAGGAGTAGACCACTCGGCCCCTCAAGCTTGCCCTGCTACTCAATATTATCATGGCTGCTCTGCTCCAAGCCTCACCTTCTCTTTAGTGCCAGTTCCCAATAGCCTTCAATTCCCTGATCTTTCAAAGTTTTTAAATTGTTCCATCATGATCCTGACTTGTGCCTTATTTGATAATGGAAAGGCTTTGGGGTGTCAGGAGGTCAGTCACTTGCCACAGAATACTCAGCCTCTGACTTGCCACTGTGTTTTCAGTATTTATGTTGGGCTACTCTCAGGATGTTAAAGGTGGGGCCTCGGCAATGATAATGTGACTGAAAATCAAGGTAGGTGGTTCGACTCTTTCTTGTCATTGGTAATTGCTTGGCACTGTTCTGACACAAATATTACCTGCCACATATCAACTTGTGCATGCATGATATCCAGGTCATACTGTATGTAGATGTGGATTGCTGCATGTTTTGAGGTGTTGTGAATGGAATTGAATATTGTGCAGTCATCAGTGAGCATTCTCTCTTCAGATCTGTGATGAAAAAAAGGTTATTGATGAAGTATATGAAGATGGTTGGCCAAGAATAGGGAATTCCTACAGCAATGACCTGAGGCTGTATGATTAACCTCTAACAAGGAATGATTCCAATCAAGATTACTTTGTTGATGATTGACAGTTGACTGCTTGGGCATTAAATAGTTGGATTAGGTTTGTCCTGTTTTGGCCGGACATACCTGGGCAATTTTCCACATTATTGGGTAGATGCAATGTTATACTTGTGCTGGAACAGCTAGGCTAGAGATGGGGTAGGTCTTTAATACTACTGTTTGGATGTTCCATTGTCTTTTCTGTATCCATTGCTGTCATTGCTTGATATCAGCAGTTGCTTGATATCACATGGAGTGAATCAGAGTGGCTATAGGTTGGCTTGACAAGGCTAATGTGGGACCTGCAGACTCTACCACAGAAGAGATGGGAGATACTGGAGGAGGCAGGCAGGTGGGTGGTGTACTCATGCTGTCATTTACAATGGGCTCTTGATGAACTGATGCGAAGATTTTCAGTGCTATCGCATGAGCCGATGAGTATATTATACTTTTGCAAGGAGGCTTTGAGAACCCTTGAATTGTTTGTCCTGTTCACCTTGTCATCTCTTGTCATGAGAAAGCTCAGTGCAAATGATGTGACTTGTGCATTCGTGCCAATGGAATCTAATTATGCTGGCGTTGTGCCCTGGGAGAGAACATTGATGTTGGTTTGCTTATTTTGCTACTGAATTTGTAGAGGCAGGATTAATGGTATCTCTGTAATAATCTGAGATGCTTGTTGTAGGCGGTTCTTATCTCCTGGCTGACCATGAGTTCTGTGTTGGATTTGAGATATTGATTTTTGGGTACACTTTTCCTCAGTGGCCTAAAGCTGTGCTGTCCAACTGAAGGGAATGGTGAATTTCATTAGTGTCTGCCTTCTTCGTAGGTGGCTCCTGAGATATGGGAATTGGTCCACATTTTCCATTGTCTCATTGTGGACATTTATTGTTGGAGAGTTGCGTTGTGCTGTGGAAGGAGATTGGTATTTGTTTCTTGCATATTGTTTAGGCTGTATTTCGTTGTATGCTTCAGTTAATGCATCAATGAAGATTTGGCCTCTAAATGTGCCCATGTGTAAATGTTGTCTGCGCACTGCAGCTGAATGATGAAGTTGGAATGACCTTGGTTCTGGAATGGAGGTTAAGTCTCCTATTTGTTCCATAATTTAGCTTCACTCCATTGGGAAGCTTATAGGAAGTGAGATGTCGTATTGCAGCGAGAAAGATTGAGAGAAGTGTCGGCTTATACCTTTGGTGGACATTACAGCTTTGGCGATGGCAATCAGTTATTCAAATTTATCCTTCAGTGAAGCATCACTTAGAAGGTGGTGCATGTAATTCAATCTATAGTTATGTAGCTGCACATCTAAGAAAAACCTGTTCTTGAAATATGTGCTGTATTCAGAAAGAATATCGCGGTATTTTAGATAAAATCTGAACATGGAACATAGAACATAGAAAACCTACAGCACAATTCAGGCCCTTCAGCCCACAAAGCTGTGCTGGACATGTCCCTACCTTAGAAAGTACTAGGCTTACCCATAGCCCTCTATTTTTCTCAGCTCCATGTACCTATCCAAAAGCGTCTTAAAAGACCCTATCATATCCGCCTCTACCACCATTGCTGGCGGCCCATTCCATGCACTCACCACTCTCCGAGTAAAAAAAAAACTTACCCCTGACACCTCCTCTGTACCTACTCCCCAGTACCTTAAACCTATGTTCTCTTGTGGCCACCATTTCAGCCTTGGGAAAAAGCCTCTGACTGTCCACACGATCAATGCCTCTCATCATCTTATATACCTCATGTTATACAACATGTTACAGGAAGTGTTTTTCTCCAGAATTTTTTCACACAGGGTGGTTGTAGTTTGGAATGTGGTGGAGGCAGATACTCTTGCAACACTTAAGGAGCATCCAGATAAGTACTTGAATTGCCAAGGCATAGAAAGCGACCTAAGGGGGGGGGTAAATGGTATTAGTGTAGTTAGGTTCCATGGGCAGTATGGACATACAGGATCAAAGAGTTTTCTTCTGTTTTATACACTTAATGACTACAGTCTATTCATTTTTAATGTCATGCTTTTGAATTCAGGTAAACATTATGTCAAGAGTAATTTAAACTTTCGGCAACTACAGATTTTTTTGATTTTCATTTTGCTGGGAGTAAATGAATAATATTTCCTTTGAAAATTTCACAGATCTAATTGGAAGAAAATTCAGTTCTAAGTTTAGGATTGTGCATTTAAATATGATTAAACAGACATTTTCACTAACAATATCTGACTTTCCGTGAACCACCACTATGTTACCAATATTAAGTTAATGACAGATTCTTTACTGTTGTGCCAAATTTAACTGTTAGATTTTTGTTTGAACATAAACAACCATGGCAATCAGGGACAGAATCATCATCTTAGACAGTTCCTCAGGGTTAAAGATGAGTTGCTTCCATTCTGCTTCATGAGCTTTGAGTGGCTGATGACACCAGTGTGGGATCTGCAGACTCTGCCACAGGTGAAGCAGGAGGTGCTTGATAGGGTGGGTTGTAGAGGAGGTGGCATGCACCATCTTCCTCTTTTTCTGGGTCTCAATATGCTCCCGATGAAGAGACTTGACGTTCTCGGTGTGAACCCATGTGTCCCATCTCCATTTTGAGCAGTCAATGGGTAGCGATTCCCAAGAATCAGTGAGGATGTTTTTTCAAAGAGGCTTTGAAAACATCCTTAAAGCATTTCCTCTCTCGTCCTTGTAATCTTTTGCCATGATAGAGCTTGGAATAGAGAGTCTATTTCAGGAGTATGGTGTTGGACATACAATTGATGTGGCCTACCCATTGTAACCAGCTGGGTGTAGTTGGAACCTTGAAGTGGAAGATGGAGGAAGTAGGTAAGTCATCTGATGTTGGTGACTTAGATACTTTAAATTCAATGAACTGCTCTAGTGCCTTGTTGCTATCAATTTTTTTTAAACCTATCTAGGTTCTCAACTATCTCTTCATTACTTCGGAAGCACCACCTTGGTGTTGATGGATGCAAAATACTTATTTAGTACCTTAACAGTTCCCTAAGCATCCATGTATAGGTACCCATTTTTGACCTCAATCGGCCCTACTCCTCCGTACCATTTATATTCCTATAAAACACCTTTCTACTCCCATTTTTGTTGCTCCCTCTGCCACTTTCTTAATTTTCACTTCTTATTCTTTTGTAATCTGGTTCTTGAGATTGGATTATTATTGTCACACGTACAGTGAAAACCTTTGTTTTGCATGCCAACCATACAGATTATTTCATTACAAAGGTGCATTGAGGTAATACAAAGGAAAACAATAACAGAATGCAGAATAAAGTGTTACAGTTACAGAGAAAGTGCAGTGCAGGTCGACGATAAGGTGCAAGGCCATGACGAGGCAGATTGTGAGGTCATGAGTCCACTTTATCGTACCAGGGACTGCTCAGGATAGAAGCTATCCTTGAGCCAGGTGGTATGTTTTCAGGCTTTGATATCTTTCTGCCTGATGGGAGGGGGGAGAAGAGAGAATTGTCCGGGGTGTGTGGGGTCTTTGATTATGCTGGATGCTTTACCGAGGCAGTGAGAAGTGTAAGCAGAGTCCATGGAGGGGAGGCTGGTTTCCGTAATATGCTGGGCTGTGTCCACAACTCTCTGCAGTTTCTTGTGGTCTTGGGCGGAGCAGTTGCCGTACCAAGCCGTGATGCACCTGAATAGGATGCTTTCTGTGGTCCATTTGTAAAAAATTAGCGAGGGTCAAAGGGGACATGCCGAATTTCTTTAGCCTCCTGAGGAAGTAGAGGTGCTGGTGCGCTTTCTTGACCGTGGTGTCTATGTGCCGTTATTCTTGCTGTTATTTACAACTTGACACATCGTACGTAGCCTTTCTTTGCTTCATTGTTCTCTGTACTTCCTTTGCCATCTGATTTGGAACACGATTAATATATCACTTGGAGGAAAATGGATTTATTTGTTCATCTTTACGGAATGTGCCTCCACCATACTGGGCTTGAGGTCTTGATCTTTAAATGCTCCTTTTGTCAGATGTCTAAAGGCTTTGCTGGCGCACTGGAGGCCGTGTGAATTCCATCATAGATGTCTGCCTGTGCCAAGAGGTAGCTTCTAAGATATGGGAAGTGGTCCATATTTCGGACCTTTATTTACCAAAGGATGTGCAGGGGGTACAGATTGGGAGGGGACCTTAGTATTGTGTGTGTTTGGTAAAAGGCCAATTCTGTTGCATCTTTCAGTGAATGTACTGAGGATGACCTGGTGTTTGGCCTTCAAATGTCTGCATATGTAAGCAGCTTCTGCGTACTATTGCTTAATGACTGAAGTAAGAGTAGCTGTGGTTCTGGAGTGGTGGGAATGTAGTTGAATAGCTTCCAGTTTATCCAGGGATTAGCTCCACTGATAGTTTCCGGTCATAATTGAAGTGTGAGTTGCCCCCATAGGGTGAGGCTGACTTTGTCTCTATTGGGGAAAGATGCACAGGAGCCCAACAGTCTGGCTGCAGTACATCAGGAGGCTGCATTCTGTCAACATCAGACAGTATCTGGCAGGTGGCTGCATCCTTCCAAAGCTTTTGATGGAGGCCCATGTGGGATCTCTGCCAAACCATGCGGACTGGGCTGGGGCAGAAGTTCCTTGAATGGTTTCTGTCGCTGTTGAGTGGTCAACTGAAAACTTCCCCGATGTTTCACCCAACAACATTGAACGGACAGTAAACTTTTCCTGAGGTTTTTCTCAAGGCTAGAGAGCAGGGGCAGATGGAGAGTGAAGGAGGTTTGTTTGGAGAAGAGTTTAATAATATTGAAAGTGAGGATCAGTCCAAATTTCCAGCAGGTTATTTTGATCCAACAGATGTTTTAATCCATCTAATATACATATATGCCTGGTTTTATTTTACTGCTTTGTTTTGTGAAATAAACCACCCATTCTTTCAAAGATGACCAAGTGTGCTGCAGTGTAATGAGCCGTTTCAGAAATTGCCAAAAAGACATTTCATACCATTTAATTGGAGAATATTGGCGGGTTTTGGCAGATGCTCAAAGTCTTTCTTTTTATTATTTCATTAGTTTGCAGCAGTAGGATTTTTTTGTTCAAAGCCACATGTCTTCAATTTGCTGTGTATTGGGATGTTGGTTGAGAGGTGTCATTGAGTGAACTGCAGGTGCAAATGCCTTCTGTTTAATTTGGAAATAATTGTGAAATAGGTCAGCCATCAGTCGTACTTCAGAGCTAGAGGGAAAAAATGATAGAAACTGCTGCTGGGTTTGAGCTGAAACTCTCTGTGCATTATGTCCAATTTGCTGATCCCTCTTGTCTTTGCTGACCTCTACTTGCTTTTGATTCCACTGTTCCTCAAATGTAAAATCCTCATTCTACTCTTTGTGCTTACAGCTCCCTTAATCCCTCCATTACTGGCTATTGTGCACCTGCTGCTTCTGGCTCCAGTGTTGATGGCTGTCCTTGTAACTGCTTTGGCACCAGTCTGTAAAATTCCTTCCTTCAATTTTCATCCTACTCAGATTTTCTTCTCCTCTAACTCATTGCACAGGTTCTCCTAATTGCTTTTTAACATATTATTATACCCCTGTCAAGCATCTTAGGGCCTTGGGAAGTCATGTTGCAGGTGTATAAAACTTTGGTTACGCTACATTTGCAGTATTGAGTGCAATTCTGGTTGCCACATTACAGGAAGGATGTGGCGGCTTTGGAGAGGGTGCAGAAGAGGTTTGCCAGGATGTTGCCTGGATTAGAGAGTATTGACCAGAAGGAGAGGTTGGATAAACTTGCATTGTTTTCTCTGGACCACTGGAGACCAAACGGTGACAAGTATATAAAACTCAGAGAGGCATAAACAGGGTCGATTGTCAGAGTTTCTTTTCCCACGGTGGAAGTATCAAATGCAAGAGGGCATAGCTTTAAGATGAGAGGGGAAAAGTTTAAAGGAGAGTTACAATGCAAGCTTTTTTACACAGAGAGTGGTAGGTGCCTGGAATGGGCTGCTGGAGAGGTGGTGGAAGCAAATATGACAGTAATGTTTGAACTTGACAGCATTTGAACAGGCATGTGAACAGGCAGGGAACAGAGGGATAGAATCAGAATCAGGTTTATTATTACTGACATGTGTCATAAAATTTGTTTAGTGGCAGCAGTGCAGTACAGATATGGATCTTATGCAGGCAGACGGGATTAGTTAGATTGGCATAGTCAGCGCAGATATAGTGAGCTGAAGGGCCTGTTCCTGTGATGTTCTCTCATAGAGCCGTAGAGCGCAGAAACAGGCCCTTTGGCCCAACTTGTCTGTGCTGACCAAGGTGCCTAACTGAGCTAGTTCCGTTTGCCTGTGTTTGGCCCAGACTCCTCTTAGCCTTTCCTATCTATGTACTTGTCCAAATGTCTTTCAAATGTTCGATATTCCTTGATTATTTAAGTGAAAATTTATTATTGGCTTTCCACTCCAGTTTTGCTTTCATTGGTTCGCACCGAATATTCTGGGCTGAATTTGACTGGCCTGACTGACTGTCTAGATTCACCATCCACAGCTTCCCCATGCTTGTCCAGGTCCATCATGGAGAGCCTATCTTGCTGATACAAGCTAGCCTAGATTCTAATGGCAGGGTCTGACTGGTGGCAGGCCTTCAACACTGCACCGGTGGAGTCTAGCCCCTGACGCACCCAAACAATTTGACAGCTAGCAATCACTTTTAAAGGCTCTCTGCCGGAATCCACGCAGCATTTATAATCCAGTAATCTTTACAGAGACATCATTGCAAAATGACCAATGTTGTGAATTAAATATTCCAGAACAATTTTAAAACTGAAAGGCAAACTGGAAAACAAGGACTCATTGAGGGAACAAGCTATTTTAGATTGTGTCTTGTGAAAGGAAAAAGCGTAATCAATAAAGTGATTTGTAAGGGACCTCTGGGAAGAGTGACCGTAATATTATGGAATTTTATTTAAAAATTGAAAGTGATTTGGTTAAATCTGAAACAAGGGTTGTGGTGTGAGTTGGTGATAATGCATCAGAAAACTGCGTTAAAAGCCATTACAGTAAATAATCAATGGCTCACATTTAAAGAATTAGTACAAGGTTATATATCCCTTTAAAGCAAATAAAAAGGTCCAGTTGTGTCTATCAGGAGAAATTGAAATCACCACCAGCTCAAATATTGCCAAGAAAGCAGTAAGACGAAGCATTTCAGAATTCATCAAAGGAGAACCAAGGCATTGAATTAAAATAGGAGAGTAAGTTAGTGAGAAGCATAAAAAGACAGGAGGAGTTTCTATAGCTTTGTAAGAAGGAAAAGAGGAGCTAAAATTAGCCTGGGTCCCGTAGAGACTGAGACAGGAGAAATTATATCGGTGAGTGAGGAACTGGCAGAGAAATTAAGCAAATATTTTGCATTTGTTTTGACGGACAGAGATAGAAAACCTGGAAATAGTGGAGAACTAATCTAGAGGGAACAGAGGGCTCAAAGAAATTAACATGAGTAAAAAAAAATTTAGGATTGAAGACATGAAGGGCGATAAATCCCCAGGACGTAGTAATTTGGATCCTAGGAGGTGACTTTGTAGATAATGGAGGAACTAGTTGATTTCAAAATTCCATAGTTTCTAGTACAGTTCGGGCAGTTGGAAGACAGCAAATGTAATCCCGCTTATTAAGCAATGAGATAAAGATAAAACATGGGACTGTAGAACAGTAAGCCTGACATCCAGTGGTGGGAAAAAGTCAGAATCTATTTTCAAGGAAGTGGTAATTTGGCACTTGGAAAATAATAAGATTAGATAGAGTCATTACATAGAATATAGAACATGGTACAGCACAGGAACTGGCCCTTTGGCTCACAATGTCAGCGCCGATCATGATATCAAATTAAACTAATTCTCTTCTGTCTGTACATGATCCATATCCCTCCATTCCCTGCATATTCATGTGTCTGTCTAACAGCCTCTTAAACACCTCTATGGTATCTGCTTCCACTACTCCCCCCAGCAGCCCATTCCAGACACCCACCGCTCTCTGTGTAAAAAAGAAACTTGCCCCACACATCTCCTTTAAACTTGTCCCCTCTCACCTCAGATGTATGTCCTGTAGTACTTGATATTTCTACCCTGGGGAAAAAATTTCTGACTGATTACCTTATCTATGCTTCCCACAACCTTTTAAACTTCTATCAGGTCTCCCCTCAGCCTCCGCGCTTCAGAGAAAACGACCCAAGTTTGTCCAACCTCTCCTTGTAGCTCATGCCCTCTAATCCAGGCAGCATCCTGGTAAACCTCTTCTACACACTCTTCAAAGCCTCTATATCCTTCCTGCAATGGGGTGACCAGAATTGCACAGTATACTCCAAGTGCGGCTGAACCAAAGTTTTATATAGTCATTGTAGAATTTAGAAAGGGAAGTCATGTTTGACAATCTATTAGAGTTTTTTGATATGGTAACTGGCAGAATAAATCAGGGCGAACAGGTATTTGGACTTTCAGAAGGTCTTTGATAAGATACCCCACAAAAGATTATTGAACATAATTAAAGTGCACACTTTTGGGGCTAACTTATTGAGGTGGATTGAGGATTGGTTGGCAGACAAAGGAGAGAATAGGAGTAAATGGATCATTTCCGGGCTGGGAATCTGTGATTTATGGGATTCCACAGGGATTGGTGCTGGAGTGCCAGTTCACAATCTAGACTAATAGAGTTGTACAGCATAGAAACAACCCCTTCGGCCCAGCACGTCTATGGCAACTGTCATTCGTACCTATACTCATCCCATTTGCCTGCCTTCATTCCATATCCTGCCATGTCTTGCTTATTCAGGTACCTGTCCAGATACTACTTAAATGTTGTTACTGTTCCTGCCTCCACCACCTCCTCTGGCAGCTCATTCCAGATACCAACTACTCTTTGTGTGAAAAATTGACCCATTAGAATCCCTTTAGCTTCCTCCCTCTCACTATAAACCCAAGTCCTTGAGTTTTAGACACCTCTACCAATCTATGCCTCTCATAATTTTCTATATCTCTATCTTGTTGCACTTCAGCTTCCTTTGTTCCAACGAAAACAGACCCAGTCTATCCAATCTCTCATTATAACTCAAGCCCTCCATTCCAGGCAACATCTTTGTGAATCTTTTCTGCATCGTCTCTGGCTTAATCACATCTCTTCTATAGTGTGGTGACCAGAACTGCACACTACGCTTCCAGAATCAGAATCAGGTTTATTATCACTGACATATGGCATGAAATTTGTTGTTTTGAGGCAGCAGTACAATGCAAGACATAAAGGCATAAAAATTACTATAAGTTACAAAAATATAGTGCAAAAGAGGATAAAGTTCATGGATTGTTCAGAAATCTGATGGCGGAGGGGAAGAAGTTGTTACTGAAACATTGAGTTTGGGTCTTCAGGCTCCTCTACCTCCTCCCTGATGGTAGTAACATGAAGAGGGCATGTCCTGGATGGTGAGGGCCCTTGATGATGGATGCTGCCCTCTTGAGACACTACCTCTTGAAGATGCCCTCTATGGCAGGGAGGGTTGTGCCCGTGATGGAGCTGGCTGAGTCTACAACCCTCTGGAGCCTCTTGCAATCCTGTGCATTGGAGCCTCCATTGATGCTTACCCTGGTTAACCAACTTAGGTAAGGTGAATAACCACACAAAGTCTAATTAATTCAAACTACTCAGAACTTCAATGTATCAACTTATTATAGTAAATGCAAATAGCCACCTAATTCCTGAATTCTTCTGTTCCTTTTGGACCAATACTCACCCAAACTCATTTTCACTGAAATAGGGGATCTCCTGTTGGCCAGCCAACTGCTCCTTCTTCTCCTTGCCCCAGGCACAGTGGTCGTCCTTGTGATAGTTGGTCTCCCCAGAGTCCTCACTTGTCAGTCTCCTGAGTCCTCGCTCTACCTCCGAAATCCTTCATTGTTATACTTTTTTCTTATCAGTTCTGAGGCGTTCCACTTTGGTACTTTGATTCTGTTGGCTCTGATTCATTAGGCCAACCTGTGTCCACCCCTCATTGGCTCTGGTCCAAGGCTGTAGGTGGCACCACCTCACCACATACCTCTGATGTCATTTCTTCATTTTTTTGCTGAATCAGGCCACTTCACACTAATTACAGCTAATTCAAGTCAGACACTGGCCTCAGGCCACTCTAGTTCACGGACACAGACTACTCCTCTTATAAGCCCGTTTTCTTCTGCCTTATCAAAGAGCATCCCACAAATCATTTCTTATTTGGAAATGACCTCCAATTCTCCGATTTAGCAGATTATCAGTAGGGCCCTTCGTTATGTCCACTTCCAAGTACTTCAATCCAAAAAGAGTTAACTCAGGAAACGACAGCCTCTACTTCTTCTGCCACCCAGTGAGAACTAAGACATTTATTTTGTCTACTCATCCACTGCCCTTGACTTGTTTCAGATATCTGTTCTGTGGATTTTTAATTTCTTCAGGCTAACACAGGCGGTGATGCAACCAGTCAGAATGCTGACCATCGTATCTGTAGAAATTTGCAAAGGTCTTTGGTGGCTTACCAAATCTCCTCAAAGTCATAATGATATACAGCTGCTGGCGTGCCTTTGTGACTGCATCAATGTGTTGGGCCCAGGATAGATCCTCTGAGATGTTGACACCCAGGAACTTCAAGCTGCTCACCCTTTCCACCACTGAGCCCACAATGAAGACTGATGTGTGTTCTCCCGATTTCCCCTTCCCGAAGTCAACAATCGATTCCTTGGTCTTGCTGACGTTGAGTGCGAGGTTGTTGTTGCGACACCACTCAACCAGCCGATCTATCTCACTCCTGTACATCTCATCGCCACTGAGATTCTGCCAACAGCAGTGGTGGCATCTGCGAATTCATAGATGGTGTTTCAGTTGTGCCTAGCCACAGTCGTGAGTGTAGAGAGAGTAGAGCAGTGGGCTAAGCACACATCCTTGAGGTGCACCTGTGTTGATTGTCAGTGAGGAAGAGATGTTACGACCGATCCGCAGCGACTGTGGTCTCCTGATAAGGAGATTGAGGATCCAGTTGGAGGGGGAAGTACAGAGGCCCAGGTTTTGAAGCTTATTGATTACTGATGAGGGGATGACACCTGTGGAGTCTAGCCCCTGAAGGATCTGAACGATTTATAGAGTCATAGGGTACTACAGAAACAGGCCCTTCGGCCCATCTAGTCCATGCCAACCTGACCCTCTGCCTAGTCCCATCGACCTGCACCTGGACCATATCCCTCCAAATCCCTCTTATCCATGTATCTATCCAAACCTCTCTTAACTGTTACAGTTGAACCCACATCTACCACTTCTGTTGACAACTCGTTCCACACTCGTACCAGCCTCTGAGTGAAGTAGTTCCCCCTCAGATTCCCCTTCTCTGTTTCACCTTTCACCCTAAACCTATGTCCTCTAGTTCTAGTCTCACCCAACCTTATGGGAAAAGTCCACATGCATTCGCCCTATCTATACCCCTCATAATTTTGTATACCTCTAAGATCTCCCCTCATTCTCCTGCGCTCCAGGGAATAAAGTTCTAACCTATTCAACCTTGCCCTATAACTCAGGTCCTCGAGTCCCGGTAACATACTCGTAAATTTTCTCTGAACCCTTTCAAGCCTATTGATATCTTTTCCTGTAGAAAGGTGACCAGAACTGCACACAATACTCCAAATTCAGCCTCACCAACATCTTGTACAATTTCAACATAACATCACAACTCCTGTACTCAATGCCCTGATTTAGGAAGGCCAAAGTGCTGAAAGCTCTCTGTACGACCCTATTCAAGGAACTATGGACCTGTATTCCCAGGTTCCTTTGTTCTACTGAACACCTCAGAGCCCTACCATTCATTGTACAAGTCTTACCCTGGTTCGTCCTCCCAAAATGCAACACCTCACACTTGTCCGCATTAAATTCCATCAGCCATTTTTCTAGCTGGTCAAGATCACACTGCAAGCTTTGATAGCCTTCCTCGCTGTCCACTATGCCCCCAATCTTGGTGTCTAGACTTAACAGCTTGATTTGACAGCTTGGAATCATTTTTGAATGCTCATTATCTGAATCCACGTAGGATTCATAATCTAATAGTCTATACAGAGACTTAATTTCGAAGTAATCAATGTTGTGAATTAAATATTCCAGGATAATTTTAAAAGCAAAGGGCAAAATGGATAAAGGAGGAATCAATGTGGGAACAAACTATTTTGGATAATGAGAAAGCATAATCAATAACCTGACTTTAGGGAGGAGTGACCATAATATTATTGCTATTAATAAAAGTCACTTTATAAGTGACTCTTATTTAAAAATTGAATGTTTTTTGAGTCACTCTGAAACAAGGTTCTAAAGGCATATGGTGTGAGTTGGTGATAGTAGCTTGGAAAACTGGAGTGGCAGCTGTTCACAATCTAGAGTCATAGAGTTGTACAGCATGAATACAGGTCCTTTGTCCCTCTGTGTCTGTGCCGACCATCATGTCTAATTATACTAATCCAATTTGCCTGCATTAATTCCATAGCCCTCTATGCTTTGCTCATTCATGTATCTGTCCAGATGCCTCTTAAAAATCCTGTCTTCCTACCTCAAAAAAGAGTGCAGTGAAGGTACACCAGGGTTTGTATTTCTTGGGTTTGGTTTATGAGGAGATATTAAGTGGATTGGGCCAATGCTCTAATATAAAATAAAAATGGGAAATGAGGGAAACTGACAGTAGCAGCAACCCAGGTTCATTCCTAACCTCCAGTGCTGTTTCTGTGGATTTTGCACGGTATCATTATGAACACATGAATTTTCGGTGGATGCTATGGTTTCCTCCCACATCTCAAAAGGTGCGAGTTGGTGGGTTAATTCCACGATGTTGTCCCTGTTATGTATATGAGTTGGTGAGATAGAACCTGGGGGAGTTCGTGGAAATGTGGGGAGAATAAAATGGGATTAGTGTCAGATTGATGTAATTGGGTGCTTGATGATTGGCAAGGACTCGTTGGGTCAAGTTTCTGTGCTGTATGACTCTGATTCTATGACTCTGGCTCTGTGATACTCAGCAGGTCAGGCAATTTCTTTGGAAAGAGAAACAGAGCTAAGGTTGAAGATCCTGTGTCAGAACTGGAAAAGAGAGAAAACAAGTTGGTTTTAAGTTACAGAGAGGGTGGAGGAGGGATGGACAGGAGAAAGGGAATGACGGATTGGTTGAAGCCAGGGTTGCTATGGTGATAAGCCATCTAGTTGATTCAGAATAGTTAGAGAGCAACAGAGAGAAAATAAACAGGATCATGTCAAAGCTGTGAGATGCAGAGCTGTAGGGAATCCCCAACAGACCAGTTCGTGTGGGTTAAAATTATAGATTTTCCCAGTTCTGGTAAAGTATCTGTGATCTACACTGTTCCTCTTTCCACAGATGCTGCCTGACCTTGTGAACGTTTCCAATGTCTTCTGTTTTTATATCATGAGCTGACGTACTCTTGAGTTTAGAAGATTAAGAAGTGATTGAAATACTCAAAATTCTTGCAGATTGACAGGAGTTAGATGCAAAGTTGATGCTTTCCTTGGGTAAGGAATCAGTGGTCAAGGTCTCAAAATAAGGGGCTGGCAACTCAGAATAGAGATGAGGGGATATTTCTTCACCCAGAGAGTAAAATACTGTCCAGAAGCTTGGTCATTGTATGTGTATTCAAGACTGAAGTGTGCATATTTTTGGACATTAAGGTAATTTAGTTAGTGCAGGAAAGTGGCACTAAGGTGAAGGATCATCTATAATCTTACTTGATGGTGGAGCAAGCACAAAATGGTGATTGGCTTATTCTTGCTTCTATTTTGTATGTTCTTAGAGCCTTGTTCTCACCTTTTCTGGCTTTCAAAGCTGTGAGGGTCACTAATCAGATTTTAAATATCTTTGGCAAATGGATATTTAAAATTGCATTAAAATTAAGTAAATAATTAAGGAAAATTTAAAAAAAAGTAGTGTATCCTCACATCATGGAGGGGTTACATTCCTAGAAAACTGTTTTGCGATTTTCTGCAATGCACATACTTTTTTCCCATTGAATCCCATATTATAAGTGGAGATGCATTCCTACGGGAAGCTTTTCTTCCAACAGTAATGCCTCACGGGTGTAAGGCCTATAGGCGAGGGAATTCTGATTGTTGTATAGGCAGAAGCGAAAGGGTTATTATTTTAATTGACTATAAATGGATGTTACATTGTTTGATAAATTATCCTTGGACAAGTATCAATAGAAGATTGCCCTATCAGTTTCCAAAGCACATCTCTTGTGGAATCCCGCTGTGAACCAGCAGCCAGTGATTGTTGTGCATGTATCAATAGAAGAGATTGACTTGTCAGTTTCCAAAGCAAATCTCTTAAGTGGCCTCCTGCCATGAACTGGCAGCCTGTCATTGTTGTCCTTGGTAAACTAGTTCAGTTCTCTGTTTCCCTTTTGTGTTTAGTAATTTATTTTTCACATAAATTCCATAAGGATGAATTTTTATTCCATATTGCAAATTTTTAGTAGTGGTTTATGAATTCCATAAGGCAAATTTCCCAAACTGTCATAATGTGGGGTACACTGTATTTAATAAAGATAAATAAACTGAACTAAATACTTCAAAAACATATTAACCTGAACTAAAATATATTTTTTAAGGAAGTGGAACATCTTCCCCTTCATTTTACATTCACAATGTTATTAAGGGGGTCATTGATACTGCGTCAACTCAAACCTGCCACAGCATCTGAGGTGTGATTCCTCATGTAGTCCAGCAATGGTATTGGTTTATTATTGTCAGATGTATCGAGACGCTTAGTTTTGCAAGCCATCCATGCAGATCATTTCAAAACATAAGTACTTTGAGATAGTACAAGGGAAAATCACTAACAGAATGCAAGAATATAGTGCTACAGTTATGGAGAAAGTGCAGTGCAGGTAGACAATAAGGCCATGATGAGGTAGATTGTGAGGTCAAAAGTTCTTTAATGTACAAGAGGTCTGTTTGAGAGTCTTGTAACAGTGAGATGGAAGCTGTCCTTGAGCCTGGTGGTACGTGCTTTCAGGCTTTTGTATCTTCTGCCCAATGGGAGAAGGGAGAAGAGAAATATCCAGGGTGGGAGGGGCTATTGATTATGTTGACTGCTTTTCTGAGGCAGCGAGAAGTATAGATGTCCATTGGTGAGGGGAGAGAATGCAGAAAACTGACAGATTTAGCTCTTGTGCTGAATCTATTAGTTTGTGATTACCAGGTCTGAGAGCACATGCCTGGAAGTACCTGGGCTAGCTTCCATTTAAGCAGGTGAATACTGGCAGTTCTGTTTGAGCTGATAATTCTTATTAAGGCCACATCATTTTGCTCTCCAGGCATGTGCTGTATATTAGTGGGAGGTGTAGTAATGAATTTCAGAGGTAGAGTGCAAAATGCCACTACCACTTTATCGTAAGTATTTCTCTGATGACTGTCATCAGCAATGTTGCTGTTCAGAAGTAATTGTGCTTGGCTTTAGGATGTGGATCCTGACTGTTTAAACTGAGTCTCTGAAGGCTTAGTTAAGGATATCGCACACTGAACTTGTGATGATTTAATCCATTTCAATGGGCAAGCCTGTATGGGAACAATGCTTTAATAATTATTTGTGTGTTTAGAAATCTGTGGTTTGCATGCATGACATTTTGAACTTCATAGTTTTCACATGAAATTTCCTCCAATTTCGTGATTTATGTCGTACAGAATTGCTATTCTAAATATTGCTTTATTAATGCATCCATGTCAGTGCCTGTTGTCCTATAGTATTTCCATCAGAATCATTGTACAGTGTTGCACTATAAATGTTCTATTCAAGAAGCAGTAGGGCAAGGAAGAATTGAGATGTCTGATATTTAACTACCTAATAGTGTTGTATGGGCTCTTGTGTTTATCGTCATTTTTATTCAGAATAAATTGCTCAACGTGACTGGGCTGCCTTGCTCTCCTGATCTGTTGGCAAGAGGAGTGAGCATGGATAGGATCAAGCTCTTCGTCACGCTGGTGAATTAAATTGGGTATTTGTATTATAATGGATTCTGAGCCACCTTTTGTATCCTTGTAAACATTAATATAAACATTTTACCTTCTAGAAAGGCTCATCTTTTGTTAATCTCCCACTTCCACATTGGTAGCGCTGCATGCAACCAGTAAAAAATTGAGAAACAATGAAATACATAAATATGAGCATGTGATTTTACTATTTTAACTCATTGTATTTTATATTGGTATTGGTTTATTATTGTCACTTGCACCGAGGTACAGTGAAAAACTTGTCTTGCACACCGATCGTACAGGTCAATTTATTACACAGTGCAGTTACATTGAGTTAGTACAGAGTGCATTGAGGTAGTACAGGTAAAAACAATAACAGTACAGAGTAAAGTGTCACAGCTACAGAGAAAGTGCAGTGCAATAGGGTGCAAGGTCAGGTAAATCGTGAGGTCATAGTCCATCTCATTGTATAAGGGAACTGTTCAATAGTCTTATCACAGTAGGATAGAAGCTGTCCTTTTGACTGGTGGTACGTGCCCTCAGGCTCCTGTATCTTCTACCCGATGGAAGAGGAGAGAAGAGAGAATGTCCCGGGTGGGTGGGGTCTTTAGCAGGCAGAATTAAACATTTTGCAGTGTGTATTGACATTACTCAATCTCTGAGAATCTATTGGTCTGAGAAGGTATTTGTCTAAACGCAACTGTATCCAAGTATTGGTATTGGTTTATTATTGTTACTTGTACGGAGGTACAGTGAAAAACTTGTCTTACATGAGTAGATTAGCATTGGAGTGTGGTAAAACTAAAAGTGAGTCTTAAAACCTCGGAAGAAAACTTTTGTCAACTTTTCTGTTCCCAATTTGTCCTCCCCTCTTTAATGTTCCAGTTTCTCAAGCCAAATAATTTGGGGAGAGAGGTTAAGGGCATTTTATGACTAATCTGCAAGAAATCAAGAGCAGTCTTGGCAGTAAGTTTGTAAGCTCCCTTAAGTATCCCCTCTTGATTTGTCTCATTAGCTTTCTAACTTGTAAGCACGAGATGAGTATGAACTGATAAAGATTTTTGCTGGGGTGAGACATAGCACAGTAAAGCATAACAATGCTGACAAAATACAAAATCTCTTCAGTTTTCTTTCAAATGGACAGTTTTGGCACTCTTTCATCTTCAAACAAGCTTTGTGTTATATATGTTTGCTAAATACCTCCTCCCTTTCTTAAATAACTGCTGCTTCCATGAGTGGTAGAAAAAAAATGCATTTAATTGGGGGAATTTTACATGATTATGTAAGTACAGCTGTGCAAGAGATATTGTGGATGTTTTGTACTCTCCCTGCAATCCTCACTTTTCAATGTATTGAGGATAAATGGATTGTTAATTCTTCCTATTACAGGCAGGTAATGAATGGATAAATTTGAGTAAGACTGCGTCAGTTTCTTGTTTCCTCTTAAAACCTGTTTTCTTTCAAATTCAAGTAGTTGACCCTTAAGTACCACCACTTTGATTTGTTTTGTCATCTTTCCAACTCATTTTGGCTTGTTGACCAACTGCTCAATGAGATTGGCATTTCATCAAAGACCAATTTCAAAACAAGAGTCAATCTAAATAGCTTCTTATTAGGTGAGTCATTGGTCAGCATGAGAATCTGTCTTCACACATTGATACAAATTCCACTGGCATAGGCATGCCACCTACATTCACTCATCTCCTGAACTGATCTGGTTTGGATGCAAGCAACCAAACTTGCTGTTCCAGACCAACCTGAAATCCAGCAATGAGTCCCTGAGCACTAGTCGGATCCTGAATGATGCAGCGGAGAAGCCTTAATCTTGAAATACCCCTGAAGGTCTTTGACAACTGGCAAAACCCAGCCCCACCCTTTGCTGGCTGACAAAGCTTGGGTATTTAAATATTTTTGAATGTCTCTGACATGTAGGGACTTCCAAAAATTATCGAAAATGAAATGAAGAAATGATAATCAAAAAAAAAGAATTAGAACACTTAATAGTACTTTAAAATAATTAAAACATTAAATGAATCACACAAAATTAAGAGAAAACATTAACTTTTTGCCTTTGTACCACACAGCCTTACAATCTCCATTGAAATCGGTGTGCAAAATAACTTTTGTTTTGGCAAAGATTCTAAATAGGAAAAATCCAAACGTTTTGAATGTGATGTTAACTCATAAACTGCATTTAATTTTGTATAACTTTGTGATGGTGTAAGCTTTAAAACACAACTGTGATCCAGTGATCAGCAAAGCTTATTTAAAAGTTCTAAGTGATACTTGAACCCACAACCTTTCTTTTTGAATGTAATGACCCATGGCAAATATAAGGTCATGCCTAGACCTACAAAACATTGATGTTTGCTCTCCCAGATGTGTAGTTATTCCTCAAATTATCACAGCACAAATTCAATTTTCAAAATTTCCACCATTTCTTGAACCCAATAAAGCTTTGATTTACTTTGCAGTGGCCACTTTTACACTGCTGATGGATGCAGCCAATGTACATCACTAATAGCATTGGCTCTGACAGCAGTCATGCAGCACACATTTAAAGTACCGCCTGCAACGTAATGAATACGCAAGAGTTAAAAGATCTGTAATCTCTGTTCTGTTTTTTGGGGTGGGGGTGATTAGATCGTTTAGCTCAACTAAATTTTACTTTAATGAGATCAAAACTTGCATTTTCGGCTCTGAGATTTATTGGATGATTGTGTTAGCCAAACAACTACAATATATTCCAAATTTGATTACTACATTAGTGCATTACCATTATATTATCATTTTATAATCCTTCAAGTAAATTTTACAATTGTAAAACCAAGTGATTGAAGCAATGCAGTTGTTTCTATAGACTATACATTGATTGTATTTCAAAGCTGTGATTCAGTTATGATCTTATCAGCACACCATGATTGAATTGCAGCCTGTAATTCTTTCAGCGTTAATTATATAAGTGTGTGTGTGTGTGTGTGTGTGTGTGTGTGTGTATGTGTATATATATATATAAAAATCTTCAAAACAACAGCAAATTAAGTCCAAGAAACGGAACATAGAGTTTATCCAAAAGTAGTGCACCAAAAATTCTTTTTTAAATGTATAAAACAGCCTTGTTCTACATCATTTCTGGCACATTTGACATTTAGCTTACTTTTCTTCAATTCTAACATGTTATTAAAAATCATTTTGTCTGGTTTTTTCATGACTTAAAATCCAAAACTAGTCTTTCAGCATTTCGTGGTTTGGCTTTTTTCAGTTCTCTTTAATTTACTGTCAAAATGCTTGTTGTTCACAGCCATACTTCACTGGCTTGCCTCAGATAACAAGAGTGTAGAAGCGTCATTTGAATCTCTTAGGAACTGTTTTTCTTGTGTCATCTCTAACGCTGGATGATACCTATGTCATAGATTGAGATTGTCAATTTTAGACATTTAAATACTGATAATTTGTTTTGCCTTTTCTACTTCAGCGGGTATTGACCACCATCAAATCTAGCATCATTTCTTTTCTCTGTTGCCAAATTCCCACTGAATATTTTGATGTGCCTGGGGTGACAAATCATATTCTTACTGTGCCTGTTGGAATTCAGTTCTTTTTCTAGTTTTGCCTCTCATTACTGAAACATGGACTAATGGAAGTACATAGAACATAGAATATAGAACAGTACAGCACAGGAACAGGCCATTCAGCCCGTGGCGTCTGCGCTGAACACAATGTTGAATTAAATGAAATCTCTTCTGCCTGCACATGATCCATATCCCTCTATTCCCTGCATATTCATGTGTCTATCCAACGGCCTCTTAAACGCCACTATCGTATCTGCTTCCACCACCAGCCCCGGCACCGTTCCAGGCACCCACCACTCTCTGTGTAAAAAAAAAACTTTGCCCCGCACATCTCCTTTAAACTTTCCCCTTCTCATCTTAAATGCATGTCCTCTAGTACTTGACGTTTCTACCCTGGGGATAAAGATTCTGACTGTCTGCCCTCTCATAATTTTATTAACCTCTGTCAGGTCACCCCTCAACCTCTGATGTTCCAGAAAAAAAAACAAATCTGTGCAACCTGTCTTTATAGATAATACTCTCTAATCCAGGCAACATCCTGGTGAACTTCTTCTGCGCTCTCTCTGAAGACTCCATATCCTTCCTGTAATACAGTGATCAGAACTGCACACAATACTCCAATATCCAAAGTTTTATAGAACTGCATGACTTGCCGACTTTTATACTCAGTCCCCCTGACTGATAAAAGCAGGTATGCCATATGCTTTCTTTACCATCCTGTCCAGTTGTGTTGCCATTTTCAGGGAGCTATGGACTTGCACCCCAAGATCCCTCTGTACCTCAATGTTCCCAAGGGTCCTGCCATTTACTATATACTTTCTTGTTGCATTTGACTTCCCAAAGTGTAACTCTTGTCTGGATTAAACTCCATCTACCATTTCTCAGCCCATATCTGCGACTGATCTATGTTCAGCTTTAACCTTTGACAACTTTCCTCACTATCTACAACTCCACCGATTTCTGTCTTCTCTGCAAACTTACTAGTTGGCCCACCTATGTTTTTGCCCTAATCGTTATATCACAGACAACAGAGGTCCCAGTAATGGTCCCTGCTGACCACCACAGGTCTCAGACGTCTCATCAGAATAACATCCCCCACCACTTCCCTCTTCTTTGGCCAAGCCAGTTTTGAATCCAGTCTACCAAGTCTTTGTGGATCCCATGTGCCTCAATCTTCTGGATACCATGAGTGACCTTGTTGAATGCTTTACTAAAGTCCACCTATACAATATCCACTGCCCTATCCTCATCAATCATCTTCATCACCACCTCAAAAAAAACCCATTCAAATTTGTAAGACATGACCACTCCTGCACAAAGCCTTGCTGACTATCCCTAATAGGTGCTTGCTTTTCCAAATGTGAGTAAATCTTATCCCTAAGAATCTTCAGTAATTTCAGCAAAAGGTGGTTAATGCAGACTGCATAATTTTGAAGTTTTGGGTAAAAAGGGCAATTGGTACCTGCACCACATTCCAGAAACATTTAGCAATTTGAAAATGTTACAAATCTAATGGTCTATTGGTTTTAAATCACTTTAAACAATAAGAATGACATATTTACTTTCAGAATTTGCAAAACACATCATAGAAGAGAGTAAATACAAGGGAAACAATAGATATTAAATGTATAAAAATTGACAATAGGACCTAGAATTTACTACTTCTATTTGTCTTCAACTTTTAACTTTCAACTGGTTCCTTGGTTTGTTTTCATGATACCCAACAAAATAAATAAGCTATATTTATTTTATAAAGATTTGATCTAGTGGATAGAGAACTGGTATTTTAAGTGAGGTAGGCCAGAAAGAGGGTGTGTAACTTTAAACTCCTTCACAAAAATGGCAGTGGAACTCTGGCTCTCTTCTTCCCTAAAAATTTGTTGAGGCTGGTGGAGGGGATAAGGTCAATTGAAAACTTCAGAACTGAGATTGTTAGATTTCTTGTTACGCCAGGATACTCAGGGTTATGGAACCAAATGGGATAAATGCAGCTTTGAACCTGATTAGTCATGGTCTAACTGTGTGGGCTGAAATGGTGCAGTTCTGTTCCTATCTTCTTCTTTTCTGCTTCTCCCATTTTTTTTAAACTTTAATTGATTATTGTCAGATAGTACAAATCCTAAAATGGTAGATTTTGTATGATTCTGAAGGCTTCTGCAGGCTCTTGCATACGATGTAACATTTCCCAATTAGCTGGGGAGGATTCCTATTTTAAAAAAAGCACTTCGTTATCATCATTGTGTATTGCATGCAAAAGGCTTTGGCGTTTTAACTAACCGCTTATTTTTTTTTAAAAGAGGCATCCTGTTGATCTAAAATTTCCTTGAGGCAGCACTGTTGAGAAACTTATATGGGAATTTTCAAATGAGATCTCACATCTTGCACAACACAGCACAATTAGTTTGTGTCTAATTGCTGTCCCCCATTGAATCTCCTGCCTGAGTACAAATTAAACAGCAGTAGAAAAATGTGAGCACTAATGAAAATCTGCAGAAACATCCAGTGAAAACATTAAACTTTTTGTTAATTATGTTGCTAAAGGTATAATTTCAACACTTAAATACAAGTGTGTGAATTGGCTTATAAAATTGAACTGCTGTGTATTTATATAGCATTAATTCAACAAGGCATAAGTTTTCTCTTTCGGTTAATGAAATGTAATGGAATGAAACTTAGAAATGTGCATTTTCAATATATAATTGTTGAGATCAAAACTTAAAGAATATATGGCTTGCAGATGTAACTTGATAGAAATGGCATATTTTGATACTTGCTAATGAACCGTGATACTCATAAGATTTAAGTGTTTATTGCAAAGCAAGAGAACGAAGAAAATAGTCTAAGTGCTTTTCAGTACAAAGAATGCAACTAAATTTAATGTGACTGGTCTGGAAACCATTTCAAATTTTTATGTGAAAGGTTTTTTTTGGTGAAACATTCCCAGTTATGTCCCATTATAGGACATTGTCAGGTGGTGGACTAAAAAGTAAAGCAAGGCATCGGACATAGAATGCACTGCCTTTTATATTATTTTCTATATGAACTGTGACATAGCAGTCCTATGACTAATATGGTGCCGTAAGGGATGCAATGGCCATATGGGTTCTTTGGATCATTGCCAGCAAGTGCATGTGAATGATTGCTTTTAGAGGGAATAGAATACTTTATAAAACATATGGAAACATTTCACTTCATTCTCGTAAGGACCTCGTCCCCAAGCAGATCTATGATCACCCTTCCTGAAATTACTTGACTACTTGATTGTTCCAGAAATGTGGCATAAATTTGCATATTCAATGTCTGAATATTTTGGGTATTAGAGATTTTTTTATATTAAAGAATACTGCATTCTTAAAAACACTATTTTCAACTATACTGTGAGTTCAAATGAATATTCTTGAACCACAATGAAACAGTTGACATCATAAGCAGTGCTCTTTCTCCTCAAAATGTCGAATGGAGAATATTGGTCTTTGATGCCAAGATCTTGGTTCCCAAATTGTGAATGAGAAGTTGCAGTAGCAGGGAGGCAAGAATGGATTATCTCTTAGACAGCGTGAAATAGTTTTAGAGCAGGAAGTTGAGCAAAAAAATGATTTGATCCACAAAATCAGCTCCCTCCATCCAAGAGCCTGTTCAATATGAATCGCCTTCATATTTGGAATGAATATTCACAGTGTATGGAATAGAAGTCAATACTACAGTAGAAATTCACTTGGACCATCATATCTGTTTCTTTGGCAGAACAGTCCCAGACTGATTGTGCTGACCCACCCTCTCTAACTAACTCTGTTCTTTACCTTTACTTCTCCCAGAAATGCACCCTGTCATTAAGTATTCCATACTGCATCATTTATGAACAACATTTTTGCCAAAACACTCTCATCAATGTAGTTTGCCATCCTTAGCATTATCTTAGTAAATCTACAATTCACACTCATAATAGGTATAATGTCCTTTGTATGTTTAGGACATTTAAGCAGTACAGTGGCCAAACTGATCTTTGTATAAATTTATCAATACAGCTTTACTCTTGCACTCCTTGCCCTGTTTAGCAGAGTATCTAGTAATCCTTTTGTTTGTATCAACCTCTAATTGTACTTTCAGGCAGTCATATGTCGGAGACCTTATGTTTCTTGTTCATTCAGGTATTTGCATTTCCCATTGTGCATGAACTTCCTGTGCAGTTTATCAACATGGTACAATTAGCATTTATATAGAGTCATTCATACAAATAAGCTACCATCTATTTATACGCATGTTAAATTATATACAGTACCTGTTCAATCATTCCATTAACTTTATGCCTACTTGAAGACTTCTATAGTTCTCATTACAACTTACTGTGCTACCTACTTTTGAGCCTTCAGCAAGCCTCAAGCTTATGCTCACGTCCATATCATTTATGCAGAACAAAATAAAAGTGGAATCTAAACTGCTGTTTGTAGTTATCATTGACAATAATTTTTCAATAAGTGCAGCAAGCTTAAGCAGAAAATCATTTTTTAACCATGGGTATTCTGACTAAGTGTCTTCCCAAATTCCTAAAGTCTCCATTGTCTGATTAAGCGGTTACTTGTTTTTAAAAATTCCTGTCCAGTTCTGCATTTCCGAATGTGTGCTCGTACTTCGTCTTCCCCTTGTGGAACTGCAGAAATTGGGTGCAATGCTGGTCGTGCTTCCTGCTTGATTTAGGCATCTGTTAAGGTCAACAGTTCACCCACCTCCCTGCCCCTCCCCCCCCCCCCCCCCGCTCTCCCCCCTTCCTCTCTACCTCTTTCCTCCGTGCTCTCCTCCATTTTCTCTCTCCCCCTTGACCTACCTCTCCCACTCACTTGCAACCTCTCCTGCTCCCCCTCTTCCCTCTCTCCCCCTCTTTGTTCTCTCCCCATTTCCTTTCCTCCTCTCCCCTCTTCCATTTCTCTCTCCCTCCCCTCCTCTCTCTTTCACCCTCCTTCTGCCCCCTCTTGCCCCACCTCAGCCCTTCCCTTTCATTCCCCCCTTCCTCCTCTCTTCCCCTTTTGCTTTCTCTTCTCCTCTTCCCCTTTCTCCTCCTTCCCTCTCCACCCTCTCTCCCCTTCCCCCTTTCCCCCTCACTCGCTCTCCCTCTTTCCCCGCCTCTCCCCACTTCTTTTCTCATTCCTTGAACATAATTGTTGCAACACTGAAGCCTTCCAGTGCAATTTTTCGATGTAAGGAGGACTGAAAAATGTTAGCAAGTGCCTATAACCAGCTTTAACAGCCTTGGATGGATGCTATCACCACCTGGTGACTTGCCGATATTAAGTTCTGCTTTTTCAGAATCAATTCTTCTTCTGAAGTTATACTTCCTGACCCTTTAAGTAATCAAGCAGAAATTCCAACATAGAAATTCCAACTAACTATCTTCTCTATTCAATTCTGGCCCTCTGCCTTGCACAAAGCAAAATTATTCTCCCACCTCTGTTTGAAGCAACAGCACTGGAGCTAACATCAATCATGTCACGTGGCAGCAATTTATAGCTTTGCCTGTAACTCCAACTCCTAATATGCTATTTATCTAGCTTGTCTTTGAAGCAGTCAATTGACACAATCAGGGATTTTTTTTGAAATTTAGTGATCTTTGTTTATGATGAAAGTGCCTCATGGAAGAGAACCAACTGTATGAAATCAGCATTCAACCTGAAACATTAACTCTCTTTCCACAGATGCTGCTCGAAAGCAACACTTCTTTTTATTTCAAGTTTCCAGTGTCTACTCTAAACTGCTTATGTTTTTATGTAAGGAACCTGTGTAATGTAGGAATTTGTTATTTTCTGCATAAGACTTTTTCAATTGTTCGAGTTCAAGTCTGTTGTCATGGGCATACGTACCCAATGTATAAGTGCCATGAAAATTAGTGTTTTGCAGCAGCAGCACAGTACATTACAAACATAAATAACATAAACTTAAATTAACATAAATTATACATGCACGGTGCAGTAAACAACAGTCGTGCAAATTGAAGGAAATATAGTTTGAGGTACAATTAGGGCTTTACAAGTCGGTTCAAGAACCTGATGGCAGTGGGGAAGCAGCTGTTGTTGAACCTTGAGATGTGGATCTTCAGGCTCCTGTACCTCCTGGCTGATGACAGCAATGAGAAGCAATGGCCTGGATGGTGGGGGTCCTTGACAATGGGTGTTGCCTTCCTGGAATAGCGGCTCATATTTGTAGCTGGAAGAACTGCAGCAGCATCTGTGGATGCTGTTAACACTTCAGTTAACATTTCAGGTCGAAGACCCTTCATCACAACTGAGCAAGTAAGTTGGGGTAACAGTGTGGTGGTGGAGGGTTATTGGTGGAACAATGGGTATGTCAGTAATAGGGTGAAATGATGTAGCCATTGAATGGACAGTTCAGCTCCTTTGTGTGATGTGCTGCTCATGTGACATCTGGGTGATGTTGTAACCCTTTGGTAGGTGGTATTAGTTGCTATATTTGGTAACTTGCTGACCATAACAAAACAGTAAAAACTCTGAAAGTTGTATAAATGTCTATCTGACCATCAGGATATGCAGCTTGCTATGGTGTGTGAAGTTAGATGAATGAAAATGATCATGATACCATCTCGTACTTTCTTTGTTCTTCATTGCTGAGGACTTTGTGGATAATATGTTTTGTGGTGGTGGTCACACCGTATTTTAAGAATATGCAGATAGAGAGGGAATGGGTGACTGTCAGACACACTAGGAAGAAGAGGCAGGTCCCTTGAGTCCATCTTGCTCATTGACAGATTTTCCTCTTTGGATACTGGTGAGGGTGATGGTTTTTCAGAGGAGTGTAGCTGTAGCTGGGAGCAGAGGAGTGGCTTAGTTGCAGAGGAAGAGGAGTGGAAGAGCAATTGATGTTCCTTCAAGATGGTCTTATCTGTGTCTTATCTGGTGCCAGGGTCTAGGATGTTATTGAACAGCTGTAGGTCATATTGAAGGTGGAGGGTGAAGAGCCAAAAGCTGTGATTCACATTGGAAACAATTACATAGGTAGAAGGAGAGATGAGGTCCTGCAGACAGATTTTAGGGAGGTAGGAAAGGTGGGAAAAAAAAGTCAGGATCTTGAAGGAAGTGCAGGATTACTCCCAGTGCCGTGTGTGCTAACAAGTGCAAAGGTAGGAGGATAGAACAAATAAATGTGTGGCTGGAGAGATGGTACAGGAAAGAGAGTGTTAGATACTGAATCTGGAACAGGTGGGACCTGTACTAATTGGATGGTTACACCTCAGTGGAACCAGGACAGTTATCCTTGCAGGGCAGTTGCTGGTGCATTTAAGGGATAAGGAGGTTGGGTGTATCAAATTAATATTAACAATGTAAGGGATATATTCCTGGAATGTATACAGTAACACACACTAGATCAGAATGTTGAGGAACAGACTAGGGAACAGACTATTTAAGATCTGGTACTGTGCAAAGAGAAGTGGTTAATTAATTATTATGTGGTAAAGGGGCCCTGAGGAATGAGTGACATAATACTGTAGAATTCTACATGAAGTTTGAAAGTAATGTAGTTCAAACTGAAACTAAACAGAGGAAACCATGAAGGTGTGTGGGGCAGGTTACAGTGATGAATTGCAAGCCACAAGTAATGGTTGTGACAGTGCAACAAATATAAATTCTTTTAAGTACGAATATCCAACCAGAAATGTAGTGCAACCCTGGATCAGAGGAGAAGTTAAAGATGCAGGCAAACCCAGGTTATGATAGTTTTCTTTGATCCACTTTGATCACTTCACACTAAAATGTTTTTTTTTTGTTCTAATTGTGTTCTTTCTTGTAAAAATTGTGTATTATTCATGTTTTTTCTTGTGAATGCTGCTTATATGATGCTATGTGCCTGTGATGCTGCTGCAAGTAAGTTTTTCATTGCACCTGTGGTTACATGTACTTGTGCGTATGACAATACACTCGACTTTATTCCATTTCCTGAAAACTGTTCGTAACCCAAACTGTTCGTAACCCAGACTTTTCATAATTTGGAAACTAACAAAAAACAGTGTGTGGGAGAGGATCACAGAAACGGCTGTGATGGGAGAATGAGCAGGCGTGGGAAGGGTGGTCGCCAGCCGGCCTCACTGACTCAGTGAGTGAATCTGCTCAGTGCTCCCAGTTCTGCCCAGCTTGATCTAGACCCCAATTATTGTGGCTCGAGGCAGTGGGGGATTGGTGGTGGGAAGACATGTGCAAATGCCTTGTTTCCACCCGACAGAAGTGGGTAGAGGCAGGTACAATTACAATGTCTAAAAGACATTCAGATAGGTACATGGATAGAAAAGGTTTAGAGAGATATGGGCAGATGGGATTAACTCTGATAGACGAGTTGGGCTGGAGGTCCTGTTTCTATAACTCTGTGACAAGAAATGGGAGAAATTGTAATTGGGATTAAGGAAATGGCAGAGGTATTAAACAAATGCATTGTGTCTGGCTTCACAGAAGACAACATGGAAAACCTCCCAGAAATACTGGAGAACCAAGGGTTCAGTACAAATGAGGAAAGAAAATAACTATTAGTCAAGAAATACTACTAGAAAAGTTACTGAGCCTGAAAACTGATGCATCTCAAGGACATTATGATCTATGTCGCAGTGCTTTGAAAGAGGTGGCTGTAGAGAAAATGGATGCTCTGGGTATCATCTTCCAGATCCTGGAATGGTTTCCACAGATTGGAGGGTAGCAAATGTGACCCATTAATTAGGAAAAGAGGAATAAAAGAAGCAGGGAACTACCGACCTGTTATTCTGTCACCAGTAACAGGGAAAATGTTGTAATTTATTACAAAGTTGTGATACCAACAATCTGAGCAGAGTCAACATGGATTTATAAAATGGAAATTATGTTTGACTAATTTGTTGTTCTTAGAGGATCTATTCAGTCGAGTAGATGAATGGGAACCATTGGCTGTGTTGTATTTAGATTTTTTAAGGGCTTTGGAATACACAGTTGTGGCAGGCAATTAGGAAAGAAAATGGTTAGCTGGCAACTTCTGGATAGTAGAGGAATCAAGGGGTGTGGGGATAGTGCAGGAAAACGATGCTGGGTTAGTACATCGACCTTGATCTTCCTAAATGACAGAGCAGGTTTGAAGGGTCAGATAGTCCATTCCTGCTCCTATGTACCATGCTTGCATATTCCTTCCCTGCATCTCTGAGTCCATGGCATGTAACATTTTAAATTAACTTATAGTACGGTAACAGTGATGGTAGGTAGTCAATTGCTTTGTAATTCCAAACTTGTTTAGTGAAACAGGGCAACAGGAATTCCAGCGTGTGTGTGGCAGGGAGAGAAAGAGATCTGCTTAACTTTTACAATTTTTGTATTGCTCCTATTCTTTCATGAGCAGCATCAAGAACTTTATTGGAGTGGCAAATGGGATTACCACAAGCACCAAATGCTTTTAACATTTGTAGTAAAAATTTAAGGTTTTTTTTAACATATCATTATATTAATAAAATGTAATACTGTCATCATATACTAGTGCATGATTTATCAGGTAATGATGTTAAAAGAATTTGGATTAATTTTAAAACTTTGGCTCTGCTGAAGTTTACTGCTTGCATTCTGCATGCCTATCTGATACACAGAATGTGCCATCAAATGAAGTCCCATGCTACTGAGACAATTGCTTCAGTACATGGAAATACATGGATTTACAATTCAGATTTAGACCAACCTGTCAGTGTTTACACACCACGCAAACAAATAGTTCCCATCATGTTTACCCACATTGTTCCCATTTCCATTCAACCTGTTTTCTTTCCTCCACTGATCCAGTCTAACCCTAAAATTTAGTGTTGTTTCTGCAACAGCGACTCACCTGGGAAACAATAATCTCACAACTCTCTTCATTAAAAAATGTCTTCTGCCCCATATACCACATCACTTTAATGCTATACCTTTGACCTTCATTTACTGATGGTTGTCTGAGCTAGAAATTGTTCAGTGCCTCAAAAGGTGATAAGTGAAATCTTCTTTTAGATGGTAGGATAGAGTTGGCCATGGGAAGATTGGGACTTCGAAGTTTAGATTGAGGCATAGATGAGGGGTGGGTGGTGGTCAGGGACACAACTAAATATAAGAACATAGAACAGTACAGCACAGGAACAGGCCCTTCTGCCCATGATGTCTGCACTGAGCACGATGCCAAATTGAACTAAATGTCTTCTGCCTGCACGTGATCCATATTCTTCCGTTCCCTACATGTTCATGTGTGCCCCCAACATCCCCTTTAAACTTTCTCCCTCTTACCTTAAATGCATATCTTCTAGTATTTGACATTTCTGCCCTGATAAGACGTGACCTGCCCCGCACAAAGCCATGCTGACTGTCCCTAATTAGGCCATGCTTTTCCAAATGCTCATAAATCCAATCCCTAAGAATCCTCTCCAAAGCTTCCCTACCACTGACTTGAGACTCACTGGTCTATAATTTCCAGAATTATCCCTACTTCCCTTCTTGAACAAAGGACCATTAGCCACTCGTCAGTCCTCCGGAACCTCACCTATTGGCAAGAGAGGACACAAAGATCTTGGTCAAGGCCCCAACAATCTCATCTCTTGTCTCTCTCAATAACTTGGGGTGAATCCCATCAGGCCCTGTGGACTTGTCCACCTTAACATTCTTCAAGAGATCCAACACTACCTCTTTCTTCATTTCAAACTGCCTTAGCAAATTAGCATGCTCCACACTGATCTCACTAACCCCTCTTAATGTAAATAATTTTCTTTCTTTGAGGTTGGAGTTCAACTGTAATATATTACTTTATATGGTCCAAGTGTGTTTGGCAGCACTACAACCGGTTTTAGTCGTGTATTCTGGTGGAAGGAAGATCTTTATATTCAAGATTCAATTATTATTATATCCCTAGACCCTGGGACTCAGCCCAAAAAGCAGTTCAGCAGCAGTAAATAGTTCTTTTAATTTTTTTTTGATAAGATGAAGTTGGGGGAAGGTCAAACAAAATTCTTTGTGGTTCATCTCTTCTGAATGCCCAATTAGAGAGGCGGGAAATACGTTTTGTGAGTAAAATAAATTGGTCCAGTAGTTTTAGGGACATTTTCCCCTCAAATATGTACATTTGTGCAAAGGCACATTATATACCCAGATAGAACGTGGTTAATTCATCAAAGTACTTGCCAATGCTTGATGCAAACACTTCTCAAGATGTCCCTTGCTTCAGTTCCATATACAGTAGAACTCCATTAATCTGCACTTTGGTGGAACTAGATTGTCAGTTTTTCCAGACTATTGGTTGATATTCCTATTAGTATTCCAACGTACAATTAATTTGTTTTTGTTTTAAGATGTTACATAGTAATAGAATAAATTTTCCAATGAACTTAGTAAGTTTAAGGGAGTGTGGGAAATGGGACCCTGGAGAGTTTCAAGGGAGTGCAGGAGTTCGGGCTGTGGTGAGTTGGAGAGTGTAGGAACCAGGGTCTCAGTGTGCCAAAGGGAGTGTGGGAATCAGCACAAAGTGAGCTGAATGCTGAACCAGTGGGATTTCTGAACAGTGGGATAGTGGATTATTGGAGTTTTCCTATATTCAATCAGGTCCCTCCTCTGCTACAAGGAAAACTAACCCAGCCTTATCCTATCTCTTCTCATTACTGAGATGCTCCATCCCAGGCAATATCCTTGTGAATGCCCTGCATCCTCTCCAGTGCAATCATGTCCTTTGAACGCATTTTGGAACCTGTTTGTTTGTTAACTTCCAGAAAGTAATATTCATTCTTAATGACAGAAGACAATGCTGACTGATAATGTATATTTCCACTAAAATTTAAAGTTTTACAGTCCATGTCCAGTTTAGAATAAGGCATCTCATAGCATTGGGCTGCTGGCCTTGATGGTGCTCACTCCAAAGTAATGGAAACTCTGCTCTGTGAAACCCTTGCTCATCATGAAGTTTATAGCTAACTTGAGTTGCAGAGAAGCTTCAGGGGGACAAAGTCAGGTGAAGTGAATGGTTGAATTCGGCAAATGGAATTTAATATTGGATAATGTAAGGTTATCTATTTCGATAGGAAATATAAACTGTAAAAAAAAGTATTTTTTAAATTGCGAAATTTTGAAAGATGGACTTGTGTGTTAAAAGTTTCTCTCCTTCTGATCCTCCTCTGGTCCCTCTTATTTTTGTCCCCTTTTCTATACCCCACCTCCAGCCCCGTCATCCATTTTCATCCCCTTCTCCTTCCCGGTTCCATCCACCTACTACCAACACATTTCATCCACCTGCCCCCTCCCCTATCTGGTTCATCTGCCATACACCTCTCCCCTCATGATTCCCATTTTCACCTCCCTTACTTATCAGATTCCAGCACTGGTAGCCTTTGTGTTCCTGCTTATAATCCTCCAGCAGCTGTCTCCACCTTCACCTTCCCTTCCTCTCTCCTGGCTCAATCCACCTCTTTTTATTTGTTTGCCTCCATTTATCATCCAACTTCACCACCCACTCCCACACATCCTTTCCCCTACCTGGCTCGATCTGCCTGTCATCCTTCACCCCACCACCTCAGTCAACCAATCACCTCTGGCCCCTGTCGCACCACTCCACCTCTTATCTTTATACTGGTTATTTCCCCTCTCCACTCTGAGTCCTGATGCAGGGTCTCAACCCGAAACATCGACAATTCCTTTCTTCCCCACAGATGCGGCCTGACCTGCTGAGATCCTCCAGCAATTTGTTTTTTGCTCTAGATTCCAGCTTCTGCAGTCTCTTGTGTCTTTGTTAAAAGTTAATAGTTGGATGCAGAAAGTAATTAAGAACACAGAGAATTTGAGAGCAAGAGTAAAGGTGACTTGGAAATTATATAGGACCGTGATGATAGCACACTTCGAATATTGCGCACAGGTCTTGTCTCCCTACCTGATATACTTTCAGGAGAGAGTATGCAACAAAGATTCACCAGATTTTTTTGGGTTGGTGGTTTTGTTGTATAAGTATTTTGGCGATTGAAAAAACTGCAGATGCTGGAAATCTGAAATAAACATTAGCAAGCCAGGCAGCAAGAGAGACAGAGTTAATCTTACAGGTCTGATACCCTCCAGAACTCTCTTCTCTTTCCACAGATGCTGCCTGACCTGCTGAGTAGTTCCAGCATTTGGCTTTTATTAAGCAGTGTTGGCTGGTACCCTCTAGACTTCAGAAAAATGAGCAGTGATCTTACTGAAACAAATGAACCTTTGGATTTCTCCACCCAAGAAGGCTGTGGGCTTTCAGTTGTTGAAGAAATTCAACACAGAAATTGATAGATCTTTGGATATTAAGGGAAGAAAGGAAAGGGCTGTGGAAGTAAAGGATCTGGATGACCATAACAGGTGCAAATGGCCTAATTCTTGTGTTTCATATGTTCTAACTGGAATTTGACATGATCTGGAGCCAGCTCTGTGCATGCTGACTTTGTGTGGAGTACAAACACACTGCAGAGTTGTTGGACTGAAAGTCCTGCTACTTTGCTGTGCAATTCTAAAAGAGAGAAGTTAGTCTGAACTGGGAATGAAAGTAACTTAAATTTCTTACTAGTCTGGTCATATCGTAAATGTACATCAGCCACTTTTGCTATTCTGGCCTGTAATCACTCACTTTCATGCCTGATCAGAGCTGAAAAATTATTTCAGTGATAGGCAAGTTGTTAGACGGGGTCATGAGAGGTAGGGCGTATGAACATCTTGATTGAGTAATAAGAAAATTATGAACTAGTTTACGGAAAAGGAGATCTTTTGGAATTGAACAGTATACTTTACTAGGCTTGTGGTTGTTCGTAAATTACTATGCACTTGGTTTTGTAAAAAAACCTGGTCATGTGCCAGAAATATGATTAGCTCCTGTGGAATTAACAAGGAGAATTTGGGTTGAATGAAAAACGTGGATAGAAGAGGTTGTCGGCAGTGAGGACTGGAGTGTGGGAAGGGTTGCTAAATGTGAATATGCATGCATTAATTAGTGCATACTTAGGACTGATGAATTGCAGTTGAACAGAATGCTAAAGTGTTTTGACCATGCCTTAAAACTAAGCAAAAGTGAAGACATTTTTGCATTGAAATACAAAACAAAAGTTGTGCAGAGGTGGCGAGGAATTTGTTTTCCAAAGTAAGTACGTGTTTGTCTTTTCTCTTATTGGATGGTTATTTGGTGAGGAACGTGGAAAGATGGGAGTTTAATGGATCTGTGCTTTGATTTTGTATGCTCAACTTAAGGGCAACAATCACTTGTATTTTTTTGTAATTTGATTTAGACTTGGATTTGTAATTCTGAGGGAAGAAAGATTAGTATTTTCTTCCTGGACCTGCCTTTTTTATGTCTTATTTTCATGCCAGTCCCTCTCAGAATCTGTTTCAATGAGATCAATTCACCAGTGGATGCAGGCCAATCTTCCTCAATCTCTTCTCCAAGAATTAAGGACTCTTTAGTTAATTTAATATAATTCGTATTTCTAATTGTCTCCTTTTGGATTCTTTCAACCCAATCTTTAATGGGAGATGCTGGATAATGTACCCAGTGTTATGCCTCTACCTATTAACTTCTGCATTCTGAATTGTTTTACCTTGTACTACCTCAATGCACTGTGTAATGAATTGATCTGTACGAACAGTATGCAAGACAAGTTTTTCACTGTACCTCGGTACAAGTGACAATAATATTCCAATTGCAATTCCAAGTTGATGTGTTTAGTGGTGATCTTAAATGGACAGCTCCCCTATTTTATTATGATTCCAAATGAGATTTATTTATTTTGCCTGTCAAGTGTATT